>NC_143060.1:58220700-58521400 GCF_052426305.1 Pelodiscus sinensis
AGACTTTCAACAAGTTTGTCTCGTCAATCTCCATCAAAATGTTTACATTTTTAATAGCTAAGGCAATACATTCTCCCTTTTTCCCCTGCCTGTCCTTTCTGAGCAAGCTGTATCCTTCTATATCAATTTTCCATTCATGTGTATTATCCCATGAAGTCTCTGATTCCTACTATGCAGAGTTGTATTTATTTACAACTTTATTTATTTACAAATGTTCTCTGCTCTGCCGTGACAAATCTAAAGCCAGGGTGGAGCCATTTTACCAAAAAGTGATGATTATGCTGTCTTGTGCATATTACTAAACCCTTTTTTATAGTATTTTGCACCTACAGGGTAGCTATGTATCATTATTTCATTATATTAAGGATCATACGAGCAGCATGAACTAAACATCTTTGTTTCATCTCCAAGAACAAACTTCTTATTTTTTTATCATGGTAATATTGGAACAGTTAGCTAATCTTTCTACAAATTATTTACATGTAAATCAATGTTCTCACCCACCTAAGCTTCCTTTTTAATGTCTGTTGACTGGACTAGTACACTTCCCTCTTCCCTATCATTTCTAAAAGCAGAAAGGAATTCATGATCTATTTTTGATGGTTTTTATTCCTTGGTCATTTCTGAGCTGAGGCACTGAATTTTATGCTGTCTTTTAGAGGAAATTGGAAAACGATGTAAAATGTGGATGTTACATTAGTACTAATGTAACCCACACCCAGTCAATGTGGTGCTCTCTACCTCTCTTTACCCCTACAGTGGTAAGCCACATGGTCATACTATAATCTTAGTTAATAGATCTGGGTCAGAATAATTAAACTGAGACTTATGGCATGACTACTCCAGGAACTGCAGAGAAGCAATTTCTGAGACACTTGTACTGTAGGTTGAATGTCGTGCTGGGTTTTCCCATGCCAAGTAATGTTAGAGCACTGTTTCTCAAAGTGGTCTGCGGTCCCACTCTGAGAAAACTGCTACCAGGCCACTCTGGCCTGGGTCATGATGCTTCTCATGGCTCTCCTTGGCTGCAAATGATGAACCACAGCCAATGGGAGCTGAGAGACTCCGTGGTTGCGGAACTGGTAAGTAAACAATCCAGAGCAGCCTGCTAGCAGCTTTCTCAGAGTGGCTCCTTGGACCACTTTGAGAAACACTGTGCTACAGTGAGGTCTTTCCTCTTGTGAGGTGAAATTGAAGAAATCTGCCATTGTTCTCAGTGGTTCAGGACCAAGAGGCCTCATCCAAGAAAACTCCTACCGAAGTCAGCAAGAGCTTAGCTCATATAGGCCCAACACAACACTGAAGTGTGTGCTAAACTTGAAGGGAATTTCACATGTTTAAATGTAAATGCTTTCCTGACTTGGTACCTTATGAACCATGGAATTTTGCTCTGAGTTATTGTTAGATTTGGTCTAAACACAGTTCGTGTATCTATATAGCTATTTTAATTAAAGGTATGATTGTTACAGATACAACTATATTGTTACAACCCTTAATGTGAATACTTAGTATAAAAGTGTTTATTCTGCTATAGCTTACTAAAAGATTTACCTGGCATTGCTTATATTCTTAACTCAATTACTTTTTTTTTTAAATTAAATGAAAATGTCCATGCTTCATCTGAATCATTGCTCTGGGGTCGGGCTTGGATGAGGGGTTCAGTATGCAGGTTGCCCCAGGGAGAGAGTACTACCCCAGCCCTCTCTCACACAGCAGCTTGGGGCTGGTGAGAAGCACCTCTCCCTGGCCACCCACTGCAATTCCAGCAGGCTCTGTTGGGAGAGGGAGGTGTATGTCCCCCAGCTGGGGCAGGTCCAGGTTCGCCTGTCCCCTGCACTACTCAGCCAGAGTGAGAAATGCAGCTAAAGTGTACTTCCCCTCACTCTCCTAAAGGGAGTGGGAGGCTCAGAGCTAGGGCAACCCCAGGGGAGAGGACGCAGCCCCAGCCAGCCCAGTTCATTTGCCTGGTGATTCTGTCTCTTTTCTGTATGGTTTTCTGGGAAGCAATCCCATTCCAGGCACATCCCATTTTTCTGGCACAATCAGATCCTTACCTTGCTTTTAAGTTATGATCAGAGGAAACTGTTCACCCTAGCTCTTACCATTTAGGAGGAGTTCTTGAACAAACAGACAAACACACAGACAGACACATTCTCTCAAATATATAATAGATTCCTGTAAGGAAGGGGAATTAGCTATTCTGCTATAATTCATCTTCACAACTGCATACCTGCATCATTCAAACTAGGATCTGTATCACTATATCTATTGTTTAAAAAAAATCAATCTCCTAATCAACATAGTTTTACAAGAACAAAAACTATGAGCAGATTAGGCCCAATATAAATGTAATGTGTATATGCATGGTGAGAAATGCTTTGGGGGGTTCGTTTGCTGTCTCATGCATCCCCACATTTCAGAAACAAGAAGAATGAAAGACGTCATGGATCAATCTGCTTTGATTAACAGAATAACTGACTCTACATGTAGTCCCTTTACTAAAGGGGCCTCTGTTTTATTCTGAAAAGACCCTGTGTGCTACAATCCAGACTACAATTCCCATGAGCCCTTGGAACAAAACAGGAAGGGAGGACTCTGGGGGGAGAGAGGAGGCTCTCTCCATGTGCTTGAAGAAAGAGGCCTAGCAGTCTGGGACTCTGCCTTGGAGTGTGGAACCAAAGGGGGAGCCAGGGTGCTGCCAAGGACATTGACCCAGTCCAGGGGCTGTTGGATGCAGCTACAGACCGTTGCCTATTGAAACTGGGAGGTAGCAGGCTGCTTTCTTTAGGCCCAGCATGAGGCAGTAAGTTTTGGGCCTTGTTGGAAAAGTGCTGCCTGGGACAGAGCTGCTGTTTAGCCTGGACCAAATCTTCACTACAGCTGCAACATCAGTGCCCCAACGCAAGCAAGTGTCTGGGACTGGGTCTAGGGATGTGCACACTCTGGGGTGGGGTCACTATTAGTACAAATGATAGCTGAATAAGCTTCAATTATTGTTATATGTTTTGTTAATGCTATTCATTTCTAATTCTGTTAATCCCTGTTTATTTAAGTAAAGGTTGTTTATTTTAAAGTGTTCTATTAGGGTGTGTCTAGACTACATGCCTCCTTCGACGGAGGCATGTAGATTAGCCAGATCGGAAGAGGGAAATGAAGCCGCGATTAAAATAATCGCGGCTTCATTTAAATTTAAATGGCTGCCCCGATCTGCCGATCAGCTGTTTGTCGGCAGATCGGGGGAGTCTGGACGCGATGCCCCGACAAAGAAGCCTTTCTTCATCGACACAGGTAAGCCTCGTGAAACCAGGCTTACCTGTGTCGATGAAGAAAGGCTTCTTTGTCGGGGCATCGCGTCCAGACTCCCCCGATCTGCCGACAAACAGCTGATCGGCAGATCGGGGCAGCCATTTAAATTTAAATGAAGCCGCGATTATTTTAATCGCGGCTTCATTTCCCTCTTCCGATCTGGCTAATCTACATGCCTCCGTCGAAGGAGGCATGTAGTCTAGACACACCCTTAGAGGTATATGATTTGTAGTTGTTGTTTTGGATCCATATTATAGTTGGAATGAGTATATTCCTGGAGGCTCTCAAAGCACACCAGTGTGTGTACACGGCCAGCCAGGTGGAGGCACCGCCATTTTGCATTCATTGCCAGCAAGGGACTGCAGCAAGGGGGTGGATAGGGCTTTCCCCAGCTAGACACCATCACCACTGGGGTGCTCAGGATCTCTTTTAGGTTAAAACATCAGGCGCCCAGGCACACCTGTGAGTGTGACCTGCTCCCCAGTAACCCGGGGAGGAAAAAGGGGGTTACATACATTTTTCCAAAAGCACTAATTATAGCTCAGAAATATTAAAATGCCACACAGATTGCAGGTAGGAGCAGTTTAAAAATCTAATCCACTGGTCTTCAATGTTTTTTCATAAGCAGACCCTTACAAAAATTCAAATGGAGGTGTGGATCCCTTTGGAAATCTTAGTATGCAGACCTCCAGCGATCCCCAGACCACAAGTTGGAAACACTGTTCTATGGCTGGTGGTCTCAACCTTTCCAGTCTAATTTGTCTTGTATACCCCTAAATGTCACTTAAAAACTACTTACTTATAAAATCAAACATAAAAATACAAGTGTCACAATTCACTAATGCTACAAAATTGAGAATTTTCTCATTTTTACCATAGAATCATAAAATAAATCAATTAGAATATAAATATTGTATTTACATTTCAGTATATAATATATAGAACAGTTATAAACAAGTGCAAAATTTTAGTCTGTACTGTCTTCAGTAGTGTATTTTATGTAGCCTGTTGTAAAACTAGGCAAATATCTAGATGAGTTGATGTATCCCTTGGAAGACCTCTGCATACCTTCAGATGTACACATACACCTCACTGAAAACCAATGTTCTTTGGTAATGACAACCGTTCATGGATCCTTTACACATAGTCTGCGGTCTCCCAAACGTTTGGGAGACACAGATTGAAAACCACTGATCTAATCAGTTGGGAGCATCTTAATTATGTTTTCAAATTGTTAATGTAAACCTCAACAAAAATGTTTTTCCTTTAAAAATGATAAAAAATGCTGACCCTTTTCACAAATACAATGATGTTCAAAGGTCTGTGTAAACAGACATTGGGAAAATATTTTGACTAGGGCTGTCAACTGACCTGCGTTAATGCCTGCAATTAACACAGGGTAGGATTAATGCTTTAAAAAATTAACGTGTTAATCACAGGTGTTAATGCTGTGCTGCCCCATTTGAAATGCTGCTCCGGCGTATTTAAGGGGCAGCGTTGCATGGATCCCGAGGTCAGCTGGGGACTCCATCTGATCCCGGGCTCCATGAAGCAATGCCCTATTGAGATGCCACGACATTTCAAAAGGGAGCTGCACACGATTAATTGCAATTAAAATTTTGAATCGCTTGATAACTCTAATTTTGACAATTTAGGTGATTAATCCCGGCCTCCATCCCCAAGGACGATAGGAAAATCAAAGTTAGTCTTCTTCGGATAAGAGAGTGGGTAGTGTACAATGATGAAGACAGGCAATAGAAATCCACAAACTCTGTAGATTTTTTTCTCCCATAGATTTTCCCTGCACTGCAAAATCTAAAGATGTTATGTAACAAAATTTTACAACATGGCAAACTTGCTAGAGCAGCTCATATACTGTAAGTCAATAAACTGCTGTTTGGGGAAACTCTTCTGCTAGATAAATAAGACAGGAGCAGAAGTATGAGATTACTGGTTCTTTTTACTGGAGCATTAACATCCAAGTCTCACTATCTACATTTAAATGATTGCAAATTACTGGGTGTTTGTTTTGTACGCTATGACCCTTCTCGTTGCATTCACATTAATTATAAATCATTGAAATATTATTAATTTGCAATTTTAAAAGTGTTTTGTAAATTGACAGAAAACTATAGTGCATATCCCCTTGAAAGCACAAACTGCTCTCATTTACTGCAATGAGAATGCCATGTGTTTAGAGGACAGAAAGCAGTCTGGAATACTTAATATGAGTTACAGACAAATCTGCATTAATTAGGATTAAATAATTCTATATTTCTGATGTTTTCTTATTTGTATTTCAACCCAAATATGTTGGCAAAACCAGTCACAAAGTGGCAATCAAGGGACAGAAATTTAGCATGCTGACAGGGATAGCAGTGTGAGTGAAAGCCAATCACAGATTGCCAAGGATATTTTCTAAAAGTCCCTATTTACCCAAATTCTGTTTAACTTTTGTTTACCTTTCAAATTGTTAAACTACATTTTTCAATTATCTCCCTTGGATTTGGCATTCTGCTGGAATACTTGGGCCAAGTAGGACAAACTAGTCCCCATAGAACATCCTCATTTAAATTATGACACTGCAACTGTTGCTTAAATAAGAATAAAGATCAGTATCACTGGGCCACGTTCCAACGTCCTTATTCCATATCAAGGACACAGCAAAAACTCCATTAACTTTGGTGGAAGTGTGAATAAGGAGAAAGCAAGACCCTCAGTATTTGGAACTGCACTGTTGACAGGTGTGGCCAAAATTAATACATAAAGATTGTTAGTCTACCAGACTACATCTATACTGAAGCACTATTTCCGGATACCAGAGATATCCCAAAATAGCTATTCCGCATCTTAAGAGCAAGCCCATTATATCAAAATATAATGGGCTCGCTATTCCGACGTCCCTGTAAACCTCATTGCAGGAGCAGTAAGGGCCATTTCAGAACAGAGATTTATTTCAAAATAAGTGCTGTGTAGCTAGTGCCAAATTTCAAAATAAGCTATTTCAAAATTGCCTCGAAATAAGCTACACAATTTATGTAGCACAAATTACGTAGCTTATTTTGAGGTAAGGGTGCTGTGTAGATGCACCCCCATATTCCCCACTGGGAATGGGGCTCTGCGCCAAGCACCTATATTGCAATGGGATAAGTTCTACTGGAGAACTGCACTGATTGTTTCAAATCTCTTTTAATGGCTATTGTCCTCAAACTAAGGTGTTGTGTACTTGGGAAGAAATACAAAACTAATAAAAACTAGGGGCTTCATCCTGCTCCCAGTGAAGTTAACAACAAAACCTATTGACATCTATGTGGCAGGATCAAAGCCCAATACAAGAAATGAGTCACTCTAGACTTCCATGTAACAGGAAGCAGCAATTTTTACAATCAGCCCCTGACTAGCAAAAGCCTTAGGTCCATGTTTTAATATTCATGTTTTATAATCCGAGTCATGGCAGACTTTAACACATGCTAAACCCACTGAGTCAAAATCTAAGGGAAGCCTAGGCCAGGAGTTCTCAATCTTTTTGTTTCTTTCTTCACGTTGAGGCTTCCTCAACACGCTATAAAAAAGTCATGGCGCACCTGTGCCACAATAACTGGTTTTCTCCATATAAGAGCCAGGGCTTATGTTTATATGTAGAAAGGCAGGCATTTGCTTGGAACCCCATGCCTCAGGGACCCTCAGGAAGCTACATTACTCAGGCTTCAGCTTCAGACCCCAGTGGCAGAGTTCAGATCCCTGGGTAGGGCTTCTGCTTTCTGCCTTGGGCCCCAGTGAGTCTGTCTGCTTGTGTCCACCCCTCCCCCCAGGGATCCCCAGATCCCTAGTTGAGAATTACTGACCTAGACTTCAATGTGACCAATTTAGCCCCTGTTAGAAGTCTCTGCTGCCTTGCATAACCTAGTTTGAGAACATGTAACCTCACACCCAAATCTGAACATCTACACCACAATTGAATAGCCCTGCAGTCAGAACCCTGATTAATTAGAAGACTGTAGTATTCCATTTCAGTGTTCTATGTCAAATAGTCTTAAAGCTACTGTTTATTTTGCAGGGCTGTTCCCTTTCTGTAGAAGATTGAGAGGGCAATAAGAAAAAGAGCAGGAAGAAAGGGCAAGTCTTTTAGTCCTTATTCAGGTAAGACTCTCATTGAAGACTTTTCCTTAAATCAAGGTTTGAGCATGTAACCCTAAAATTCTGAATCATAACAGGTTTATAAAAATTAATTATGTTAATAATGTATCCATGCAACATTCTGACTGATAATTTACACATACAAGTCGTGACATTCCAAGTTATGGCTCCCTGAACAGCTGTAATTCAACCCTTTAACAGAAAATGCTACATATGTGGGAATATACATGGTGATAACCTTTATACATTAGCATACTATGTTCGGTATGTGACCAAGTTATAGTTGCTGAGGGAGCCATAACTTTGCCTTGATTTTTATGCAGTTAAATTCTCAGCCAGAACATAGGCACAGTGGTAGCTATAGGGGTTTGTTGATTGTATCTATTTCTTCAATTTCCTTGGTTTGGGAAGGAAAAAAAGAATAGTAAGTTATTGTAAGAATATAAGAATGGCCATACTGGGTCAGCCCAGTATCCTGTCTGCCGACAGTGGCCAATGCCAGGTGCCCTAGAGGGCATGAACTGAACAGGTAATGATCAAGCGATCTATCTCCTGCCATCCATCTCCAGCCTCTGACAAACAGAGGCTAGGGACACCATTCCTTACCCATCCTGGCTAATAGCCATCAATGGACCTAACCTCCACGAATTTATCGAGTTCTTTTTTTAACCCCTGTTATAGTCCTAGCCTTCACAACCTCCTCAGGCAAGGAGTTCCACAGGTTGACTGTGCGCTGTGTGAAGAACTTCCTTTTATTTGTTTAAAACTTGCTGATCATTAATTTCATTTGGTGGCCCCTAGTTCTTATATTATGGGAACAAGTAAATAACTTTTCCTTATTCACTTTCTCCACACCACTCATGATTTTATAAACCTCTATCATATCCCCCCTTAGTCTCTTCTTTTCCAAGCTGAAAAGTTCTAGTCTCTTTAATCTCTCCTCATCTGGGACCCATTCCAAACCCCTAATCATTTTAGTTGCCCTTTTCTGAACTTTTTCTAATGCCAGTATATCTTTTTTTCACTACCCAATGAAGTCAACACAAAAGGATATGTCAGTGTTCTCTCATATTTTTATTTCTGTGTCTGGTAACTAAAATGATAATAGACAAATCTATTTATTCCATTTTCACCTAGCTAGATAATGACACTCAATATTCAGATAAGAGGAAGTGGTTTTAGTAATTAAAAAGGAAGCTATGAACCAGGACCGCTAGTTTCTGTTCTGAAGATCAGATGCAACGTTAGACAATTCCCTAGATCTCTAGGTGTCTCTTTTCTCAATCATTTGCTCTCTGGAAAATGGAAAGTCCATCTTCTGCAGCGAAAGGGAAGACAAGCTGGTAGAGGAATAGGGTCTTGGATCCGTGTAAAACAGGAGATGGAGAAAACGGGCTACTAGTGGCCTTTCTAAAAAGCTATTCCTGGGAGACAAAAAGTGATTTTGGGGACGAACATCCTCTCTGAAGAGCCTGCTGTGGTAAAGCTTGGTGGAAATACTGTCTTGTTTATATCATGTGGAAAGATGTTTACACAGTTGTGAGATTTATGATGAGAAACAATATAAAAGATGATTTTTCATCCAGCCATATTAATTTGCATGTCCTGTTCCTAGTTCTTAGTCAGAAGGCACTGTTCTAGCTAACTACTTGTATCAAAGAGAGGAACAAAAATCATATTCTAGATGTAATCTGCAACAATACATCACGAATAAAACCAAGACAGAAAAGCATGGTGATGGAGAGTGGTGGAGGTGGCACAATTTAAGTCTAGATTGATCAGGGCTTGAGTCTGAGACCAGATCGGGGCAGGGTTTTCATCAGATGGTGTCAGAATGTCATGAGGAGCTCCTGTGATATTCACCTACACCTGGTTACAAGCAGGAAATTTGCTCCTTATAGTTCTGTGCTGAAGCCAAATTGCAGGGACAAATTCAGCATTCAGGATCCAAAGTCAAAGCGTTGTGGTGAGATGTCATGGTTTTGGTTCATCCCTCCTTCAACACCATGTTCAAAGCATGTGGAAAAGCCAGTGACTAGCAAAAGACAATACCAAACAGTGGCCATGCATTCTCACAAAGTATATAAGCAAGCATTGGCCAGTAATGGTCTGACACCGCTCTGCTTTCAGTATTATAGCTACAATGTTCTGAGTAATGGGAATAAATAGGGTTGCCAGGTGTCCAGTTTTAAATTGGACAGTCCAGTATTTGAGCTTTCTGTTTGGGAAATACATTGATAAAATATAAATGAGAAAATATAAATGTCTGGTATTTTTCTACATAAGATGTAATGTAGATTGTGATGTAATGTCAAGTGTGTCCAGTATTTTTGTTGAAACCATCTGGCAACCCTAGAAGTAAAGTACCAATGATCAAACATTTTGCTAAACCTAAAGGCCAGGCAATGCACTTTCCAATCTGGACCCCTTTGGGGGTGGTGCCAAGCTCCACAGGCACATCATTTCCCTGGCGTTGTAGTGAAAGGGGGGGGGGGACTCAGGGGTATGTACTGTTAGGCCTCTGTTCCTAGTCAGTTCTATGATCCCAATCTTTCCTGTCTCCTTTGGTGCACTTCGTACCTTAGTGCATGCACAGATGGTCCCTGGAGCACAGGAAGTGCTGGTGCCATTTACCCTGGACAGCTATGAAGAGGTGGGATCCAGTTCTAACAGTGAGTAGATGCATCTTTCAGTGAATTAACTGTCAGGCAAAGAATGGCTTGAGCACACATGCATGTATATCACCAGAGGGTGCATGGAATGGAAAAGCATCTGGCCTAGAAAACAAATGAGACAGTTCTGTAACTATCTAAACAGGTGACTCAGGCTACGTCTAGAGTGAATTGCTTTTCCAGGATACTGGAATTTTTTTTTTTTCTGAAAAGCAGATGTGCTCTTTCGCCATCCCTGTAAACCTCGTTCTATGAGGAATAAGGGATGTGTCAAAAGAGCACTTTTTTCCAAAAACTGGCGCCATGTAGACGTACCAAATTTCAGAAAAGCCTCTTTTGAAAATAAATCGGAAAAAGATACGTAATTTTCATTTCTTTTTCTGATTTAACATTGCAGTGTAGACCTAGCCTAAGTGGCCACCACCATCTCTCTGAACCAGCACTGTTGCTAGTCTCTTCCTCAAGGCAGGTAGCCACAATAGGAGTAGATGATGGACACATGCTTGCATAAAGAGTATAATACTAACCACTCAGCCAGAGGATCAGCAAGCCAACTAAAGAGGGAAAACAGACTTTACTCAGCAGGAGGTGAGGAGATGAAAGCCTTGCTGACAGTAGCAGGGGAAAAGAAAGGAAAACAGCTGACCTTTCTGCAGCAGCTCTAGCAGCTGGGCCTGATCATGTGATGAGATGCCCAAAAGCATTCCTGGAAGTGAAGCAAGTGGAGGCACCAACAATTGGGGTGGTTTGAGTATTTTCCCTTGGAGGGAGAATGTGAAGAAGCTATAAGCAAAACTTAATATTGAACTGAATCAGTATGAATTTTTGTTCTGACTTTGGAAGCTTCAGATGCTGCAAACAGCTGTTAATGGGTTCCTTGGTGATTTACTTTTCTGTCAGATGTCCGCCTGTGAGGCTTACTGTGATTCAGAATTTAAAAGGTCCAGGTGCAATTAAGCACAAAATTGGGATTTAGGCAGATGCAACGATATGATGCAACAACTGTGCAAAATTCTACACTCACATAGTGAGTTAGTTTTGCAATGGGCATATAAAACATCAGGCTTTTCATTGTCCTTGCCTTTACTAGGGGGAGGAGAATAAGCCATGTATGGGCTACTCAAGTCCCAAACAATTTGCAAGACTGTGATTTTAAAAAAAAAGTCAATTCTTTTGTTGATATGTGATGGGGGCCAGAATGGATTATTTCCTCATGTGAGTGGATGCCTGAGTAACAATTGTAAGATGTGAAGCTAAGACAAATCTTTACTAAATTGTTATTTGTCAGTTCCTTTGCTTACAAAAGAAGGCCCTGATGTTCTCAGTGCAAGATTCAGACCTGAATGTTTTACACTTGTTGGGACAAGCTTCTTAATAGGGACACTGCCGTAGATTCAATTTCTTTCCGATTACTTAATGATCACACTTTAAAAAGCTCTTCTGTTTTGAAAGCTATTGCTTGGTAATAATGGTATTTCGCATTTAAGGATATGGAGCATTTCTCAGCCTTGCTGAATCTTTCAAAATAGAAGAAACATTTTAAGTGTCACTACTGTAGTTCAAACATAAATTTAAAATTTATTTCCTACTAGAAGATTTACTTGGCATTGCTCCAGTCCCTAACTCAAATAAGTTTTGTTTTCCTTCATTTGAATTATAGCTCTGGGGTGGGGCTGGGGATAAGAGGTTCAGTAGGCAGGCTTCCCTGGGGAGAGAGGACAACCCCAGTGCTTTCTTACTGCAGCAGCTTGGAGCCAGGTAATAAGCACCTGTCCATGACCACTGAAGCTCCAGCAGGCACAGCCGCGGAAGGGGTGCATGTCCCTGGGCTGGGGGACAGATAGGCTACGTCTATACTGCAGGAATTTGCCGGCAGAAACAATGCAAATGAAGTGCTCATTAGCATTTCTTGTGTTCGTATTTGCATAGTCTCTTCTGATCCTTTTTGCGGCAGAGGTTTTTGCACACAAAAAAGCAGTGTAGATGGGGCCATTTTGCGCAAAAACCCCCTTTTGCGCAAGTTCTCGTATACCTCCTTTTTTGACAGAGCCAAAAAATACCCAGACGTGAACTACTTCGAGACAGACCCAAAAGGGAAAACAACAGAATTCCACTTGTCATTACCTACAGTCCACAACTTAAACCCCTCCAACGCATTTATCCACAATCTATAATCTATCTTGGAAAATGGCCCCTCACTCTCAAAGGCCTTGGAGTTAAGGCCTATTCTCGCTTACAGACAACCCCCCAACCTGAAAAAAAATGTTTTCCAGTAACCATGCTACACAGCTACATCATAAGCATCCAGGAACCCAGCCCTGCAATCAGCCCCAGTGCCAACTCTGACCACATAACTATACTAGCAAATTCATCACTGGACTCAACCACATCAGCCACCAAATCAGAGGCTCATTTAATTGCACATCCAGTAATGTGATATATGCCAGCAGTACCCCACTGCACTATATATTGGACAAACTGGACAGTCCCTATGGAAAAGAATTAAAATGGACACAAATCAGATATCCAAAAAAGAAACATAGAAAAACCTGTTGGGGAGCACTTTAACCTGCCTGGACACTCATTAAGGGATCTCCCAAGTTGCTGTTTTGTTACACACCAATTCCACAAGTCAAATACACAGAGAAGGACTGGAACTCCGCTTCATTCACAAGTTTAATTCACATGCAGATGGTTTAAATCATGATATTGGATGGCTGGGACATTATCAACCAACCAAACAATGAAGGTGCCAATGGTTTTTGATGCCTGTGTAGAATCTATTGTAAGTACTCTTCCTCTCCAAGTGCAAACTAATGGTTCTTATCAGCCTCTTATAATTATCTAGTCTTTAAGGTGCTAATAGACTACCAGTTGTTTTTCAGTTTTTCCTGTTATAAACCGGCTCAGCTTTCCCTTTGAAATTTATCTACCCACTGCCTCTTTTTCCCCCCCCTCTAATTTTTCCTTCTTTCCTTGCCCCTCTCTCCTTCCCCCATTTATTCTTGGTTCTGGACATCCAACACTCCAGTCATCTGCAGAAGTGGGCTGTGCCCACGAAAGCTCATGATACCATCTACATGTTTTGTTAGTCTTTAAAGTGCACAAAGTTGTTATCCAGTTCTCCCAGGGAGCTGTCTTCGAAGCAGCTCTGCAGCTGGGCGAGAATACACACTTCCAGGGTTCTTGGTCTGTAAAAATTTCATCTTCAGAAGGCTTGTGTTCACTTCATCTTACCTACATTTATATCTCTTTGATTTTATTTTTAAAGGACCATTGGAGCTGGAAGGGAGTTCAAGGGTCTTTTAGTTCATTCTCCTGTATCACTGCAAGATTGATTTTCTGTATTCCTGAGCTATTCCCACACACATCCACTCTGAGAAACCTACAGTGCTCTCACACTCTTTTGGTTGAACTCTGGTGTGTGATAGATTCTTTTAATCTTGCCTTCTTTTTCGCTTGGGACAATGTAATAGAATGTGCCAGCAAGTGTGGTACAGTGCACCTGACATTTTTCTACTGTTGATTCTGAGAAAATTAAATCTCCTGTGCATGGAACACAATGTATCAAATTCAAATGAATATGTAATATGGGCTGCAAGCAGTACTTAAGAATTATGGACATTTTTCATTATTCATATTCTCAAACTCTCTTTAGAAACAGACCTACCATTTGTTCCTTTGCATTTCAGTTGAGGGGGTGTCTGTGTCGTGACACTAGCTATTTGGTTAATATTAACATAGTCCAAATGTCAATTAGAAAATGAGAGAACGTTTTCATTATCCTCAGTCTATGAACTACTGTAGCTTATCTCAAATACTCTGCGGTTTCTGTCACTAAGGTGTGACCACACTTCCATAACCAACTAATCATGTTTTAGGAGTGGGATGTGTAAAAATACACAACAATAGACAGATTTTATTATTTTTATAACATGTATTTATTGCCCTTCTTTGTACTGCACACAGTGATAGCTACTATTGTATGATTTCCTGTGGCATTTGAGCACATCACAAACACTGATGACCCAGGAAGCTCTATGTATAGGGAACTTTCTCAGGGGGTTACAGTTAGAGTTTTTTGCATTGCCACAGGGGTCTAATGAAGCCTTGATAGACTTCAGACTCCGACTCAGAATCTTGGCTCTACCAGTCACTCAGACTGGTCCCCTCTGCCATTCTCTGCTGTGTGCACTACATCTGCTTTTTTGCCTCCTTAGCACAGGGCTGTAACTGAGGCAAGGGTGGATAGCTGAAGAGGCAGAAATATGAGGCCAGAGACAACACATGAGGGAAAATGTGGGGATTGTGCCCCCCCCCCGATTTTTTGGTTGCACCCCGCACCCAGAGAGTCTAGGTAACCTGCTGAGGTGAATCAGGGGATGGAGGTGGTGCTCCCTCCCCAAAACCCACCTCC
This sequence comes from Pelodiscus sinensis, assembly GCF_052426305.1. Lineage (NCBI taxonomy): Eukaryota > Metazoa > Chordata > Testudines > Trionychidae > Pelodiscus > Pelodiscus sinensis. The sequence goes on from NC_143060.1 coordinate 58,235,233, forward strand.
TTAGGTGGCTTGTCTCACAGCTGGAAAACTTCTATGGGGCAGTCACATGCTTCTCCAAACCTTTCAATTATGTTCTATCAACAGTTATGTGTCACCCATGAATGGGTTGGGAAAACGACAAGAAAAAACTTGTCAGGTGGCACAAATATACTTGCTCACCCAGTCTGTGTCTATACTATACCTCTCTGTCATCAGAGAGATGTAGATTATCATTTTTTGAGGAATACAGGATCTGTCAAAAAAGGGTTTATTTTCGACAGATCCGCATTTAGACTGCCGATTTTTTCGAAAAAGCTCCGTTTTGAAACAAAGCGGCAGCCATGTTTATGCTAATGAAGTGCGGGATATTTAAATCCCTGGTTCATTAGCAATTTCGACGTGCTTGATTTGCATCCCTCTGTCGACAGAGGAATGCAGTCTAGATGTAGCCCCGGGCACTAAAAAGAGAAGTTACAGCTCTGTCTTATCCTTGCTTCTCTCTACAGTGAAGCTTTACAGTTTCTACAGGCTGGTGTGTGTTTGTTCTCTTCAAGCTTTTGATCCCCTGTCTCTAGAACCCTCCTTAGCGCTCTCCTTGATCATTGGAAAACCCCATTTCAACACCTCCTTCCTCTTCTTGACACTGTATTATGGAAGGATTTTGACGTAAGTCCAGTAGCTTGCTTTTCCTGGCCTGTTTGTTAGGACCTGTTTGTTTTTGGTGTCCCTCAGTAACCATTACCAAAATATTGGCTCAAAATGAGCTATTTACATAAATATACTATTTTATGTGAAGAAGTTATCCTTTCTAAGCTGCACATCTTTGACAGATTTGCTGTTTTTATGAACAAAAATAAATCTTTTTGTACTCAGCTTCAGTTCCCTCCCCCCACCTCACCACAAATTTTCCTCTGGCAATTGTAGGGAGGTGAAGTAATGCTGGAGAAATAAATATCTTCTACTAAGCTAGCCCTGTAGAATGTGGGTCTAAAGAATGGAAATATTTCAAATTAAAGTCATCCTCCAGTGCGGTACAATGTATAGAGAACACCTTCACTTTGAAGTTGGCAAGTAAACGGGTTAGTCACAGAGTTGAGATCACTGAACATCTCCCTTTGCTTAGCAAAGATAGAATTTCTCGTGGAATGAGGAGTACAGCTAGTTCGGATTAGGAAGCCTAATCCGAACTAGCTACTCCGTGCCGCGTGTAGCCGCGCGGCACGGGGTTCGAACTGCCGGCATTTAAAAATGGCACCGGCCGGCTTCATGCAAATGAAGCCCGGGAAATTCAAATCCCGGGCTTCATTTGCAAGTGCGGTATGCCTACATTACCCTCCTAGTTCGAATTAGGAGGGTCGTGTAGACATACCCTCAGGTACTCTCATGTTTCCACCAGATTCCCCGCCGAGGGAGTGGCAGACGGTGCTGCTGCTCACAGGGCCCTGGGTTGGGACCCGGTGGAGAAGGGTGGGCCTGGGTCCCCCTACCAGGGCGTTAGCACCAACATAATTGACGCTAGCTAATAGACCGTACTGTCCTGAACCATGAGCTCCTTATTGACTCTAGCCAGTGGGCTGTGCTGCCCTGAACTGAGGGTCCCTTACTGACGGGCCATTAGGCCACATGACCCAGGGAACAAGGTCGTTTGTGGACTTGGGGTTCCCTGGAGACTAGGGTTATTCTAGCTGACTGTAGAGATAGCTGGTTGCCTCGTGGCCAATCAGGCGGCGTCCCACTTGGGAAGAGGTTCCCGCCCGTGACAGGGAATGCATATGTTGCCACAGTGTCACTGTAAAACTGCAGTCCCTCGCTAAATTATCTATGGAGTTAATTTCAAGTCTATTAAACTACAGGCAGTTCCTGACTTACGCGGATCCGACTTATGTCGGATCCGCACTTACAAACGGGGCTTTTCTCGCCCCGGAGCTCACGGGCGGCGGGTCGCCACCCATGTCCTCCGGGGCGAGAAAAGCTTCTTCCGGTCTCCCTGGTCTGCTGGGGGGGTCCAGCAAAGCCGCTGGACCCGTCCAGCAGACCAGGGACACCCGAGCAAAGCTTTGCTGGACCCCCCCCAGCAGACCAGGGGGACAGGAGCAAAGCTGCCCAGGCGGCGGGGGTCCCGCTGCCTGGGCGGCTTTGCTCGGGTGTCCCTGGTCTGCTGGGGGGGTCCAGCGGCTTTGCTGGACCCCCCCAGCAGACCAGGGAGACAGGAGCAAAGCCACACAGGCGGCGGGGTCCCTCTGCCTGTGCGGCTTTGCTCAGGTCTCCCTGGTGTGCTGGGGGGCACTCCCCCCAGCACCCCAGGGAGACAGGAGCAAAGCCGCACGGGCAGCAGGGTCCCTCCGCCTGTGCGGCTTTGCTCGGGTCTCCCTGGTCTGCTGGGGGGGGAAAGGGGCGCAGCTAGTGCGCCCCCCCCCCCCAGCAGACCAGGCTTTTGTTGCAGGACGCCTCGGGTAGAGCAGCTGGGGTGCTGCCGGGTTGGTCCTGTGGGAACCTACCGGGCAGCGCCCCAACTGTTCTGTCCCAGGCTCCAGATTCAGCAGCTGTTGAAACTGATCAGGCTGATTCCAGGAAGCTGGGGGCAGAGCAACTCTGCCTCCAGCTTCCTGTAGTCAGCCCCTGGTCAGTTTCAGTGGCAGCAGCTGAATCTGGAGCCAGTTCCCACTTACATACAAATTCAACTTAAGAACAAACCTATAGTCCCTATCTTGTACGTATCCCAGGGACTGCCTGTACTGAAATATTTTAATGTTTTAATACAGTGGAGTACTTACATTCCTTTAGACAACAACAAAAAAGCCCCAAGTACACTTATCCTGAAAGTTGTTCACAACATCATGAAACTATTTACAACAAGCAACCAGTTAAAAATAAATGTCAGCATGATGAAATGCTTGTATTTTCCTGGCTCTAGATCAGATGTTATTCCCACTGTCTTGCACCAACATGACATCAATATTACATTATCTTGGAGGGACTCTCGATGTTTATAACACACAGGTTGAACCTTTGTTGTTTTTGTTGGCAGGATAGTATATAGAAACAAATGAGTTATGACTGGGAAAAGATATAGCACCAACATGGCAATATGGACCACAGGTTAGCTGTTCACTGGTATAAAAATTTGACGCAGTCCCAAGATAATGTAGATTGTTTTGAAGAAATGAGTGGTGAGATAAGAGAGGAGTCAAAGTAAACTCTGAAATGTTTTTGTAACTGATGTTACTGCTTGTATTTCATTGGCTAAGGAAAAAGCTGTGATGAAAGCCTAGACATTGGAATTAGCAGATTCCTGACTATGCCACAGATTTCATGGGTCACATTGGGATGTCATGTATGACCTGACATTTAGAGAAGTTGAGTGCCAGCAGCTCGCATTTACTTCAATGGGAATTGTGGGTACTTGTTACCTCTGGAAAATCAGTCTGTTTAACCTTTCTGTACCTCAGTTTCCCAATCTGTAAGGAGAAATAATTCTGACCAACCTTGTTTTGTTAAGCTGATGTTTGAGAAAAGTTTTGAGACTATTGAATGAAGGGTACTAGGCAAGTGCCAACTATAATAGAACTAATCAGAGGCTAGAGCTGTGCTCAGAGTTGCTTCTGATCAGCATGTCCTGGCTAATGACACATTTGCAGTGTGACTTCTTTCATGCTGTCGTCAATATTTCTATATTTAATAAAAATTAAGCATTTGGCTGAGAAAATCTACATGAGTGCTTTGATTCTTAAATGCAAAACCCTTAAATAGCACCTGATTTTTCTCTCTCATAGTGTTTCAGCACTTAAGGTCCTCATCAAAAATCACTCCAAAAAGATAGAGGGAAGCTAACTGGAAAAGTGGACACTTTCGAATGTTCATAAAAGGGCACATTTTAGTAACCAAGCAAATTTGCCAATTTCCTATGTTTTGGACTCAGTTCTTGGCCATCTCTGAGTCAGATTGCTTTTTAGTATTCCAGAGCCTCACTCTGTGTAAGAGCTCCTATTGTTAACTGGATAGAGGAACTTAATACATTACACGGAAGCTTATTTTAAAGCTAGCTAAAGTACATGCATTTCAATCTTATCTATTTTTTCCCTAATCAGATACTGTGACAATTTCATTAGCAGAGAGAAATGAAAGTAGGTGGAGGAAATTGTTTTTACTGTTGCTTTTTAATGTAATATACTATTTGTGAATGGAATCTTATTAAATGCACAGGAGAAAATGCACCTAACAGTTCAACCCTTTTTTTTCCAAGGTAAGGAGGAGTACTGTGGGGGAAGGTGTTGAGAAAAGGGGATTAACATTGGATATTTAGAAATAACAACAAAAGTGTTGTTAAAATAGAGATTACAGGTTCTTAGCATCCAACTTTTATATTTAAAGTCATGTTATCAGCCTACGAGGAAAAAAAGGGTTAAACGTTTGGATACAACAACAGTGGGAAATGGAATAGCACAACTTGCATCTGCGAGCTAGAAAGATACGGACAGTTAGTGACCATTTTGTCTTCATGAGAGTCTCCCTGAAACCAGAGCTCTGTGCTCCAGGATTGGGAAAGGATTGGGAAGGATTGGGGCTGGGGCTAGGCAGCCCTCAGCACGACCTAGAGTGGCGACTGGTGATAGGGGATGGAAGAGAGGCACTGGCCTCACCTCTCCTCACTCCCTTACTCTGCCCTGACCAGCCCTTGCTCCTCCTCACCTCTTCCCAGCACTTCCCGGAGCAAGGTGGGAGCAGCACCATGCTGGCTGGAGCTGTCTGCCTGCATCTACCCCACTGCCACTGCCAGTGAGCGGTGGCGGGGGGGAAGGGGCTACGGTTTGGCACAGACTCCTGCTGCTGGTGCTGGCCCTCCTGCTGACTGCTGTCCAGCCTCTCTTGCTTTGAGGTGCATGTGGCCCCGTGTGCACCCCCACGTGTTGACGTGTTGCCCCTGCCCGGAGAGCACCACGCTTCCCCCAGGCAGCCCTCAGCATGGCGCTCCAGCAGTCATTTAAAGAGCAGGGCTCTGGCCACAGACATTGCTGCAGTAATGGCGGTCAGGAACTCCGGGCCCTTTTGTAGCACCGTCCCCTTTGTCTGCTCCTGCTCCTGTGTGCAGGCCTGCTTTCAGGAGAGGGCCGTAAGTACAGGAGTACCTATCTCGACTCCTGCTCCTGCATTAGAATGACTGAAAGTATCTCTAGTCATGATTGCAGAGCAAGCCGACATACTTGAGCTAGAGCAGTGCAGCCACGGACGGTAAAGCTGTGGTAGTAAAGCCGAGCTAAAGGGCAGGCTAACCCTGCAGCATTCTGGTGGGTTTGTATAGTCAATGCTGCTGTGGCTTTGCTGGTCTGGGACCTAGGCTAGCTACATAAAAGCTACTTGGGTACGTCACACTGAAGTCACACATTGTAATTGTGGTCTAGACAGATCCTATGTTCCTTTTGCCTCTGTAACTGGCCCAGTGGAGAGGCAAAGTTATGAGCGCTCTCTTGGTGTGGACGTGAACATCAGGAAAGAATTATTCCTGTGCGTATTTGTGGTGGTGTGGGCTTCGAGATTGATATCTGCCATGCTAACATCAGCTTTAGGACAACAGCAGGTGTGTTCTGTGTGTGCAGGGCACCCGAAAGATCAACACAGTGGTAATCTTGTAGGAAGTCATGTAAAAATAGACAAACATAAACATGCAAGTAAATTAGATTTGGGCAGGAAGTGGGGTGATGGTCAACACAGTTACTCTTTAGGCCTTCTCTATAAACAAAAGTTGTAGTGCTTTCACTATAACAATAGTCTACAAACCTCCGAGTGTTGGTGCAGATACATTTGTGTAAAAACACGTCTCCTGGCATAATTTATGCGTATTCTGAAAGGGGAATAAGCACATTTATGTTAGTTAAACTGCACCCACATTATGATTATACCGCTATCATTTTATTGGTTTTTAAAAAGTCACTCCTGGGTCCTAACCAAGATAGTTACACTAGAAGAAAAACTGCACATAGACAGGCCTTAAATTCACTAGCAGAAACAATGAAAGGCTAGTATCAGTGAGGTACAAAACGAAACACAGAACAAAACCAATCCTGCATCTTATAGAATTTGGATATGGTTTGTGTGGTTTCGCTGCTTTCTTTATTTAAGCATTTCCCTTTGCTCCTGTTTAAAAGAAGTGTATTATAAGTAACCAGCGATCACATTACACTACAGAGCTAATTCATAGAAAATAGAATGCTTCCAATTGCATAACAGTATTCAGTAGCTTAAAAGTGCTGAGTGTTAAAAATAGTGACAACCTGAGATGCTTACTAACACAGAGAGGGAATTTAAGTGAACATGCAGTACTAATAATAGTGCTTTATATTTATGAGAGTGGATTGAGATTTGTATTTATTTTTTTTAAATGAAAAATGCCTTTTTTGACTCCAAAATCAACATTTTTAGTTTTCCCAATTTTACTTTTGGTTGAAAATTTCTGATTTTCCTTTCTCCCCACTGAACAACCAGAAAAATTCAGGTTTGTTTTCAGTAGAAATTTGAGATTTGATTTTCAAAAACTGAATTTTTTATTAACCCTGCTTCCTCTCCTCCCCCCAATTTAAACAAAATCTGTGTTTTGTTTTTGGAAAGCCAAATAAACTGTTATGGGAATTTATTAAAATGTTTTGTTAAAAATGTCTTGAAAAAATATTGGCACTTTTAAACAGCTGTAATAATTTATATAGACATTTTTATTTGAACTTTATATTTTCAAACCATATGCAGCTACCTCTGGGATTAAATGTAGCAGCTCTTTAACAATACTGAGTAACATTACCCAAAAGTTTAGTATGGGTAGTGAAGATTATACTCAGTTATGGACCTTGCATGCCAAGTACAGGCCCGGCTTTTGGGCAAGGTGAGCGAGGCAGTTGCCTTGGGCCTCATGCTGCCCAGTTCCCGGCCTGTTGTGGGTAGAAAACCAGAAGACCATTGTATTTCGAGCAGGGCCAGCTCTAGGTTTTTTACCGCCCCGAGCAAAAACTTTTTTGGCCGCCCCTCCCCCCCTTGTCCCACTGCTGCAGGACAGGCACTGAGGAGCAAAGCGCCCCTTTCACCTTGCGGCTCTTTGACTCCCACCTCGCCCTCCAGCCAAACCCAGCCTACATCCTGTCTCCCCTCCACACACATCGCTGTCCACACACATCCCGCCCCGCCCCCCCCAACCATTAAACCTAGTTTCCACCTTCTCTCCCCTCCCAGGCAAACCCGACCCCTCAGTGACCAGACCCAGTCTGCCTTCCCTTCTGTCCCCCACCTAATCCACCCTGTGCCCTCTCTTCCCTCCCAGCCAAACCCGATCCCCCCTCCGACCGGACCCAGCCGCTCCCCTCTCCTACCTTCCCGCACTGACCGAACTCCATCTCTTTTCCCTCTCCCCGCCAAGCCCTCCTGTCCCTTCCCCACCGCATGTGCGGAAACATCGGCGCGCCCTGGGGGAGGGGTGAAAGTGGCACGAGTCCACCTGGGGATGCGCGCGGACACAGCCGGGAAACGTAATGGGCAAGGCCAGGGACACCTCTCCTCCTCCCCTCCCCACCCAAATCTCTGAGCCGGGGCAGGTGAGTTCCCCTCCAGTGGCTCCTCGGCGCCAGACCAACCAGATCGGGCTGCAAAGTAGCTCTCCCCTCCCCCCAGCCTAGGCGCCTCTGCTTGAATCATCCTGGCCCGGGCAGGGCCTTCTTTCTGCCTGGACCCACTAAGGCTGCAGCTCTCCCCTCCTCCGCGACCAGCAGTGAGGTAGAGAAAAGGGGGAGAGTTGCCCCCCATTTGCCAATGTGTGCCATTCCCCCCCCCCCCACACACACACACACTCCTGCAAACTCCTTGGCCAAGGGTGCCTGCTCCGGCCGGAGGGGTCACCAGTAAGTGCAAGGCAGGCAGAGAGATGACCACAGGCATCTGGCTTGCAGCGTGGTCCATGGATGGAGTGACCCAGGCTGCCCCTTGCCCGGCCCCGGATCGCTCTGTGCAGCCTGTCCCGCACAGCCCGGGGAGAGCGGCTCGCCCACCAGGGCCATAGCGCTCTGGCGTCGCTGCTGTTCTCAAAGCCCATGGTGCGCCCCCCTACATGGCAGGCGGCACTGACTGGTGCCAGTCAGATGAGCGTGAACGATTCCCGGGTGCCAGAGTCTGGTTCATGGGAGGGTCCCTCAGGCATTTCCCGCCCCACGGCTGCTGGGTGCTGGGCAGCGGCAGTTATGCCGGGAAGGAGACTGGAGCAGCGCGTAGCCAGTGCTCCTGTCGGGGCTGCTCCGCCCTTCCCCACCCTGCCACAACGCCCTCTCGCGCTAACTAGAGGGTGCACTTTTCTCCCCAGTGCTGAGGGAAAGCAGCGAGGCAGCCCCAGAACCGTTATGTCATGGCCCCTCAACCATCACTACGGGGCTGCGAGCGTGACTTGCCCCACAAACCCCGCCTGCGGCCGCCCGCCACCCCACACATTGCCTTGGGCAGCCACAGGCAGGCCCGCATCGGGCGGAAAGAGTCAGGAGTTCAGGAGTTCTCCGGCCAGTGTCTCTCAGGGGCAGCCAGAATGCCGCCCCTGGCAATGTGCCGCCCCAAGCACGTGCTTGGTTTGCTGGTGCCTAGAGCCGGCCCTGATTTCGAGGAGTTAGTGAATCTTCCCAGTTCTCATGTCTACAAACGGAAAACAGGCTTTGGCCTGCTGGTAGCAAGGAAAATTTCCAGCTAGCTAGCTTGTTAGAGAGATAGGCCATGCCCAGTGTGGTTGAGCTCACCCCATAGTTTGGATAAACTTTGGGATAAACAAGCCTGTCTGTGGGAATCTTCTCACAAGGGCAGGTGTTTGGTTTTTTTGATTTTTCCTCTGCACATAGTTAGTTGCTGCTTGTAGAATTTTGTGTACAGGCTTTATATCATTTACTGTTGCCAACGCCCTTTGGACTTCCCAAAGGACCTGGAACTGTACAGAGGTGCCTTTCTGACCTGGCCCAGGAGTCCTTGCTGAGTTGGAGTCCCCAGCAAGCCAAAGGGATGTTGTCAGCTTTCTCTTGCCTTTTCTTTTTATATCTAATAAACCTGGCATTTATTCACACAAAGGGTTGCCAGAGGCATGTAGATTAGGCTACCAGACATTGGAAAATGAAGCGGCGATTTAAATAATCGCCGCTTCATTTAAATTTACATGGCTGCCGTGCTGAGCCGACAAACAGCTGATCAGCTGTTTGTCGGCTCAGCGCGATAATCTGGATGCGCGGGTGGCGACATCAAAGGTATTTGTCGACCACCCAGATATACCTCATCCCAGGAGGCATACCTGGGTGGTCGACAAATACCTTTGATGTTGACACCCGCGCGTCCAGACTATCGTGCTGAGCCGACAAACAGCTGATGAGCTGTTTGTCGGCTCAGCGCGGCAGCCATGTAAATCTAAATGAAGCAGCGATTATTTAAATCGCCGCTTCATTTTCCTATGTCTGGTATCCTAATCTACATGCCTCTGTCGCCAAAGGCATGTAGTCTAGACGTACCCTAAGCGATTTGTGTCTTCTTGGTTACTCTCTGAACCTGAGAGCAGAGTCTGGCTGGCCCAGCCTCTGAAGTAAGATATGGCCCTGCCCACCTGGCCCCGCACTCATTGCCCTGACTGGGAGTCGTGTTGCCGTGCGGCTCAGCCATGCTGCCTTGGGTCCCACAAACTCTTTGGCCAGGCCTGGCCTGGTATAAGCACTTTCTGAATTAGATTAGACATGCAACTAAGCTATAAGACTAGGAAAATCTGGGGAATCCCCTATATAAGGTGTGCATATAACTCAACTGTGTTAATTTATAAATCTCAGAGGGATATCCGTGTTAGTCTGTAGCACCTTAGGGTATGTCTACACTTGCACCCTAATTCGAACTAGGGATGCAAATGCAGGCATTCAAAATAGTCAACGAAGGGGGGATTTAAATATCCCAAACTTCATTAGCATGATCTCGCCGGCGCATTACTCCGAATGCCAGCTGGTTTGAAAGTGAAAGTGCACACCGGGACGCATTAGTTCGAACCAAACACCTTGGTTCAAACTAACGTTACTCCTCATTTGCTACAGGACTACTCATTATGTTAATTTATCTTATTTTGGAACATCTAAGAAGAATAAATAATGTGGGACATTTATAATACTCTAGCAAGTAGCTGCTAGTAGAATAAATCAGACAATCAAGAACAAGCCGGAAGTATCAATGAGACACATTCAGGATTGTTAATTCTTACAATCATGTCAAGTTATTCACCTCTTGTCAAGCCAAATGGATCTCCTTCTGGGGACAGCCTGTCTTTCTGCTGACATCTGAAGTGTATGGCAGTATCGCTCCATTTCAGAATGAAATAAAGGCACAGTAAATTTAGTGAGGCATCAGAAAGATGTTGCCTCTGTGTGTGAATTGTCAGCAGTAGTGTCTGCTCAAGTGCTTGCAACCAAAAAGGTGAAAGCTTAAAGAGAGCTGAAAGCTGAGAATATCAGTAATAGCCCCCTTCTTCACACTGTTTCACAGTAGAATGCTGGGCATCAGAAGTAATCTGAGGGTGAATCTTGGTCCCTTTACAAACTCAAGGCTGAGTCCTTGAACTGATGTCTTCATTTAACATCAAGAGGCCTTTGGTGAAGAGCTCTAATAGGTTTAATCGATTATTAATATTGAACAATTTTAGTAGGTCTTTAGACGCAGGTGGGATAACTGGACTCTTGAGTGGAGTGAGGAAGATAGAGAGAACACACTTGATATCTGTGTTGGGAAAATACTAAAGAAGGGGTGAGTAGCAGCATTAGGGGATTGGGCAAATTATTCCAGAAGTTTGCACTCTCATAACCAGGATACTGGTTAATGTGGATAATGTGTCTCTTTTTGACTATCACCTCACGTTCAGATCTCACAAGATAACAGGATCTGGCCACATGAATTATATGGTTGGTAAATTGGTGAGAGGTCCAGTGCAGGTCCCTTGGAAAGCCACATGCTGCACTTCAGAGGATCTACAAGTTGACCATTAATGCCATGAAGCAACTGCCTCATGGCTTTGAACACAGACATCTCTTCCTTATTTAAGAATAGATTTGAGTGTGAGTGAGATACACATTCTAAGTGAGTTAGCAACACAAAACCTATGCTTCCCAAGAAGCACTACCAAAAAAAGGTGAAAGGAATGAATTTACTCAAATTTACTCAAATTACCTGTTAATGTAACTTGTGAAAAGATTTCAGTAAGTTCTTCCAACAAATTCTCTTTTAAAGAAGCTTTACAATAAAGGAAGACACTAGTACAAGTTGAACCTCTATTCTGATACCTTGGGGACCTGACCAGTGCCAAACCAGAGAATTTGCCGAATCATGGGAGGTCAATTCTGTCTAGCAGCATTACCAACACTTCCCCTGCTTACTGAGCTCTTAGAAGACATTTAGGGGTAAATTAGAGCTAAATAACAGCACAGAACACTGAGACGCAGGACTGTTGGCTGTAAACAAATTTTATCAGACTGCAGGAAACTTGGCCACACCCATGATAAGTGGACATCCGGCTAACTAAAATCATGCCGGACCATGGATGTTGCCAGACCAGAGAGTGTCGGACTAGGTTCAACCTGTATACTGGTTTAATATATGTTATTAACTATAAGCCTATATCCAAGTTCTTAGCATTACTTATAGCCTGAAGTCCGGTAACTGCTTGGATTTGAGTCCCCAGTGGAATTCAGAAAATGCAATCTATGCTATATTAATATAGTAGATACCATTTTATTTGGAAAGATGTCACTTTATCACATTATAAGCAAGTGAGGCATGTTAATGATAAGGAGTTACATTTATATAGTGTTCTTCACATAGAAGGATACCCAAACTCATCACAAATTATGTGTATCTACAATATATGCATCATTTCACTCACAGCGGTTGGAATGTGACAACAATTTAACACCGTCCAGCAGTGCTACTTAGGGCTGGGGTTGGGAAGATTTTTTGGAATTTTGTCATGACACTTGGTCTAGAAGAGTCAAGTAATGGGATCTCTCTCTACTAAGCACCTTCAGGGTGCGTCTACACTGCAGCATTTTTCCAGAAAAATGGCTATTTTTCCGGAAAAACATTACTTGCATCCTCACTGCAACAGAGGGGGTTTTCTGATGGCGGTAAACCTCATTCTATGAGGAAGAAGCCTTTTTCCGAAAAAGCTTTTTCAGAAAAATGTGTGTGTGGACACAGAAGAGTGAGTTCTTTCGAAAGAAGAGGCCTCCAAGAAATAACACAGGTGCCCTGGTGGCCACTCCGTCCACACTAATCACAATTTAAATGTGAGATAGCGTCCAAATAACGTGGATGCTGTCTTCCAAAGAAACACATCGCTTTTTCATTGTGCTTTTGCTGTGTGGACACTCTCTTTCTAAATAAGCTTTTCTGAAAGCTCTCGTCCGGAAAAGCTTCTTCTGAAAGAAGCTTTCAGTCTAGATGTAGCCTCAGAAAGGTCTTTGGTTTTACAAAAAACTCTTGAGATTCCTAAACATAGTCCATCCTTTTGGAAGTTAGTTGGCTCTCCACTTTAGCTCACTAGTTACTGCATTTTATAAACCTTTATATGCTTAGGGCTTGTTCAAGTTCTCATTAAGCATAAAGTCAAACTGGCTTCTGTGGGAATGACAGCTCAGCTGTGAGTGAAGAGGTAAGTGAAAATGAGGTAGTGATTTCACATGACAAGAGCATTTCAAACAAACAAACAAAAAAGCACATGAGGTTACACAATAGGAAATCTTGAACTTTTGGTGACCCCTGCCAATGGCACTTTGCTAAGGGTAAGTTCTGAGGCTACCCGAATGCTCTGTTTTGGAAACCCGATTCTAATGTCCACTGCCTGTGTACTATTCTCAGACGAAAATTAAAAGTGCTTAATTATGTTTCCAGGGTACCTTAGCCAATGAACTAAAATGCCTCCTAGAGCTGCTGAGATTTTAGAACCTGGAAATTCTGTGTATTGGTATCAAGTATCAGAGGGGTAGCTGTGTTAGTCTGAATCTGCAAAAGTGACGAGGAGTCTCGTGGCACCTTATAGACTAACTGAAGTGTAGGAGCATAAGCTTTCGTGGGCAAAGACCCACTTCGTCAGATGCATCTGACGAAGTGGGTCTTTGCCCACGAAAGCTTATGCTCCTACACTTCAGTTAGTCTATAAGGTGCCACAGGACTCCTCGTCGCTTTTGTGTATTGGTAATTACACAAACAATATAAGTGCATGCAATATTAAACCACAAATGAAAAACAGATAAAACTAGGAGGGTTTGCAATGTAATTGCAGAGTCATCCTGGGAAGCGAAAAGGAAAGTGGACATATATCAGCTTTGATGATTATTATACCTTTAGACTGCAATCTGCAACTATCATGGCAAGAGCCATGATGTCCTGAAATAGCTGCTTAGCCTCACCTGTTAGGTTATATAATAGCATTGCAATCCTCCTCCCCTTCCCCCCACATACTTCTTGTAAACCAAATCTTGGCTAGGAATATGAAATCAAGTTGCCAAAAGGAGGACCTGACATCCAGCTACCTTACTTGTGGCCTTATCTGCTAATAATCTATAAAGAATTTCCTCCTGTTAAAGAACAACTATGCTAATCACTACTATCTGCAGTAATTGCAAAGGAGAAGAAATCACTACAAGAGATCTATGTCTCTTAACGTATAATTAACAATTAAAACAGAAAGGTGCCCATCTTGACACTGATGTAGATTAGTGCAGCTCAGTGTTTGAGGATAAAGCAAAAAGGCTGGACCTTGTGAAGTCGCTCTAATGTAAGTTCTATTAGTTGTCCTTTTAGCTTCAGCTTGGCTTGAGTTGGAAAGGGGACATGGGAGGTATTTGCATTAAGGGTGCCTTTTCAGGAGTGCTAGGATGGCAGGAGCCGTGTGTACTGGGGCACTGCTTGCTTTTCTTCCCGTTCTCCTATCAAGAGGGAGAGGAAACTACAGATTTTGTGAATTATTCTTCTGCTCCTGCCCTCGCCAGCCAGAAGTGCAAGGCATTCACAAGAGCCGTGTACTTTCTCCTCGCTCTCTGATAGTCAGGGGAACGGGAAGAAAAGCAAGCACGGTCCCAGTGTGCACAGCTGCTCTCCTAAAATGGCACCTTTGATTTGTTTACATGGTTTTGGTTCCAGCCCATCTCTGCTCTTGGCAGGATTCCTTCATTCTTCTGGTGGAAGAGTAAGGGGTGGTTAAACCTCAGAAGGTTGGAAGAGTTGGTTCGGATGTAATTGGTCAGAGAATTTCCTAAACTTTGACATTTTGATGAAAAAATGTACAAGTCTCTCCTTCGCTCTGCTGCAATGCCTGTCTAGCACTGGACAGAGGCTAGGGCTTGTGCACTGTATCCACTGCTTATTCGGTGATCAGTATTGTCTCAGTGTTGCCTTGGGCTCTCTCCATCGGTTTGCTGTATCTGTCTCCTAGGCTACGTCTACACTGCAGTGCTATTTGGGGATACCAGAGGTATCCCAAAATAGCTATCCTGTGTCTTAACAGCAAGCCCATTATTTCGAAATATAATGGGCTGGCTATTCCAATGTCCCAGTAAACCTCATTCCACGAGGAGAAAAGGACATTTCGGAAGACACCCCCAAATTATGAAATAAGCTATTTTGAAATAAGATTGAAATAAGATACGCAATTTGCATAGCTCAAATTTCATATCTTATTTCAAACTACAGTGCAGTATAAATGCACCCCTGGATAGTAAGTTCTTTGGAGTAGGGACCATCTTTGTGTTATGTGTGTACAAAGCAGAGTATAATGCTATTAATAAAAGACAATCTTGGATTGTGTTTTATTTTTGACCAGCTCTTCCTGGATGTGTCTGATGTTGTGTGTGGCAGTTTATCAGAACCACGCGGCTCTGTGATATTCAGCATGGGGCAATACATAGGACAACTCAGAGTTAGGTGCTTTGTTCTGTTCTACATAGGTTCTTATGTCAGGCTTATCACCATAGTAACTGAGTACCTCTCAGTCATGCATTAAGCCAAATGACTACTCATCTGTCACATGGTGTTTGTTCTCATCCTCTGTCCATAGGATGGAGAGGAGTGTCGTGTTTTAGTGGTGTTTTTAAAATTTAGGTATTTGGGTATGGCTAGACTACAGCTTTTTCCGATTCTTTTGTCGAAAGAGGCTTTTCCGACATTTGGCCCATCTAGACTGGGCCAAATGTCAGAAAAAACCCTCTTTCGGAAGCCCCCTTATTCCTTGTGGAGCGAGGAATACAAGGGTTTTCAAAAGAGCACGTTTGCTCTTCCGCAAAAAAAAAAAAAGCAGAAGAGCAAACGCATTCCCTGGACGCTGAACAGTTTTTCTGGGATTTCCTGGAAAAACTGTAGTCTAGATGTACCTTATAACTTCACATAGTGACAGATACACTGTTTTCACTAGAGAAGGCAAGCTCAGAGAAAAGCACCTTGCACTTGGAGGGGAAACTGTGAGGTTCTTAGTACCTCAGGGAGTTCATTCTACAGTCTTAGGCCGCTTTCCTCTCAGAGAAGGTTCTGTCTCCCATAAAGACAAGTTTTACTCTGATACTTGAGAGCTCTGGAGAAGCAGAGTAGTTGGCTGCAGTCTTTGTCCTGCAACTTAAGATGGTCTTTTAACTATGCTGGGCCCAGGCTCTGGAGCACTTTGAAGATAAGGATTGCAACTTTAAACTTGACAGGAAATTCAATGGAGAGCCAGTGCAGAGAGAGAGGAGGACAGGTGCGATATGTTCATGGTAGCCTGCATTGCTGAGGAGACACAGTACAGAATTCTGTACTAGTTGGAGTTTTCTAGGTGCTGAAGGCTTAATACCCACATATATTGCATTGCCATAATTCAGCCCAGAGGTGATGGAGGCATGACTAACTAGGCCAGGTTTTCCTCTGTCAGTATGGGACAGAGTATTCTAGCCAACCAACAACGCAGAAAGCCTACTCACTGCCATTGTGACATTAGAGCTCAGCATCAGTGAGGAATCCAGGAGTACTCCGACAGAATTGACTAGATGTGGATGTGCGCGTTGGACTAGACCATAGGCCGCAAACCCCTGAAAAGAGTTTCCTCTCTCCTTCAGCATCACCTCTGTCTTCCTCAGGTTCAGGTTCAGCTTCAGCCAGCTGTTCATTCATGAGCTGTTCTCATCCGAGTACTAAACCATCTTGACAGTAATGGTGAGGTTGTGCAGGACGTAGAACAGTAAAGCTGTTTAGTATCTGCATATTGCCACTTGAGACCATGTCATCTGAACAGTTGTCTAATGGTTACATGTAGATATTGAAAAGGACCAGAGGGGAAAAAAATGAATCTTGTGGGACCCCACAAGTGAGGCATCTAGTGGTGGAGGTGCCCATCACTGTTCTTTGGGAGTGTGGTTCCAGGAAGGACTTAGCCCATTTTAGTGCACTACCTTGGCCCCCTGCCAACTCTCTCAGGCAATAGAGAAGAATTTCCTGGTCAATAATATCCATCAGGATAAAAATGAATATCTGTTCTCTAGTCATTGACAAAATGTGATCATCTAAGTCAGTGGCACTAAAATAGTTATGATTCCGTGTCCTGGTCAGAGTCTATGCTTGGCTGAATGTAGCTTTATTTTGATGAGCCTATATTTGGCCTTTTGCTAGCTTCTCCGCAAGCTTACATGGGAGTGGGAGGTTTGATGCTGGATGGTAGTTGGCTAGGACTGAAATAACCAGTGTGGGCTTCTTCATTTTTGTTTGAAAGAAGAAAAGACGATTCCTTCTCTGAGTCATTGGTTTCAGTCAGGAGTGGCACCAGTTGTCCATGAATCTCTTTCACAGGGAAGAGCACAAACTGACTTTGTAAGTCAAATCCCACTACAATTCACTGGGACGTGAGCATCTAATTGCCTGAGGTGCCTTTGAAAATCTCAGCCTAAGTAGCTACAGTATACAGGCAGTCCCCGGGTTACGTACAAGATAGGGACTGTAGGTTTGTTCTTAAGTTGAATCTGTATGTAAGTCGGAACTGGCGTCAGCCGCTGCTGAAACTGATCAGTTTCAACCGCGGCTGAATCAACTTAAGAAACCCAGGCGTCCCCAAGTCAGCTGCTGCTGAAACTGATCAGCGGCTGATTCCAGGAAGCCTGGGGCAGAGCAGCTGGGGTGCTGCTGGGTTGCTCCAGTAGCGCGGCTCCTCGGCGCTACTAGAGCAACCCAGCAGCACCCCAGCTGCTCTACCCCAGGCGTCCTGATTCAGCCGCTGCTGAAACTGACCAGCAGTGGCTGAATCAGGACACCTGGGGCAGAGCAGCTGGGGTGCTGCCGAGTTGGTCCGGAGCGGCGCTGCGGGACCAACCCAGCAGCCCCCAGCTACTCTACCCCAGGGGTAGGCAAGAAAAGCCTGGTCTGCTGGGAGGGGGGGGCACTAGCTGCGCCCCCCCCAGCAGACCAGGGAGACGGGGGTGGCAGGACCGCCCAAGTCCTCCACGGCTTTGCTCCGTCTCCCTGGTCTGCTGACCTGGGAGACGCGGAGCAAAGCCGCAGAGTACGCGGGCAGCGGGACAGTCCAGGCGTGCCGCAGCTGTCCCACTGCTGGCGTGTGCCGAGGCTTTGCTCCCCGTCTCCCTGGTCTCCCTGGTCCGCTGTGGGCGTGCTCCAAGGCTTTGCTCTCCCTTTCCCTGGTCTGCAGGGAGACGGGAAGCAAAGCCGCGGAGCACGCCCGCAGCGGGACAGCCCGGGCGCGCTTGAGCTGTCCCCCTGCGGCCGTGCTCCGTGGCTTTGCTCTCCATCTCCCTGGTCTGCAGGGAGACGGGGAGCAAAGCCTTGGAGCACGCCCGCAGCGGGACAGCCCAGGCGCGCTTGGGCTGTCCCGCTGCGGGCGTGCTCCAAGGCTTTGCTCCTGTCCCCCTGGTCTGCTGGGGGGGTCCAGCAAAGCCGCTGGACCCCCCCAGCAGACCAGGGACACCCGAACAAAGCCGCCACCCAGGCAGGCTCCCCACTTATCTCACCTCACCCACATGCCACTCAGAAACATGGCTGCAGGGCAGTTTTTTCTTGAAAAACTGTGGGTCCGGAGGGGAAAGGGGAAAGCTATAGGAGCTGCTTCCGCCCCCAGCACAATCCCATTACCCAGTTTCTGGCCAGAAATCAGCCAATGGGAGCTGCCTGTTTCAATAACAGGCAGTCACGAAACACAAGGGGCTCCAGAGCACAAGGCTACAGCCTGTACAAGGGCGGGGCAGCAGTGTTCCCAGTCACAGGCTCAGGGCTCCGTGCACAGAGTTGACTGACTGGGTGGGGCTGATTAATCACCTGTGAACATGTGCTCTTGTACAGCTTAGAGGGAAC
This sequence comes from Pelodiscus sinensis, assembly GCF_052426305.1. NCBI lineage: Eukaryota > Metazoa > Chordata > Testudines > Trionychidae > Pelodiscus > Pelodiscus sinensis. Next base: position 58,253,551 of record NC_143060.1, read on the forward strand.
ACTGGCTGGCAGGGAGAATGATTCAGGAACCAGCTGTTGTCTGGTAAGAGACTGTCTCTGGAACCCCAGCCTCTTCCTTCCCCAACCCTCTGCCCCCCACTCCACATACCCAAATCCTCTGCCACCCTCCTGCACCCAACCCCAGCCCCAGATCGCAGTCCCTTCCTGCCCTAGCTCACAACCCAAATCCCTGCACCTCCTCCTATACCCCAATTCCCTGCCCTATGTCGCAGTCCAACCCCTTGCAGACCAGTCCAGTGCCCCAAGCCACAACGGCCTCCTTCACCCAAACTCCCTCCCTCACCCCCAGCTCCCTTCTGCACCCAACCTCTATCTCAGATCCCCGCACCTCCTTCATTAATATCATGGAAGAGTGCGGCCCTCGACCACTTCCCAAATTCTTGGCAAAATTATTGCCCACCTCTGCTTTGGAGTCTGCCATTTGGTACAATTACATACTGAGGACCATTTCAGAAACAAGTTATTAATATTTCTGTCTAAATGCAGCTTAATGTGTTTGTTTGCCAAGTGGAGTTGCCTCAGTCTTTAAGTAGGAGAAAGAGCTTTTAATGTTTAAACAGGAAGATGAATGAAGACCTTCAGTTCCTCATCTCTCCTTTCAGCAAGGACTTTAGTAAAGTATCACAAGTAAAGCTGAACATTGTTTGGGGGGGGGGGTGTGTGTGTGTGTGTGTGTGTGTGTGTGTGTGTGTGTGTGTGTGTGTGTGTGTGTGTGTGTGTGCTCCTTGTTAATATGTTCTATTCTGAAAAGTCATCATGAGGCTTCATAGTCTTGCCACCATTTTTAGTATCAAATGTGCTCCATTTACAAATAAGAAGAGATTTTGTGTCCTAATTGTCAGACCTGCACACTGTTAGCTTGAGCACTGAACATCCAAGTAGGTTCTTTTCTTCTTGGTATCATCACTATAACAATAAAGGTTCTGCTTGCAAAATTAGTCCGTCCACAAAATCTGTTCAAAACCATTGGCTTCAGTTCTGTAGAGGATGTGCAGGCTGGAATAAAATCCAGTTTGTTCCCTACTAACTTTTCTGTCTCTCTGGGGCTGAGAGGAGTAGAGAATAGTAAAAGCCTTCGTGTATGTCACTTCAGACCAGTTGATATAATCATGAACACACACATGGGAAGCACCGCTATTAATGAAGATACCTTTACATAGTCCAATCGCACTTTAAAATATTGGAAGCATGTCAGCGAATTTGTCATGTGGTATGAATCCTTCTGGCCACATAGTCAATACAAGAGATCATACCTGACACTCAGGGCCGTGTCATGCTTTCAGTTGCTATCAGAAGTTGGAACTGTATGAAAGGTTGAGGACAGCACACTAAATGCCTGAGATGGGGTGTATCAATCCAGCACTGGGCCTGAAGGGGTTAACCTGGCTCACCTGGCTGAGGATGCCCCACCCCTGAAGCCCTGCTGGGCATGTTCCAGCCGGAGGCTGGTTATAAAGGCCTGTGGAGTTGCTCAGTCTGCTGCAGGTGAAGGAGGTGTTGCAGGAGCTCCAGGGGAGGAAGCACGGATGGACCAAGTCATGGTGGCCAGGCTGGGAGGGGCTGCAGGGGAAGCCTCGAGAGCAGAGCAAAGGGACGGAGAGGACTATCCACAAGAGAATGGTTGGAAGTAGCCCAGGGTGGGGAATTGTTCCCCGGGAGCTTGGCATGTTGCACTGGGATTCCCTGCTGAGGCAGCAGTGGACCGCTCCAAAGCGGACAGGGCCTTGAGATGAGACCTGGTGCAGAGGGAGGTCCCGGATTCTCCCTACCTCTTTGTCATGAGGGTTGCCAGGAGTCCGGTATTGGCCAGGACAGTCCGGTATTTGCAGCCTCTGTCCGGTAAAAAAAACCCCAGAAAATACCGGACATGTAAAATGTCCGGTATTTTCTGTTTTTCTCCGACAGAAGGCTGCTTGAGACGTTCTTCCCCTTCCGCATCTGGCTGGGGAGCAGGGAGTGACTCTTTTTTTGGGTGCGGTTTTTTTTGCTCAACAACTTTGGTCCCTCCTTCTTTTTTTTTTTCCTTGACCAATTTTTTTCCTGCTATGTTCAGTATTTTTTGTGGAAGTATCTGGCAACCCTATGATTGTCATCCACCCCACGTGGGGTGCTTTGGCCACTTTGTTCTGCCGCTGGCTACTAGGCTGAGCTACTCTGACTACAGAGGAATTGTGTGGATTCATTGGCCATTAGGCTGCGCTGTATATTGGCTTTGGCACCATGAGGCTGTGCTAACCTGACTGCAGGAGGGTTTGCATTGTCTCTGTGGCCAGTAGGCCTCGTTGCCCTGGGGAGGGGGCCATTACTGTAGATGTGGGTTGTTAGGCCACGGTATCCAAGAGAAAGGGGCAGAGGTCTGGACCTGGGAATGAGTTTGTGGGGCCACAGGGGGCCTGTCATTGTCCTCACAGGGGATGGGCAAGGCGCCCCTCAACAATGTCCAACAATCGTCGGGGTGTTGCATTTGCTATCAGAAGTCAACACTGTACTAATTTCTCCTTTGGATGAACATATTCAGCCACTATTGACATTAGCTAGACCCATGCTAAAGAGGCTTGTTAAGAATCATGCTCTCACTTGTGCAACACGATCTCCCAGGGATCTTTAAATGGTCTGATTTCAGGTTGTGGATGTTGAGAATGGTTACAGACATGGTATTGGGGCTGGCACTTTGAGTGGGGTTGATGGGTGGAGGGTGTCAGCAGAAACCATTTTCACTTTCTTTCTTGGAGGGACAAATGAAGATGCTATGTGCAAGGGTGGCACAAACAATTTATGCACATTTTCTTATCAAGATAATCATACAGTTTGGGATTAGATGAGAATCGGTTAAAACAGAGGTTAAAATGTGGTATTTTCTGTATTTTAAAACTTTGAAACAAAGGATCTACAGCATGTAGGGAATCTCACAGGGAAACAAGTGCTCAAAGCATTAATCTTGAACAAACTCACCTGGAAATAAAGAGGAGTCATCAAGATCCATCTCTGCTGTTAGCTCCAGGCAAAGTCAAACACTCAAAAGTTAGGGGATACAGACAGGATATTGATACAGAGAAATCAATGTCAAAAGGATCCAATTTGAGACATCTAGGACCTGATGTTTTCAAAGTGTGCAACATTGCATATGTTCATAGCACAGCTCCCACTGCTGTCAGTAGTGAGTGTGAGCAGTCAGCACTTCTACAAATCAGACCCCAAGATCTGAGATCCGGCATCCAGAAAATGTGGCACTAATCAGTAGGAAGTAGCCCAGAGCAGGGAGCGGGAGCACCCCGTGATTCGGGCGGACTCCCCACTGAGATAATGTTGGGACACGCCCACCACTGACAGGGCCTTGGGCTGGGACCCGGTGGAGAGGGAAGGCCTGGGTTTCCATTAGCCTCTAAGGGGGGGTGCTACCTCTGGACTATCGATTTGGGCCAGCAGGCATTACTGCAGTTGAATTGGGTGGCTTCCGCTTTCATGCAGCCCAACAGGAGGGGCATTGAGGGCACAGGAGAGACATACTCCTTGCTCTGATTTTCCGTTTCAGTCCCACGGAAGGCTGGCAGCCTCCCAGACCTGCAAATGCAGGGGAAGTCTTGCTTAGCCCCAGGCCGGAGCACAGTAAGTGTAGATGGAATCTTCCGGGAGTTTCGCTGCTACAACTCTCAGAAGTGTCCACTGAGCATTTGCAAACTGCAATTTTTCAAAGGCTTATAACCTGGTCAAATTCAGTCAGATTTTCACAGGAACAGCAACTGACACAGGCTACTCTCCTGATGAATTTCAAGTTCTTGATGCAAAGCAGATGGGTGTTGGAATGTCTCTAATCAAAGCATCACAGAGTATTTTAACATGGGCAAGAACATATTTTTCTCTAGCTTCATTCTCAAACAGCAGACTGTGCAAAACAAAACAAAAAACTCAAACAACTCTACCGGAGACAGTCACCTGTCATGGAAAATTTCAGCTGGAACAGTTGAAGTGTGGCAGTTATAAGCAGCTGAAAACAGATCCTTATAATGGGACATGCCAAGCAACCTTGGTAATAGGCAGTGCTACCAGCCCTGCCTGTCATAACGCACACTGACACGAGTGTGGTCTATACATAGGGAAGACTGATGAGTAGGTGATTCCATGAATTTCACTACCGCTGTCACTATAGAGATGTAATTTACCTGTGCAGTGCTCAGAAACCACAGTGGTTATTTCAGTTGTTACACTGGCATAAAATTATTTTAATGCAGAGTATCCGGCTCCAAAGATGCAAGGCAAATGAAGAATAGAGGGGGATTTGTGCACAATCTAACCCATAGCCTGTTGTTCTTGATTTGTACTAATATCTCCAGTTGTTAGCATTTGTTCATGGGTTTATAAATATGCAATCAGGGAGCTTCCCCATTTTCTCTCATATGCTTGTCACAGGCAGTGAAATCTCAATAGTTTGTAAGAACAGAAACGAAACAGGATTTTAAAATATATTCAGAAGCCTTGAGGCTCACTTTCGCAAAGGCCTTCACATAAATCCTTCAAATTTCTATGAGGTTTTACTGTCTGAAGCTGGGGCTACAATGGAAACAGCACAGAAAATTTGACTGTAGTCTGACTTAGAGTCAAATAAAATGAAAGCCCCAAACTGTTTCATTGTATTACAGTGTGGCTACGTCTAGACTGGCAAGATTTTCCGCAAATGCTTTTAACAGAAAACTTTTCAGTTAAAAGCATTTGCGGAAAAGAGCGTCTAGATTGGCATGGACGCTTTTCCGCAAAAGCACTTTTTGCGGAAAAGCGTCCATGCCAATCTAGACAAGGTTTTGCGCAAGAAAGCCCCGATTGCCATTTTCGTGATCAGGGCTTTTTTGCGCAAAACAATACTGCGTTGTCTACACTGGTCCTCTTGCGCAAGTGCTTTTGCGCAAGAGGGCTTTTGCCCAAATGGGAGCACCATAGTATTTCCGCAAGAACACTGACAATCTTACATGAGATCGTCAGTGTTCTTGCGGAAATTCAAGCTGACAGTGTAGACAGCTGGCAAGTTTTTCCGCAAAAGCAACTGCTTTTGCGGAAAAACTTGCCAGTCTAGATGCAGCCTGTGAGTACAGGAATCTTCTGCTTAGGATGAAGTTCTGTAAAGAGCAGGATCTGAGTAGAAGTGGATTCTTCTCTGTTAGTTTGTGTTCATCTGCATCTCTCTGCATGTGTAGATTGTTTTAGTTAGCAAAACCATAGCTCGGAATGAGATTTATAACTGCAACAATTCATTCTGTAAAGCCAAAATATTAAATTAAACAGCACGGTTTACTTTGTAAATGTAGCTATTCCTCCCACTTGTGCCCTTCACCATCTGAGGGTGTGTGAGTAGCATGGAAAGCTGAGATCTTAGGTTGTATAGTGCAGGAGACAGAACGAAAAATCATCTAACAATCACATCTGGCCTGCACAAGTATCCTCTGACAGAGTGAGAGGTGGTGAGCACACTAGATCAGTTGGTTTCTCTGGGAATTCTCCTGAGCAGTTACTGACAGGAGAGAAACATTCCTCTGAATTATTCAGAGGTGTCAGCTAGAATCCAGACTAGGGTGAGACCACAAAACTCATTTCAATTTAGACTAGACTGATACCAAATTCGTGTTAGCTTAGGCTAGTGTTTAATCCACTGATCCTATTGCATACAGTTCTTCCGACATGTTTAGACTTTTGGATCCATCAGACACAGATACCCTCTGTCAAAACCTTTGACAAAATATTTGCCTAAAATCTCATCAGGCCAGCATGTATTTTTATGTGCGCTTTCATGTCTGTCAATACTGGTCATTTAGTAATGTGTGTGCAAACCTGCTTCACAATCCACTTCCTTTTCTTTCTCGATTCACCGGTTTTTATGACAAAGCCTCTTCTGTGATGACAAACTGTCAAAAATGGTTACATTTCTAGTAAAAGGGCTTAGGCAGAAGAGGCTGGTTACAAAGCAGAACACTTCAGTTTCCACAAATATCCTGGTAAGCAGCAATAATAGGAAAAGGAAATCATGCAGTTTTTTTCTATATTCACTGGAGTTTTGAGCTGAGCATGGTGTCAGAAGAACTGTATGCAGTAGAAGGCAGGTTACTTTGATTTTTGACTAGCTAGGAGTTTAGGGAGCAGTAAATGTTCAAATTTCTGCAAGGTGGTAAAGTTTCATAATTCCTTCATTTGTATCAAGAGGAATCATAGAAATAAATCTTGGAACTTCTGGATCTGTGAGTCAGTTTATTTCTCCCTGTCATTAAACTTAATTAAAAAAAAAATCACACAGGACCAAATCCTCATGCTGCCCCAAACACTGTTGCCTATAAACAGAATGCTTGGGCAGCCACCCAGGAGAGATTCAAATGGGGTCCAGCTCATTAGCAGAGCACTCACAGACAACAGTGTTTCCACTGGTGGTACACATCTGCACATTCCTCAGCGCATATAACAAACATAATTCTGCACATGAATGGAAAAAATTAGAGGGAACATTAGCACCAACCCCAGTGGACAGTTTTATTCTTTCCAGTTCTCCATTGAGTTGCTTCAGATTCACTCAACACCCTCTACAGTACAGCTCCTGTCAATGAACAAGCTCTGCCTGTTGCATCCTCATTCCAGTGATTGTAAATTCTCTTCAGCAACATCTCCGCTAGCTTTACTCCCATCCTCAAACAGCAAAATACACCAGCTCCACTGCAGCTAGAGCTCTGCTGAGGTAGGGAGGAGGGTGATACTTTTACTTTAGAAGCGATACTTGGAATGATAATTTTCTTGTGTCAAACTGTCCCCGTCAGAGCTCGGTGAAACTTCTTTTGGCATAGGAGGACCAAAACATTTTGCAAATTAGTGTTAATTTCCCCAAATTTGAGGTTAACCCACCCTCATCCAGTCATTTCCCAAAATTAATGTTTTATTTGGACATTATGAAATTAAACATTTGGTTTTGAAATTACTTCTTTGAAATTTCCTTTAAATTGTTTTAACATCACCCTAAAAATGCTTGAAATTCAAATGAAATGTTTCCTTAAAAATTTTTCAGTTTTATGTCAATCTAAAGCATTTTTAAATGATTTTTTCAGAATTGCCCATTAATTGAAAAATCCATTATGTGCATAGCTCCACCCATGATCCTTATCCCCACGAAGATATGACACATTATAAAATAATATTCTTTCAGGAGAAGTTCCTGAAGCAAGTAGTTCAACCCAGTGTAGAATATCAGTTTGCACCAACAAAGAGCAGGCAATGGAGAACAGCAGTATTGTAAACAGAAAAATCTGATTATCCCAGTTCCACTTTAACGCAGGGGTACTTTGGAAAAGGGGCATATTTCTTTATTCAGTTTTTTTGGAGGCCCACTTAGAACTTTTTAAATTTCTATTTCTCACTAAGTAGAACTCTGTGAGACACATACTATAACTACAAGGTTTTTTCACTACGCTCAGAATGCTTGAGACTTTTCTAACTCATCCGATGAGCGGGTTTTACCCAGGAAAGCTCATGATTCTATATATTTTTGTTAGTCTCTAAGGCAGGGGTGGGCAATAATTTTTAAAGGGGGGGGCCACTCCAAGATTTTGGTGATCAAAAGCCACATTCTGTGCAGGGGGTGCGGGGCTGGGATGTCAGGTGGGGTGCAGAAGGGAGCTTGGGTTTAGAGGACTGGGGTGCAGCAGGGAGTGTATGGTCTGAGAGGGAGTTTGGGTGAAGGAGGGAATTATGATCTGGGGTAGGAGCTTGAGGTGCAGGGCCAGGGAGGTGTAGGGGTGCAGCAGAGGATTCTGGCCTATGGGAAGGGTATAGGAAGGGGTGCAATATCTGGGAGGAAGTTGTGACCTGGAAGAGGTAGGGAGGGAATGCAGGGGATTTAGTTGGTGACCTGGGTCAGGAAGGGATGGTGGCCTGGGTTAGGAAGTTGCAGGAGGGGAGAAAGGAAGTGGGGTGCCAGAGACAGGCTCTGGCTGGGACATGCTTACCTAGGCGTCTCCCAGCCAGAAGCTCTACAATAACCTAAAGCGATGAGGAGTCCTGTGGCACCTTATAGACTAACTGAAGTGTAGGAGCATAAGCTTTCGTGGGCAAAGACCCACTTCGTCAGATGCATGTAGTGGAAATTTCCAGAGGCAGGAATAAATATGCAGGCCAGGATCAGGCTGGAGATGATCATCATCTCCAGCCTGATCCTGGCCTGCATATTTATTCCTGCCTCTGGAAATTTCCACTACATGCATCTGACGAAGTGGGTCTTTGCCCACGAAAGCTTATGCTCCTACACTTCAGTTAGTCTATAAGGTGCCACAGGACTCCTCGTCGCTTTTGCAGATTCAGACTAACACGGCTACCCCTCTGATACTTGATACAATAACCTAAGAAAGGCTTCATGCCTGTCTGCTGGGCTGGCTGCTCCATGTGGCTCTGCTCCAGCACAAGGATGCCAGTGGGGTGGCCATGGACTGGATCCAATGGGTTGGCAACCCCCTAGCCTTCTTTTGCCCATCCTTGCTTTAAGGCGCCACGGGAGCACTCATTGTTTTTACAGTTGAGTATTAGATCTCTCCAGCATGACAAGATTTTTCCAAGAAAAAAGAAATGTCTTCACGCTTCATAGACCCTGGGATAAAGTTAAGATGCACATCCGTGTGACTAAGATTTTAGCAATTAGCAGAATATCATGGGACTCAACAGGGAAGTACAATTGATCAAAGAGATGCTGATCAAAGAAAACCCTGAAAATCTGCATGTATCTGCTTTATATCCATGGATGCAGATATGTGCGGCTCGTGTTTGCAAATCACAAATTAGATGCCGATACAACTTTTGTGTCCTTGCAGCACGCTCTCTCTATTTGATGTTTGTTATTCAGTAGATGATATAATCCCTTTTACAGAACCAAAACTGAAAACAAATCTGAGGTACATGTAATTGTGACCTTGGGTGGGCTAGACTTCACTTCATTGCCTTTCTCCAGTGTCTTAAAAAAAGCCAACTCCCATAGAAAAGTAGCTGGAGACCCAGCGTTCAGTCTCTAGGATTTTTCATCAAGGAGTGCATAGGGTCAACTGCCCCACATTCAAGTTCCAGAAGAAACAAAAAATATGCATTTAATTTAATAACTTTATAAAATCTCACAATGAAGAAACAAATAGTAGTCTAATTTTACAACGTAACAGCTGCTTTAAATACAGACATTGTCTTCAGTTACAGTAAATATAAAGAAATTAAAATTTGAGCAGTTCAGTCCACATCGAACACCATGAGAGAACCCAAAAATTTAGGTTTAGTTCACCCAAGTCTTATTTAGTGTCTTTTATCACCAAATCTTGCAGATTATGCTTTGTTGGTGCCTTGTATTAGAAGAGAATCCCAACCTTTTTCTTCTTCTTTTTTTTTTTTAAAGGAAGCCTTTAGGGCTCATGGTTTGTGGAGAAAAGCTAGAAAATGTGCCCCAAGTTCAGCCAAACACCTCAGACACCAGATGCCAAATAAAAGATCCCCAAGTGTATTTTTATCTGTGATTTCAAGAAGCCAGTCTCTTTTTTGTGTGGGGAGGAAGGGAGTTAAATCATGAGTTTGGAATGCTTGGGATTGGCAATACATTACAAGCAAGTTGACAGTGACTTCTCCAGAGAGAAGGATCCTACAAAAGACCTGAAAAAAACCCTGACACCCCCATGTCCTCCCATTGGGATGTCCCTCCGCCCCCGCTAACATCCCCCATGTCCTTCCATGTCCTCACATTGGGGTCCTCTCCCCAACCTAGGGTGACCGAAAGCAAAACTCACCGGCCTTGCCCCATTGGCAGCAGAAGCGTGTCAGCTCGGGCAGCTCCCTAGCCAGCACTGTTTGCATCATGGCAGAGGCAGCCAGCACAGCTTCCCAGACAAGCGGCTCCTTCTGTGGCTGCGACTATGTGGGGGCTGAGGGCCTGGGTGCTGCTGGGAGCCATTTGTGAGGATGATGAGTCCCTGGGTGCCATCCTCCCCCAAGCCAGCTGCCATGTGGGCCTCATTAAATAACTTTTTCAAAATATTTTGCGAGCTGGATGGGAAAGATGCTCCCCCAGCCAGGAGGCTGAGACCTTGTCACAGAAGAATAGAGGTTAGAACACAGGCTTGTTGCTGTAGCCAATGTCAATTGCAGGCAGGACACCTATTCCCCTTTCACCCACACAACTTAAAAAATAAAAAAGGCCAGTCCCAGATGAACATTCCCCCTCACTCAAAGTCTGCTGTTCTGCCTTCCTTATACTGCCTTATTTTCACTAAGTTTGTAGAGCTAGCATCTGATGTGTCCACTGTCCAGCTGGTTATGCTATAACTCAGCTAGGGACAGGGTAGTTTCTAAAATCTCAGCTCTGCCCCATACATTTCTCCTTGGGAGAAGGGGAATGTATAGGATGGGAGACGGGGGAGATTAGATGAGGGATGGAAGAGATTAGAGGAAAGGTTAATCCTCAAACATTTGCAAGAATTTGTCCACAAATTGGAACCATTATTAGAACTGGCAGGATTAAGTATAGCCAGCACCAGAACAAGAGTACAGTATAGTGGAGACAGAATACCAAAATAGCGTAAGTGTGAATTCCCTTCATATGCATTCAGCTTCTATCATTGCTAATAATAGGAATTAAGCTGTGAATAGAGGTCAAACGAGATCCCCCTGTAGGAAAATGTCTGAAATCTTGATTCACGTATTTGCTTCAGATACTAGCTTCTTAGAACAGTTTAATATTGGGAAGTGTGACAAATGTTGCCTTCCAAAAGAGTCTCTGAGTCACGTCCAAGTTTCATGTCTCTGTTCCCCAAGGACTCTGGAAACAAATGGTATTTTTTGCCTGATGTTTTTAACTTTCATATGCCAGGAAGTGACGTGGAAGATTGAGCACATTGTTTTTTAATCTATTTTATTTATTTATTTTTTAGGAACTGTGTCTAGAACTGGGAGACAGTTCAGGACATGAGAAGAATATTGTTTGCTTGCCCATTCAGCCCAGCATAGCAGGGCGAGATTGCTGCCAGCATTCTAATGGTGATTATTTGTGCTCTGAGGAACCACTAATACTGTTGGATTCCTCCGACCCTTGCCAGTCATGATTCTGACCTTATGTTCTAGTCTGAGGGCAAAAGGCCGTATTTTTTCCTTTCTGTTAATTGTAATGTGATAAATATGGTTAGTAAAGTGACCTTCTACTCCCATAAAAATCTACTAAAGTTTAAAGCCCAGAATATTAAATGTAACATTCTAGCTCTGTAATTGTGGATCAGCCCATCCCTTAGACTGATGTTATGTGAGTGTAACTATGATTAATGAGTACAGTGTCAACTGTCTTTTCAGAACAATGGCAGATTTTTTTAAATTTAAAACTTTATCAGCAGCAGGGTTAAAAATATTTAGTCATCAGCATAAGGCATGAAGGTCCCCAAATTTATATATTAGTTAGATTAAAATAGACATTTATTAAACATCAAAGATGTAATTCTGTCCCCACTGAAGTCAATGTGTGGGGTTTTGTTATTGACCTTAATTGGCCCAGAATTTTACCCTGAATATTAGGGGCCAGATTCTTAGCTGATATAAGTTACTTCAGTGGAACTATGCTGATGTGAATCTGCTAAGAATCTGTCCCTTAGATTTTAGGGTAAAGGCCCAGATCCCTAAAGGTATTTAGGCTGCTAATTTCTATTGACATCGGTAGAAGATAGAAGCCTAAATACCATAGAGGATCTGTTCCAAAATGAATAAAAAGCACCTGATTCACTTCCCCAGGTAGAGGAAATGAGCAATGCAACGTAGCAGGAGGATCATGTGATTAACCTCGGCCTGCTGTGCGGGAACATAAGAACAGTGTGCAGAGAGCCTCAGGAAGAGCAACTTCTGAAAGGCCTGAATGAACATGGGTTTCATGGGGAGCAGCCCTGGATGGTTAGTGTTCTGAGAGCATGGGAGTCTGGGAATGCAGGAAGAGGTCCTAGAAAGGACAGATGTGACAGCTGAGATTCTGGAGGTGTGGCTAGTCTAGGTGCTGGAACTGGGGATGGTGCTGCAACCAATGGCTTGTAAGTGGCTTCTGTGATTCACAGTTTGGTTTAATGGCTCTCTGTACCCCACTAAGCAATTGTTCCAGCACCTTTGCAATCTACATAAAGAGATGGGTGTGAATTTGCCCTGTAATGCTACCTAGGCTTAGTGCGGTGAGTGACCCTTGCAAACTGGGGGTATGTCTACACTTGCACCCTCTTTTGAGAGAGGGATGCAAATGCAGCTGAGCGAAATTGCAAATGAAGCGCGGATTTGAATTCCCCATGCTTCATTTGCATAATTGCGGACCGCCGCTATTTCAAAATACCCTATTTCGAAATAACAAACGCTGTGTAGATGCAGTTATTTTGGGAGAAAACCCTTCTTTCGAAATAATCCTTATTCCTCATACAACAAGGTTTACTGGTTATTTCGGAAGACACTATGGCTGTGTCTACATTGGCACTCTTTTCCGTAAAAGGGATGCTAATGAGACACTTCGGAATTGCAAATGCCACGGGGGATTTAAATATCCCCCGCGGCATTTGCATGAACATGGCTGCCGCTTTTTTCCGGCTCGGGGTTTTGCCAGAGAAAAGCGCCAGTCTAGACGGGATCTTGCGGAAAATAAACCCTTTTCCGGAAGATCCCTTATTCCTATACTTGAAAGTAGGAATATTTAAATCCCCTGCGGCATTTGCAATTCTGACTGGTCTCATTAGCATCCCTTTTCTGGAAAGGGGTGCCAATGTAGACACAGCCTATTATTCTACAGAAGAGTAGAACAAAAATCACCAGGAAAAACTGATTTGAGGACAATATTAAAACTTGTACACATTTCAGAAGGGTGTTAATACCCCGGAAGGAGGAGAACGATCTCAGATGATACAGGGAGAGACACTTCCATTTTTTCACTGCTAGTTAAGAGAGGCTAAATCGAAGGTAACTGTCAAGAATCCTTTCCTGATCATATCTGTTAAGTGATGGAAGTAACTGGAAACCAACAACTAGACAGGACAAAGGACTGGAACAGTGGTCCCCAACCTTTGGAGGTTGCCGGGCGCCAGGGGGCGTGGCCGTTCGCCCGCCGGGTGCCAGGGGGCGGGGCCCCCCACAGCCACGCGCCAGGGGGAGGGGCGGGGCCCCCCCATAGCCGCGCGCCCGGGGCCGGGGCCACCTCCAAGGGCCGCACGCCTGGGGCCGGTGTCTCCCCCCCAAGCGCCGCGCGCCTGGGGCCAGCGCCCCCCCCTCCAAGCGCCGCGCGCCTGGGGTCGGCGCCTCCCCCTCCAAGCGCCGCGTGCCCGGGGCCAGCGCTCCCCCTCCCCCAAGTGCTGCGTGCCTGGGGCCGGCGCCGCCTCCAAGCGCCGCGTGCCCAGAGTGTGGGTGGCCAATTCGCGGCGCTCCTGGGGCCGGCGCTCACCGTGCGCCATGCGCCCGGGGCCAGCTGCGGCACTGTGCATGCGCCACGTGCCCAGGGCCAGGCCAGCCCCGAGCACTTGGCGGGCGCACACGAATGCGGGCACCTTGTTGGGGACCACTGGACTAGAATTACAGGTTGGACCTCCCTGGTTCGGCACAGTCGGGACGAGTCCTGAACCACAGAATTTGCCGGACTAGGGGAAGTGTTTCCTGCCACGGGCCCCGAGTCATCTGGTTTCCTGCCTCTGGCCCCTCTATCCTCTCCCCAGATCTGCTGCTGCTGGCCCCAGCCCTGGGCTGCCTTTGGCGGCTGGTGTTCTCCAGCCCTGGCCTGCACTGCCACATGCAGCCAGATTTCCCCGGTTCTGCACTGCCGTGGGCAGCCACGCTTCTCCAGCCAACCCCACACTGCCGCTAGCTGTCAGGGTTCTCTGATACTGCGCTGCAGAGTGCTGCCATCGGTGGCTGAGCTTCTTAGGCCCCCGACCCCACGCTGCCCTGGGCACTGAGCTTCTACAGCTGCCAGCCCCATGCTGCTGCGGGTGCCTGGAGTTCCCCAGCCCTGGCTCTACACTGCTGCAAGCTGCCAGGGTTCTCCATGGCTCTAGCACTGCTGGCTCTCCTGCCATTAGGCCCTGGTGCTGTCTGGTCCAGGAGTTCCCATGGTTCTGCCAGAGCACGGATGTTGCCGGACCAGAGAGTACTAGGTTTCAGAGGAACAATCTGTACTGTAAAGAACAACCCTGCATCTGAAAGATCTTTTTGCTCTCTCTTCTATGATTCTAGAAATGTTAAAATTTCAACATTTTTCCCCCACCACTTCTGCCCAGGAATAACTTTCATATCAGTCTAATCTGCACCAGTTACTAATATTTCCCCCTCTCCGGCATTTAGATTTTTGATAAATCCAACATTGCAATAATTTCACCCTTCTGTGCTTAATTCTCAGTGAGTCCTTACTTATACGTTTTTATAATCTGCACTATTACTTCTGAACTTTCTTACTGGTCTTTTTTTACTGAATTTACCCTATAATCTATAGTTCTCACTTGTTAAAGTAGACACTGTAATTAAAGAGTAGAGGCATCACAATTATATTGCAGGTTTGATTGTAGTATGTTACACTGCTAATTCACATAACCAAAAACTTGCCTATGACTGAGTGACTAACGACTTACCCCTTAGGTCACTCCTGGTGCTAAGTATTGTGAGTCGCTCTGCAAGCTGCCTTGCCTGCAGCAATATACAGATACCAGTATTTCGGTCCTATGCAGAATCTTTAACGTCACGTTCTTGTGGAGTCACAGACTGTACTCTTCTATGTCAAGGAGAAAAAACAAAGCCTGTTTGTGCTGCCAGATCCTCTAAACTGATTATATTCTTGGGGCCAAAATCTGCTTTTGTTTACACTGGTAAGTATCCAGAGTCAGGCAAAGCTGCTCTCCAATTACATGGGGGGGAGCAGAATTTGTCCCACATTTATGCAATACCTGACTGGACATACTGGTCCTTTAAGAGAGGTTACAAATCCAGCACAGCCTGTTTTTTACTTTAGAGCTGAGAACAGGGTTCTAGTTGTTTTCCCCAGGACTGCTGAGAGCTGTGGGTGTACAGCAGTGTGTTCTGGACAAGGATAAGCATATAAAAAATAGAAAGTGGCTATAGCTGTTAGGTGGCTCTTGACACACATGGGGTGAGAATGGTATCTGCTTGGGAGCTTATGGGGGGGCAAAGTTTGATTAGTTGGGGTGTGGTATAAGAGCTTTGTTTGAAAAGTGTTTGGGGGGTACACTCAGTAGTAGCATATGGAAAGCCTGCAGTTAGTGTCTGCTTACTTTCTGGGAGCCAGGCTTCCAAAGAGGGAGAAAGAAAGTGAGTGAATGGGGTTGTCCTGAGATAGGTTGTGGGGAAGCTGGTTATGTTCCTGATGAAGAGCCTCTGATGGTTCTCAGATTACCCAGGACCAAGAGTTAGCTTGATACCCCCCTGTCTCTACCAAGAGAGACATGCTGGTGCATAACTGGGAGTCAACTCCCAGACACCTCCAGTCTGTTGGTCACCTAACCAATTTTCTCTGGGCAATGCCAGCCCTTACTTTGCCTTGCAGGTTAACAATAGGTGCACCCTAGTCCTTGAGATATTTGAAACATTCTCCTGCTACTGTACATCTACACTGCACGATTATTTCAGAGTATGCTATTCTGGAATAAATACTCCGAAACAGCTTATTTCGAAATAGCACGTCTACATTATGTGTGGAAGCCTGGAAAGTAGCCCAAGGCAGGCTCCCCTAATGTGGCCGCACTACCTCGACTTAGAACCCCAGGAAGCGCTGGGGAGTAATTACTTTGAATGGCCTGGGGGAGGAGCTATTTTGAAATGGCTATTTCGGAAGAGGCATTATTCTTTGTGAAATGAGGTTTACAAATGCTGAAATAAGCCTCCTGTTATTTCAAAATGATTTCAAAATAACAGGCTAGCTGTGTAGATGCTCGCATAGTTATTTTGGAATTAGAAATAACACTGCTGTGTAGATGTACCCCTAGTGTTTGCTTCTCTTTTGAAGAGTGTTACCTATTGAACACTCAGTATCAAGTCCACAGACCCTAATGGAACTGTGAACAAACCAGCCCAAAAGATTCCACCCAGGATCAACTCTTTGAGCACTGAGTGATGTGAAAGTGAAAGCGATCATCAATTGACTGTCAAAGGCTAAGCTTTAAGAGGTGGTTGGCAAAGGATAATTGTAACAAAAGGAACACACAGAAAACAAAATCATAACATGGTTTCTAGAGATTTAACTTAACAGGCTAGCCCCCTGTCAAGAGCAGTTTAATGTCATGCAAAGTATCTTGCAGAATTTCCAATCAAGGCTCGCTGTGAGCCTGTTTTCATGAATGTGAATACTCGGTGTGTTTACTTCCTAGGTTTAAAGAATAAGCTGCTATCCTACGCCCCCAATTATGGTCCAGCAAACCTCTGAAGTGCATCCCCTGTTAGGGGTCTCCCACCCCATTGCTTTTCTGTTCCTGTTAAATCTCTCAATCCTTCATCTGTCTCTAGCTCCAACTGGTGATTGTGATCGTACTCAATGTACATTTTTACAGATAGATGGATAAACATCTCTGGTCTGGCAAAAACTCAATCCTCGGAGGTGAAGAACTAACTCCCTGATACAGGCTATATGAGCATACTTCCATTGTGTATACAGGCTGCCTTAAATAGTAGCAGTACACAGATTTTACAATGATATTCATAACCAGTATGACTTGGCTTCCCTCTTGTCCTGATTCTGGTATGTATTTCCTAGTTAGGGGTGGACAATAAAACGGCTGCGGTTTGCCAGGGTTAACCCCTGTTGGGCTGCCACCACTATATTTACCTTTGCCTCTTCAGGTATGGGCAATCACAGTTCCCATTGGCCACAGATCACTGTTCCCGGCCAATGGGAGCAGCAGGAAATGGTGTGGGCTGGGGCACTGTTTCCCACAGCTTCCATTGGCCAGAAATGGTGATCCATGACCAATAGGAGCTGCACTTTCCCGAGCTGTAGAGATGCAGGTAAATAGAGCAATGGGGGCCTGCCAGAAGCTAACCAGATCCAGCCCCACAGATGGGTATTTTCCCATCTCGTCCTAGTTCAATCGGTTTGCCCCCTTGTCAGTTGACATTGAGGGGTTTTTAGGGTCACAGAGTTCAGGGCCAGATTTGGCTGGATATGGTTTGCTTGGATCTTTTTACTAGTTACCTCTGACTATCACATCCCAGCCAAAACCATGGGAAGGAAGAACTCAATGAGGTGGTAGTATATTTGGTTGGACTCTTCTGGCCAGAGCAGCAGTTAGTTTTAGACCTCCAGTATCCTGGAATGAATGGCAGTTTGGCTGGAAAGTTAAACAGTTTCTTACTTGGAAGAGAAACTGAGGTAGCTGCTGATCAATTTATGTTGAGGTAAGAGATCTGTGACACTGATATATATGACTGTAACAGACATCTAGTGAAGCTGACATATTGTAGGAAAAAGTGCTCACTCCTGTAGACCCTCACCTAAAGGAAGTGTGAGACTATGACCTCACGCCCTTACAGATAATAGAAAGGGAATCGGCCATTCTGTGATCTCCTGGAATTCCAGTCTTGCACGGCACTGTATAGATGCTTGATGTCTAATCCTATGAAGAGCTTTGCAACCTCACATGTCCTTGAAGACCAGAGAAGTTAAGTGCACTTACTACCTCTCTGGAGGTGCAGGTCACATCACAAGATCAAACTCTGAGTAAGAGCAGCAGGGCTACATTCTTAGACTGATTACTTGGTTCAAGCTACGCCTCAGATGGTGTGAATGATTGTAGCTTCACCGAAGTCATTGGTGCTTTGGTGACACACAACAGCTGATCATGCCCCCTTTTTCTTTTGTACCAGAGCTCAGAGGAAGAGGCTTGCTAATCAGACAAAACAGTGTAAGTGTGTGAGTGCAGAATCCTGGAGAAGCAGCAAGTGGGTAAGATGGTCCATGTATTGATGTCTTTTCAGATGTGCTCTTCAGTAAAAACAAGTTAAGGGGGCAGACTTCACAGGTCTGCTCAGGCTCTCTGTAATGTTGAAGGAAACCAAGTGCCCATGGACCAAATTCTGCCCTCAGATCAGCAGGATCAACTCCTGTTGAGAAAAGTGGAAGGGGACAGTGGTGGAACTTGAACTCAGTGCTAGTTACAAATGCCATTTGCAAAGCTCCTTTCCTGGTATCACTATAACCTGTGATGTTCAGTAGCTGTTGGCAGTGCCTGGTAAGTAGAAAGGGCCATATCACCCCTCTCACTTCCAAAGGTAGAGGGGACTCCGCTTCCTGTTTCACTCTCTCCGTGCCTCCAGAGATCTAGGTGTTTGCAGCCTGGATTTCCTAACACCAGAGATGTTCCTGAGAGGCTGTTGAGCTGGGCTTGGGTCAGAGGCAGCAGGACGGCTGCACTCATTTCCCCGCTATCTTCCCCATCTCTCACCTGTTGGCGAGAAACACCCAGGGAGATAATGATTGTGAAGTGCCCCACCGTCATCAAGGGGGTATAGCAACCAGCAAAGGACCCCATTGTATTGTGGCTGCTCCTAGAACCTTGCTGCTCTGAGGCTCAGCGAGGTGAGAGCATCTGCCCCGATGGCCCTGGCCTGGCTCTGGGATGATGCAATTTCTGTTCCACTCTCTGGGAAAAATCCTATGGGGAGCCGGACTAGCTTACGCTACGTGAAGTCACTTGGGAATCTCCTGGTATATCAGCACCGTGGCTCTCCTGGGCAGTCTCTCTGACTTTCATTTCCGAGTACTGTCCTACACTAGTTCCATACATACTTGCCATTTAAATAAGTCCCTGTGAACAAATAGTTAACTTTTGTACTAATAGTTAAAAAGCTTTAACTGAGCAATGTGTCTCATCCCTCCTTTCTCTGTTCCCGTATGCCCATCCCATGCAAATTAAATCTGCAATCCGACAAGTCACATGGGTCTTATTAAAACGAGGAGCATGCAGCCCTTGATCCAAATCCAGGATAGAGACACAGAACAAAGCTCGCAGCAAGCAAAGCTCTTCTCCCCCCTCTCTCCAATGTCCATACCCCCATATTTCATAGCGTCTGAGCATTACAAACACGAATGCCTTTATCAGCAGATCACTTCCAAGGGCTACCCCTATCGGACAGTTAGAGGAAGGAGGCAGGTTTGAAACTTTCTCCAAACAACAGGCAACAGACACAAGAACATAGAATGTACCAGCCTGGGAAGCTCCAAAGCAGATCTGCTCTTGAAACATGTATTAGTAGCTTCTATGACAACGCTAGAAACATTCTAGAAATAATACATGCTTCCCACGCTTTGCAGAGCGAAAGCTGCCTGCTGGCCTTGCAGTGGTGCACATAAAGTTTCATTCACTTCAAAGTCTGGGGCCCAAATCTTGTATTTCCTGTCTATAAAATTACTGCAGTGAGGAGGCATGATGCTTTGAGGAGGCATGGGAAACTGCTCTCAGGCTTCCAGTTCCTGCTGCTGTCACCTGTTTTGGGTGCGGGCTGCATCTCTCTCCCCTCTGACTGAGGTCTCTCCAGGCTGCCTTCATTGTGTGTTTCCCAACACAGGTGTCCTTCTCTTCATAGACAGTTAACAGGTGTAGTGGCACAGCAAAGGTACCAAACCCCGCTTCCTATGCAAGACTACTTTATCCTTAAGGTACAATTTGTTACAGAAAAAACAGTAAAAGAATTACTCTCTGTCTGAATGCTAATATGGATTCTAATGAATTCTGGTAAGAGCAGTCCTTCAACTCCCACTCAAAGGGGATTTCTTGTGGTTACAAGAGCATCACAACTTCAGCTTGGAAAAAGCACTCATCTTACCGGGCCACGCCAGGCCCAATCCTACCTTAAGAGGCCTTCCATGGACTAGGGATCTCATTTGTTTGCTCAGTCAAGAAGGCTGTGAGCAACTTTAAAATCAGTCTGTATTTCCAAAACTCCTTGTCTGTCTGCTGATCACTGAAGAATCCAGGCTGAACTATGTGCATCTCTTCAGAACGGGTGCGGTGGCTTCAAGGGTTGATTAGTATCCCCCTTCCTGCTAGAAAAGGTTCATACAGTAACATGTACATAACTGTACGTAACATACAATTGTACCCCAAATGTGTTAATCCTAACTAATCTTTACTCAATTAAGACCTACCTTCATTTGATTCCATAAGGCTTCTTCCGGATATTGTCTGTCTGTCCCAGCCAGAATATGGTATCAGCAAATTCCAGCTCCCATGTCTGCTAAAACCAGTGATTCCCATGAGGAAAGACTTTTCAAACCGGCCATTCTGTAATGAGTTGTACGGTTCAGATGAATACTGAAGAGTGTGTGGTCTCCAGTTAACGCTGTCTAGAGTAATAGATTAATCTTGGAGTACACATTGTATGGCCTTCCTACCTAACATTTATGATCACCAGATAAACGGAGTCCTTAGTTTATGGTATGTATAGTCTCAGACCTGTTCAGTGTACTTCCCTACAGGCACAGCATTATTGGTGTTTGTCCTTCTAGACATAGGAAGACCCCGGAGAGTATCTGTGTGTTTGTGACGTGGGGGAAGGCTGAGCAGGCTGCCTTTTGTTTTTCTGTCTCCCTTGTCCTCTCATTGTAAGTCGGCCTACCTAAAATGAGAGGTGGCAGGGGGAGCTATAAAGTTAAGTCTTTCTACATTAGCATTAAGGTATGTCTACACTATGGGATAAAATCAAATTAAGTTATGCAACTTCTGCTACCTTAATTGTGTAGGTGAAGTTGAAGTACCTTAACTTGACTTTTGGCATTGTCCACTGTCCACTACCGGCATCGACCAGAGCAGCCCTCTCAGTTCAAATTAGTATGTCTTCCCTAGACTCACTAATTCAAACCCTGGAAGATCGACAGCCACAGCTTCGATTTTCTCTGTAGTGTAGACATATCCTTAGAGACCTTTGGTTTAAACACAGTATCTCACAGTTGTCACAAAAATTGAATCTTTTGTGAGCTTGTCCATATTAGAATAAAGGGCTAGATTTTGCTGTCTGAACTTTGATTTACACTTTGATATAACTGAACAGGTTGCGACCCTAAAAACAAGAGAAGTCGAAACAAGGCATAGTATATTCTTGCGTCCTTTGTTTGTAGCTTGCACATGTGGGAAAACTACCAGATGTATTAAGGAACCCTTATAAATGTCTACATAATACTCTCCTGGAGTATATTGAATGAAGTTATGACTTCAATATAGCATCATTTCTGGAGTGAGGGATTGAGAAAATAACTTTTATTTCAAGCGTGAGCTAAGATATATGCAAGTCTTTAGATCTCAAGAGACAGAGTTACTTAGTTTTCCAGTCCCAAGCGTTCAGCAAACATCATGAGTCAGGCCTCAAAATCCAAATGTTTTTTTTTAAAACCAATTGTTTGTTTCTTTGCCAACTGCCTCTGAACTTTCATTGTTCTCATTTCCAAGATTTTCTCATAGCCATAGGAGGAGGGATAGCTCAGTGATTTGAGCATTGGCCTGCTAAACCCAGCATTGTGAGTTCAATCCTTGAGGAGACCATTTAGGAATCGGGAGCAAAAATCTGTCAGCAATGGTACTTGGTCCTGCTCTGAAGGCAGGGGAGCGAACTTGATGACTTTTCAGTGTCCCTTCCAGCTCTAGGAGATAGGCATCTCTATTCATTACATTTAAAAAAAAAACTAGAAATGTATCTCTATATGAAAAGTGAGATTCCCATGCAATAGGAATTGGGTCTTTAACAAAAATCACCAAATCATCATCCTTGCAATTAAATGATGAGTATTGGAGACACTCCCGGGGTATGTCTACACTACATGAGAATTTCAAAATAATAACTCCCAAAATAACAATTTTGAAATAGCACGTCCACATTACAGGGGAGCCTCAAAATTAGTCCAAGGCAGGCTCCCCTAATGTGGACATGCTACTTTGATTTAGAGTCCCAGGAAGCACTGGGGAGTAATTATGTTGAATGGCACCGGGGAGGAGCTATTTTGAAATAGCAGCAAGGGAGTGTCCACACTACTGCTATTTTGAAATAGGTTTTATTCCTTGTGAAATGAGGATTTATTATTCCAGAATAAGAAGCCTGTTATTTCAAAATAATTTTGAAATAACGAGCTTGCTTTGTGGACACTCACCTTGTTATTTTGAAATAACTCATGAGTTATTTCAAAATAACACTGTAGTGTAGACGTACCCCCAGAGTTTTAACACTAACTTTTAATGTGAAGAAATGAATGCAGATTTCTATTCAGTAGCGGTCTGCTTTGAAGTAATAAACTGGGTTATCCCAATTTTAAAAATATGTTGCTCACTGATTTCAACTTAAGCCAGCAGTTACTCCTGAGAGATACAAGGCAAAAGTCACCAAAGGGTGGACAATGGAACAGTCATAGGGTTGTGCCTGGCAAGATACTGCTCTTTTTTAAAGGAGCCAGACAGAGTTGTAACGCCGCACAAACCAGGCTTTCATGAGGGTCAGCCTAGCTTGGAACTAATAGAGCTCAAGATTAGAGGGCAGGGCTCCCTTCTTCCTGGGGAAGACACAAAGTGACTGTTCTAATCGTATGTCTGCACTGCTGCCAAGCTCACTCTACAAAAGCAAGAATTCAAATTATCTGGAAATTTCTTTGGGGTGTTAACCATTTCAGCAGCGATACATGTGTATTCGTTTTTTAAAAATGAGTAGTGCTCCTGGCTTACTTCTCCCAGAGTAAAGCTGTATCAAAAAAAGGGGGAAAAATACAGCAGTGTATCAAATGATGCAAATTCAGAGCGATCTGGTTCCGTTGCTCAGTCAGCAAAGGACATCTGTGTAAAAAGGGCAATGCAACTGTCAAAGCATAAGAAAGCTTGAACATTTTAAACATCATCAACAAAATCTAACAGGAGGAAATGCCTAATCGAGGGTTCTTCACATTATCCTAAGGAAAAACCCTTTAAAATTATAAATCCTTTATGCAACACAATCTTAAAGGAACAAATTAATGACTTAGAGCATTAACTGCATAGTGGCGAAAATCTGTGTAGCTCAGATAACAGGATCTCTGGGCATGGGGTTGTGTTCAGCTAAACTTCACTGTTGGTTTAGCTCCACTTAGAGTCATATCTACTAGTCTGTTCAAATGACACCTGGCAAGTTTTACCTGGTTCTGGCTTGACTGAAGTCCAAATTGTTTTGAAATGAAACAGTCTCTTGAAGCTGAGACTGTATTTCCTTGAACAGCACGAAACCTATAAACAAACCCGGACTCAGCATCATGTCCGTCTGCAGCGAAACTCAATACCAGGTGAATCTTGCTTGGTTTCAGGTTTCGTTTAAAGTGTTTTGCAGAGCTTGGCTCAGCAGCCTTTTTCCCCTGAACAGCTAATCTCCTTCAATAGCAACTGTTACTGTTTATCAGTCTGAATGGAATATAAGTTCCTGGGCTATCCTACTTCTAGACCAACCTCTTTGGCAGGAAGAAATACAGCTAATAACTCCACTTACTGAGGTTATATTAAGATATTTACTGAACGCTGATCATGTTATGTTCCAACAAGTATCTAACTGTATAAAACAGGAACCACCTTGTCGATGTTCAGAAGCTGCATTCCAATTCCACCTAGAATTCAGCCCCATTGAAGTTCAGCTTTAGAACTCTTGTATGATGACTTTGAGGTGGCTGGGTAACTTCCAGCCAAATTGGAGATACGAAGGAGTGTGAGAGAAGACAGCAAGAGCTAACTTCTGCTGCTCATCTTCTGTGCTTATTTGGCAATGGCTGTTGCTCACTCACATTGCACTGAAATTCTATGATCGGATGCACAGTATCCTCTAATACAGGCCTACTCAAGTTTGGAAGATCTGGGGCCACAATGATACAACACATGCCGAGGGCCACAACTTAAGTGTGGTTGCATATACATGCAAATATATATGCAAATAGCTTCTTTCACACTGATGGGCATGAATACAAAGATTAAGGCAAGACTACTCAACACACAGGCCCCATTTAAGTCAGTTCTGCTGATATTAATAAAATGCAATATTTACTCCATTTCCACCCGTATGACAGCACTTTTAATGAGCAATGACAGTCCAGGAATTTAACTACTAAAATGCATATCAACAGAAGACTATTATACTGACTACATTTTGAGCTCCGCTTAAACCCAAACTGCACCACAGGCCACAAACAAACGGGCCGCAGGCCGCATGTGGCCCACAGGTTGCGTGTGGAGTAGCTCAGCTCTAATAAATTCAGCAGTGCAGCAGGTATGTTATTCCTGATATCTTCAGGAATAATCAAGTAAACCAAAAGGAAAAACTGTGTAGCACTTTAAAGACTAACAAGATGGTTTATTAGGTGATGAGCTTTCGTGGGCCAGACCTGAGGAAGTGGGTCTGGCCCATGAAAGCTCATCACCTATTAAACCATCTTGTTGGTCTTTAAAGTGCTACATAGTCTGATCTTGCTATACCAAAAGGAAAAACTAATACAGCTTCCTCTCTATTACTATTCAAGTAAACCAAGTGACTATCAGAAAATGGCCTGCGTACTTTCATGCTATCAGCCAATGACCCTGTAAAAGCACATATTAGGAAGGCATAGGCTTGGTGAATAGACAAGACTTCCATAGCGGGGGTAGGGGAAGATGGCATTAGAAACAGTATTAATAATACAGTAGGTTGTACTTAATTGCTGCTGAACCAACATATGGTACTGTCTTGCCTTGCATACCTCTCTCTTAGATGGGACATCAAACCAAGGATTGAACGGGGATTTTATTTTTAGGGATGGTGGTTGGGGAGAGGAGGACGGGATATTTACAATATATTCTGGCTGCTTGTGGCACCAAAACTCTGAGGATCAAAAATGGTGTCATGTGCTGTTGGGCCTCTGCTCCTTTACTGACTTTTGAATACACCCAGGAATTCAGATGCAATTATTTAGCTTTCCCTTTGATGAGGGTCAAATGGTCTACCAGCTACTTGAGTCTGACTCTTTCTTGATGTGATGGGAGGGGAACAGAAATGGAGAGCATTGGAGATGCCAGGCATTTATGACATCCAAATGAGCTGTCAGTTGGAGCAGATTGTGTAGATCTTCATAATATGACACTTCCTCATCTTTCTTGCAAGCCTCTAGCAGTGAAAATGCTTAGCAATGTTGACATCTAAAGCATAACTGGCATGTAATGTCCATTTGAAAGTGGAGTTTGCACCTCTCTGTGGCTGAGTTGCTTAGTTATCCATAAAAATGTAAACCAAATATTTCTTTGGAACCATAGTAGCTAGACTTAGCTTTCTTTTCTCTTTAATGAAAACTTTATGGAAAACATTAAGGCTACGTCTATACAGCACAGTTATTTCAGAACAAGCCATTCCAGAATAGTTTATTTTGAAATAGAATGTCTACACTTCATGGAAGCCTGAATATTAGTCAGAGGCAGACTTCCCTAATGTAGACGTGCTATCTCGATTTAGAGCCCCAGGAGGAATAACTTAGAATGGCCCTGGTGAGGGACTATTTCAAAATAGCAGAAGTGGAGCATGTACACAGTCCCTATTTCAAAATAACTGTTTTGGAATAGGCGTTATTCTTTGTAGAATGATGTTTACAGACGTCGGAATAAGCTGTCCGTTATTTTGAAATTATTTTGAAATAATGGAATGGATGTATAGACGCTTGCATAGTTATTTCAGAATAACAGCTGTTATTCCAAAATAAGTTTGCTGTGTAGACACTTGAGACAACTTGAGAGAGGAGCTGGTACACCATCCCACTCTGCATTGGCCCAAACCAAGCTTTCATGAAATCATAAACTACGAAGAGTTGGCATATGGTACTTAAGATCTCCTTGCCAAATTTCAGTCGAGTAATTATTGTTAAATTGACTTTAAATTCTCTTGGTCACTTCAAATGGATATGGCATTCTTCCCTTTCTCCCCTGAATAGTTGTATAGGGTTGTTGGATACTACCAATCAGCTTCTGGGTGTTACCTTCTACTGCAGAAATAGAGGAAATGATTTGTACAGGTGCAGAGTATGGTTTCTAAAGCTTGAGCAGTCTGGATTTATTTGGCTTAAAGCCATTATATAAATGTACATTATTAGCTTCAGCAAAATTGCTGCTTAGATGGCAAACTAATTGCATTGTTTCCAAGTATGAAATGAATCCGGGGATGGGGACAGGTGGAGTTTCCAAGTGTAACTGGATGGATTCTTCTGATTGTGTTTGAAACCTCAATAAGCTCCACAGCACTCTAATGCAGATGTGTAGGCGCTTGTCAAGACTGAGACACTTACTGTTGTAAGTCAATTCCCCTTGTAGACATGTCCTAAGTAGAGCTGGTTGAAACTCAGAACTTTCATTTCATGGGAAATCCTGAGACATGGGAATGTTTTTACTTCAGTTCAGCACAAACGCTATAACTTCCTGAAAATTCACTCAGAACAACTGAAATAGTCTTGGTTCTTCCCCCACCTTCCCTCCAAATTAGGTGTTTGGCTTCCCCAATGCTGGGAGGCGAGGGTGGAAAGGGAGTCCTCCTGCTGTTGTGGAGAGCGAGGCCTAGTGAGGACTCTGGAAGTGCCAGTTCTGACCCTGTGGCAGGAAGTCTGTTGGCCCTAACACCAGGGCTGGGCTACCCACATGGTGGGGCTGCTGCAGAACTAGCATGGGGTCTCCATGGGGCTCACAAGGCCACACCCTGTTCCCTCTCCCCTGCCCCCGGCCGCAGTACTCTGTCCCCACAAAAGTATAATTATAAATGCTTCATTTTAGATTTAAATAGCATGAATAAAAAACAGACCATTTATTTCATAACTATAAACACGTGATTTTAGTTGTATGTATCGCATAATTTAAAAATACATTGTTTATCAGAGTGTGTAAGTAAGGGCTGGGGATAGCAAATGATGGACAGGAGGAGAATAGAGAGGGCGGGGCTTCAAGGAAGGCGGGGAGCTTCAAGGAAGGGGTGGAGCTTCAAGGAAGGGGCGGGGCGGTAGATCTTCGCCTGTTCTGAGATTTAAGAAGTGATCTTGGGTGTAAAAAGGTTGGAGACCACTGCCCTAGGCCAAATAGGCTGAGTGAGGACAGTGCAGCCTCTCGCAACCTGTCACCTGCCCCAGCTTGTGTATATGGAAAGTTATAGAACTCATCTCAAGTGACTTTCCTGGGTTCAGTGCTTTTCCTGGGTTCCTCCGAAACCTGGGAGAGATCCTGGGAGGGAGGGACCGGCTTCAGGGTGAGGAGCTTGTCCTGGCTGGTAGACATGGTTGCCTGGCTGGCCTCTTCCTCCTTTTTCTCCTTCTTGTTGGTCCACACTACCAAGCCCCCTCTCTGCCGCTTGTTATTTTGAAATAAGAGGGGTTATTTTGAAATAACTTCCTAGTGTAGACCAGGGCTTCTTATTTAGTTATTCTGCACTGTTACAATCCAAGCAGTGCAGAGATGAAGCAACTCTCCCAAGCAGTCAGGGTCATAACCTGATGGAGAGTGAGAAATGCATTTTGAGTCTTAACCCCTTATCAGTGCACACAATGCCCACTTGCTTTGAAATTAGCACTTTTCTTCATTTGCATTTCACAAGGCTTCTTTTACCTTTGAGTTACTTACAGGGGTATACCCAAGATAAATGTTTGCCACTATATTGTAACAGGATAGAGAAGTGAAAACAATGCAACCAACATCCCAATAGTTTTCATGATGTTTAAATGCCAAATACTCTTATTCCTTTAATAATCACTTTGATCTATTCTAATACACAAGGAAATTGGCCTGAGGCTTTGGCATGAGTTGGCACCTGATCTCCCAGTGTCATAAGTGCAAAGGGTGCTATACAGTATTACCCTCTCAATGATGAACTATTAAAATGCTTCTTTGCCACCTTATCGAAAATGGACGGTCTGTTTCTAGACCCAGGAAGGCTTCCTGGGGGGCAGATTCTGTCTCCTGTGTGATTGTTAAGCTGTCTCCTCCCTGCTTGTCTAACTTTATGGCTTTGTTATCTTGTGTGTAAATTTAATTCTGTCGTCCTCTGCCTGTGACCATGCCAGTCAGACAGGTCAATATGCACATGCCTTTGTTTACGGCTCTGTCTCCCAATCACATTTTAAGAGCACGTGTCCAACAAACATTTGCAACACTTTGTAGACAGTCCATACAGACTGTACACTGTTTTTTTAGGACCAGAATGCTGTTCACATGTGATATTTATTTGATCCCTTGCTATATTATGATGGCAGCGTGTTACAGTATGGAGTCCCACTGCAAGTTGACACTGAGAGAATACAGGTCTCACGCTAAGTCACAGAGCAGGTCAATGCCAATTCTGGGAACAGAATCCAAGTCTTCTAGTGAATGCCCTTTCCCATAAATAGACCATGTTATATGCCTAGTTGCTCATAATATTTGGTTGTCTCTATGCAAGGGTACATCAGTGTGTATAATGTAGCCAGCAACACATGTTATGGTACTTAGGATCAACTTGGCCTTCCCATCTTCTTAGTCCATGGAAGCAGATTTGATTGCATGGCACAAGAACACTGAAGTGATGAGTGGGGATGGTAACCATTCCTCTCCCTCCAGAACATTGGCCTGTGGGGTTCAGTGAGGTTTTTCAGTCCTTTAAAATCAAAACACAAAGCCTCTGGAGGAGAGTGGACACCGTGGTCTTTGCCTGTAACATATAGACTTTATGCCATTTTACATTATTTGACATCTGTACAAACAGCACTACCTCCCTGCTGCTCTGAACAGACTGTCCAATATACAGTCTCTGCTGATCTTGATTATATCTTTCCAATTATGCATTCAGGGAATATCCATGTCCTATTAATAGATATGGACTTGCACACAGGGACCAAGCATGTGAATTGCCTCAATGTAGTTATTCCAGGGGAAAAAACAAGCCTTATGCCAAAAACCATAGCTCGATTAATGTAAAGATTCTCTCACCTCTGCCAAAATGAAATGATCCCTATCCAGCCCTCATTCCAAAAAGGGTAGTGTCTTCCCTTTGGGCGTCTTGTGACGCAGTTTAAAGTATCTCCTCTCTTCTAAAGTTGGCAGGGGAGAATGATGGGGAAGTTGATTAAATTCTGTCACTTGCCCAGGTCGCTCACTTCACTCATCTCAACCTTAAATAAGATGTTGCTGCTGAGGTCAATTATTCAGTTTGTCATTCACTGGCAAAGTAATAGGATCAATTGAACAGTGATTTTCCATAAGCTCCTTTAGTGCATGGAGAAACTTCCTCTTATGTCAGATTCCCTTAATTACTTTTTATTAAACTAATAAAACGAGGGTTCTTGCATTCTGTCTTCTGGGCAGGTTTATTTCCAAGATCAGCTTTCTATACAAGCACTGCAAAGTTGGAACATTTTCAAATGAAAGCTCAGACTTTCAGAGAAAAACCTACTTTGCCCCACACTTAAAAATAATTTTGGAAAGCTGTCAGACTCCCCCAGCCCCCCAACCCCCCAACAGTGCAAGAGAATGGCTCCCATCACTTCTCAACTGAAAACCTAACTAAACCAGCAGATTTTAAGAGAGAGAAACAGTTCCAATAAAGCTCTCTTTTAAACCTCTCAAGCATTTCTAAGCTTCTCCTGCGGCGGCTATGGCTTATTGCCATGTTCTGTATGTCCTTTGCTTTAGGGTCTATCACAAAGCCTGCCTCTTCCACATGACGTGCTACCAGAGTTGCAGAAAACAAAGGTGCCTGTGCTTTAATAGCATTGGTATTACAAAGAGGGACGCCTGTTGGGACGTTGTCAGTTTGGGCCCTTGCCTTTGGAACTCCTCTGCCCCCATTGTCCTGTCCTTAATCCACCACCTTCCAAATTTAGTAATCTTTAGAGCAAGGGGAGATTTTGCTGGGGGCGGGGGCAGGGTAGCACAATTTCTCAGCTCCCATTAGCTAGTTTCCAGCCAATAGGAGCTGAGGGCAGGGTCAGCACATGAAACCTCTCCCTTGTCTCTCCCCCGTCTCTCCCCCCTCAGCACAGAGAGCCACATGGAACAGCCAGCTGAGTGCTCTGGGGCTGCTGGCAGGCAGGGAAGCCTGCTTGAGAGGGCTGCTGGCTGGGAGCTACATAGGTAAGGGCCTCCCATCCAGAGCCTGCCTCTGGCACCCCATCTCCTCCTATACTCAATTCCCTCCCAGACCCTGTACTGCTTCCTACACCTCTCTCCCAGGCCAGAATCGTTTACTGCACCCATACCCCCTCCTGAACCCTGCACCCCAATCCCCGTTCCAGGTCACCACCCAAACCTTCTGCACCTTCCTCCCCCCACCCCAGGTCACAACTCCCTCCCAGATCCTGCACCCGTTCTTACATCCCTCCGCCAGGTCAGAATCCTCTCCTGCAGCCGTATCCCCTCCCAGATCCTGCACCCAATCCCTGCCCCATGTCACAACTCCCTCCTCCACCCAAACTCCCTCTCAGACCCCACACCCTCTTCTGCACCCCACTTCCCTACCCGAAGCTCCCTTCTGCACCCAGCCATAAAAACCCCCTCCATTAAAAAAGTGCAGCCTTTGATCTTGGAGTAGCCCCCCCATCAAAAATTACTGTCTACTCCTGGCTCAGAGGCAATTGTGTGAGAAGCTGTCAAATGGGAAACTCTACTCCTCCATGTACAGGAGAAACATCGAGAAACATTTAACTGGCTTCTCCATCAACATTGCCTTCCTGCCAGGGGTGGGAAACCTAAGGCCCAGCCCTTGGCTTGCCTGGATCCGGCTCCTGAAGCTTGAGGCTCCCTCCTCTCAGCATTGGAGAACCAGCGCTGGTACTCCAGCCCCTCACCCACGCCCCGTGAGGGACAGTCAGGCAACCCGGGCTAGATCCAAACTATGGAATCACTTGGCAGCAGGAGGAAACAGTTCCATGTGCTTCTGCTCCCCCCTCTCCCCTCCTCCATGGCTGGGGAAATGGCAGCGCAGACCCCCAATCCCCAGCCTGCTCCTGCACCCTCCTCCAGCCCCCACACCCTCAATCCACTCCTGCACCCTCCCACCCAGCCCCTACACCCCAGGCCCACTTTCAGGAAGCCCCTCCCATACACTGAATCCCTTATTTTGGTCCCACCTCAGAGCCTAGAAGAGGCCCACAAAATCTACTAGCCAGGTCCTGCTAGGCTCTGGTGTCTTTCTGGTTCTCAGTGGAGGGCCACATCAGTGACGGGGGGTGTGTGTGTGTGTGTGTGTGTGTGTGTGTGTGTGTGTTTCTCAGTTTTATGTGGCCTCTGACTGATTTTTCAGTGGGAGAGTGGCCCCCGACCCAAAAAAGTTTCCCTACCCCCGAGGAGACCAACGTGCTCAAAGGCAGCATTGTCTGTTTTACTTGATATTTTATATCCATGGCTAAGTGAAGAGGTCTCATGTGAACCCTTTCTAGTACCTTGGAATGGCTCTGGCATAAAGTCCATGTGTCTGCTCCACACAACAACATGGCAAGCTCTACTGCATTGCAGGGTTAGATCTTCACATTAAGGTGAATGCGGTATTGCTCTGACAACTGCCCTTGGCTGTGCAAGCCTACGCCTTTTGCTGGATAGGTGATTTCTTGTTTCCCTGTGAGTGCATGGTTAATGAGGCCAATTGCACAGCAGGTAAATGCCTCTGCATCTAGTACTGTTCAACTAATCTTGATGTGCCATGTTTGGGGCTGGCTGGTAAATCTGGTTTTGAAAAGCTGATTGTCGAGTGCGGAGCTACAGAGAGCTGCAAAGCAAGATGTTTCCAGGTCTTGCTCTGAGTGGGCTACAAGTGCGCATACTTCTGTAAAGAGTACTCTAATCTCGGCTGCTTGCATGTGTCAACAAAGGTGCTGGAAGCTCTCATTAAGGAGAATGCCTGAGAGTCTAATCAAGGGACCCACCCCACAAGCCACAAATTGCTTCGTCTGTATTTGGCAAACAAGCTCCAACTAGTGATAGGGTGAGGACACACCCTGTTTAATTCCATTTATAATGCTCAAAGGGTAGATACAATTTTAGTGGCTAGACTCTGTCAGCCATGCCATCACATAGACGTCGGTATTATTGAATAAGGGCCACTTTATCTGGGTATTTAAAACTTTTCAAGAGTCTGCAGAGACAAGGGTGGTTGCTAGTATTAAGGTTTTGATGGGCTTTTTTTTAATCGGGCCAAAATAGCAAAGGACTACTTGAAGGCCTCTATTGTGTTCCATGGACATCTGCAGCTACGGAGCAGCAACTCATTAGTACTGCATTGTCATTCAAAACAGCAAAGCATTACATTGCAACTCCAATGGAATACTAATGCCTAAAACAATCATTAGGAGAGCAATTTCTAGCATTACGGGGCTCTGGGTAGCATAAATGAGTCTCTGACACAATCTTCAATCTTGCCCTAGTAAGGCACTAGATCCGTTTATGGACTACATCTGCAGTCTGAGGGTGAATGTGTGGATTGGTCAGAAGTGTAACTTATTTCTGCTTTGTTTTTCCATCTACGATTGCTATGAAACAATCCTTTTGTATGCAAAAATGGAACCATTCTGGTACCAAAAAATCTCTGCTGTGAGCAAATGACTGAAAGGGGACATGTTTGTATTACAGATCTGAAGCTGACTGGTAAGATGGCTTTTTTATTTCTTCCAATGTGCATGTCAAAATGTTCTTCAAAACTAAAGCGTCATTGTGGATTTATGAACTGAACAAGCACAGGCTGATTTTTTTAGTAAAAGGTGCCAATAGTAATTAAACTCTTCTATCTGTCTAAACACACCCAATATTAAAATCTAGTTAACTTGAGACAGTTGTTTTTTCCCTCCCTGAGTCCTTCGCTGCAATCGGTTTGAATTAGCACAAGCTAACTTAGGGTATGTCTACACTACAGAGTTAGTTCGAACTAACGGACTAACTTTCTTAGGCGCTACACTAGCGCTCCGCTAGTTTGAACTTAATTCGAACTAGCGAAGCGCTTAGTGCGAACTAGGTAAACCTCCTTTTACGAGGATTAAGCCTAGTTCGAACTAGCTAGTTCGAATTAAGGGGTGTGTAGCCCCTTAATTCGAACTAGTGGGAGGCTAGCCCTCCCCAGGTTTCCCTGGTAGCCACTCTGGCCAACACCAGGGAAACTCTATTGCCCCCCTCCTGGCCCCGGACCCCTTAAAGGGGCACGGGCTGGCTACGGTGCCCGCGCCAGGTGCAAGCCTGCCAGCACCCAGCCAGCAGACCCTGCACCTGGCACGGCTCGAGCCAGCCACCCGATGCCCCCCAGCCCTCCCCCTCTTCCCGGGACCAGACTGTTGGCTCCCGGGAGCTTGCCCAGGACCGCAAGAGGCGGGCACCCACCTGGGCTAGTGCCGACATCGTGGACTTCATCCACGATCTCCTCACTAAGCACAGGAAAGCAGCCATCTAGGGCAGGAGAGCTGCCAGCCTGGCCACCCAGGAGCAGGTGTGCATGAAAATAAGGGGGTCCACTGAGACCCCCGACCCTGAGCCCTGAGCTTACAATGGCTGTCCTGGGTCAGACCAAAGGTCCATGTAGCCCAGTAGCCTGTCTGCTGACAGCAGCCAACCCTAGGGACCTTGGAGGGGATGGACCGAAGACAGTGACCAAGCCATTTGTCTCGTGCCATCCCTCTCCAGCCTTCCACAAACCTTGGCCAGGGACACCACTCCTACCCCCTGGCTAATAGCACTCCATGGACCCAACCTCCATGACTTGATCTCACGTCCCTTTAAACTCTGTTCTAGTTGTAGCCTTCACAGCCTCCTGCAGCAAGGAGTTCCACAGGTTGACTCTTTGCTTTGTGAAGAACAACTTTCTGTTACTAGTTTGAAGCCTGCTACCCATTCCTTTCCTTTGGTGTCCTCTAGTCCTTCTTTATGGGAACTAATGAAGAACTTTTCTGTATGCACCCTCTCCACCCAACTCCTGCTTTTAGAGACCTCTATCCTGTCCCCCCTCCGTCTCCTCTTTTCTAAGCTGAAAAGTCCCAGTCTCTTTAGCCTCTCTTCATATGGGACCTGTTCCCAACCTCTGATCATTGTAGTTGCCCTCCCCTCTCCCAGCCTCTCTCTTCCCCTCTCCCACCTCCTTTTCCCAGTCTCCCCCAGTTTTGTTCAATAAAGACAGATTCCATTTTTGACCACAATTGTCCTTTATTTTGTACATCAGGAAGGGGGGCTAGGGAGGGGTAAGTGGAAGGAGGTGAGGGAGGAATGGGGTACGAGCCCCCGATGGGGAGGACTGGGCTGGCTCTGCGGGCTTCTGGGGGTGGAAGCTCTCCTGCAGCCCCCCAATTGCCCCCTCTCCCCAGATGGCAGCCTGCGGCAAGTGCAGCCGGTCTGATGGCCGAGTGGTGTGATGTGCCCAGTGTGGGTAGTCCGGGCACTCCAAGCCAGGACTGGTTTGCAAGCGGGGCACCCGTGAGAACTGTCTGTCCGGGGTGGGGGTCGGGTCCCTTTAAGCGCAGCCCTCGGCTAGCCTGACACAGCATCTCCACGCTCTAAGTCCTCCTCTGATGCCCTGCCGGCACTGCTTCCGGCCATCCTTAAGCCTGGTTCAGAGTCCACTTAATGTGGACATGCTAGTTCGAATTAGCAAAACGCTAATTTGAACTAGTTTTTAGTTCTAGACGCGTTAGTTCGAATTAGCTTAGTTCGAATTAACTAATTCGAACTAAGTTAGTTCGAATTAACGTTGTAGTGTAGACGTACCCTTATAACCTGCAGAAACTCCTCTTTCAAGCATGAGGGGCACAAATTATTCTCTGGTTGCTGTCCCTCTCTCCTGATTTCTTTCTTACTGTGGCTCGGCTCTGGAAATTGACAAAAGACACTGTTCAAAATTTTAAAAATCCACAAATAGTAACAATAAACCAAACTGGTACGTTCCAGAATCAAAGGATTGAAAGGCCAGTTACTGATGGACCCTGACTTCTACACTACAGAATTTTTTTCAGAAAAATGGCAGTTTTTTCACAGTGCCATCGCTTTCTTTCGGAAAAAAATCGAAAGAGCTAAGGGTTTTTTCTGACATTGGTAAACCTCTTTCTATGAGGAAGAAGCCTTTTTCCAAAAGAGCTCTTTCGGAAAAAGGCGTGTGTGGACAGGGAAGAAGGAGTTCTTTCGCAAGAAAAGGAAAGAGGAAAAAGCACAGGTGCCCTGGTGGCCATTCTGCCCATAGTAATTACAGCTTACACGTGAGATAGCGTCCACACTGTCTGGATGCTATCTGTTGAAAAAAGATCTAAAATGCACTTTCGCAGTGTGGACGCTCTCTTTCAGAAGTTTTATCGGATGATCTCTTCCAGAAAAGCTTCTTTCGAAAAAAGCCTGCAGTCTAGACCTAGGGTTGCCAACCCACCAGGAACAAAAGAGTGTCATGTGATGAAACCTCCAGGAATACATCCAATGTCACCTATTACATAAACTGAATTTGCATACAGAAAAAGTCTAAAGCCAATTTTGTCACTGACAAGGGAAGATGCCACTTTTACTCCGGAGCAGCACAACTATCAGGTTGATATTCATTCAGCTCCATCTGTGCAAAAACCAGAATGCCAAATTCTTAGTGTAGACAAAAGCTCGGAACACTGTAAAATGTGCTGTGATTGCTACTTTTATAGCTAGGAAGTGGTGTTGTGGGGTATGTTTTGCTATCACATTTAGGGTAGAAAAGATACTAGCAGGAGGAATATACAG
This sequence comes from Pelodiscus sinensis, assembly GCF_052426305.1. Lineage (NCBI taxonomy): Eukaryota > Metazoa > Chordata > Testudines > Trionychidae > Pelodiscus > Pelodiscus sinensis. Next base: position 58,289,238 of record NC_143060.1, read on the forward strand.
TGGGGTACATCCCTCAGCACAAATGCACGCCATATACTTTAGGATTGCAAGGAGCAGACATTGGATTCCTTTATGTTGTCAAGTGCGGTGGAGAGGAAGGAAGTGAAGGTTGTCCTGGCCTCTCAGTTTCCACAGTAGGGATCATCTGTAGACCAGAATTTTGGTTGTCCATAAAACGAACTTGTTTCCAAGGGGCCCTTCAGAAGAGCCTACTGAAAATTGAACTGATGCTCAGGTTATGACTGTTCAGTTCTTGAGGGTTCTACATGTGGGTTCTTAAACTTTAATTTCTTGCTCCCCAGTGTTGTGGAAGCTCTCTAGTGCTTCCAGATGTTCCTACTTAGCATTTACATCACTGAAGGGTAGAACATAAATCTTACCTTGAATTCCCTACAGCTGTAGGACTCAGGCTTGCCATCGCTCTGCCAATAACTGAGTTCTAACCATCTCTAAAGAGCCCTCCAAATCTATTCCTACTACATTTCCTTTTTTCTTTATGGAAAAATCTTACAGAACTTAAATGGGGAGGATCACTTTATGGAGAAACTAAATAGTCTAACTTAAAACCGGCTAATTTAAAACTGATTTTAATTTAATGCAGTGTTGGTTGAAGCTGCTTGGAAAATATTATTTTGAATTTTGTTTGTAGAAGTAAATGTTCAATTTGAACAAAATTTGGTGAGGGTGCTTTTGAAACCCAACAGGCTGCTATTTGGTGTTGTTGGTTTCCCTTGTTCTCCCTCTCTTGCCTGTTAAGAAGTGTGGAGAGGCTGTTTTGGTTTTTTGAAAATTCACTGTTGTGTTCTTGAATTCTGTTTACTCAGAGCATTTTGTCCAGAAAACCCCAGGAGCTTGACAAAATTCTTAGGGCTGGTCTAAATTTTATCACAGCTCTAGAAAGCAGAGTAGCCGCTAGCAAGAGATGTGAAGAGTAACAAGAAGGGTTTCTACAGGTATATTAGCACAAAGAAGAAGGTCAGGGAAAGTGTGGGACCCTTACTGAATAGAGAAGGCAACCTAGGAACAGATGATGTGGAAAAAGCTGAAATACTCAATGCTTTTTTGCCATAGTGTCCACAGACAAGGTCAGCTCCCAGACTGCTGCAGTGGGCAGCACAGTATGGGGAGGAGGTGGGCAGCCCTCCTTGCTGAAAGAACAAGCTAAAAACTATTTAGAAAAGCTGAACATGCATAAGTCATGGGGCCAGATGGAATGCATCCGAGGATGCTGAGTTGGCGGATGTGATTGTAGAGCCACTGTAAGCTTTGAAGACTCATGGTGATCAGGGGAGGCCCCAGATGAGTGGGAAAAGGCAAATGTAGTGCCCATCTTTAAAAAAGAGAAGGATGGGGATCTGGGGAATTACAGACAGGTCAGCCTCACCTCAGTCCCTGGAAAAATCATGGAGCAGGTCTTCAAGGAATCCATTTTGAAGCACTGGAGGAGAGGAAGGTGAGCAGAAACAGTCAGCCTGGAGTCACCAAAGGCAAGTCAGGCCTGACCAACCTAATTGCCTTCTATGATGAGGTAACTGGCTCTGTGGACATGGGAAAAGCAATGGATGTGATATACCTTGAAATTAGCATTGTTTTTGATATGGTCTCCCACAGTATTCTTGCTAGTAAGTTAAAGAAGTATGATTGGATAAATGGACTGTAAGGTGGATAGAAAGCTGGCCAGATTGTCGGGCTCAACAGGAAGTGATCAATGGCTTGATGTCTAATTGGCAGATAGTATCAAGTGGAGTAACCCAGAGGTAGGTCCAGGGGCTGGTTTGGTTCAACATCTTCATTCATGATCTGGATAAGGGGATGGATTGTACCCTCAGCAAGTTCATGTAAAACATGAAGCTAGGGGGAGAGGTAGATACGCTGGAGGGTAGGGATACGGTCCAAAGTATCCTAGATAAATTGGAGGATTGTGTCAAAAGAAATTAATGAGGTTCAACAAGGATAAGTGCAGAGTCCTGCACTTGGGACGGAAGAATCCCAAGCATTGCTACAGGGTGGGGGCCGACTGACTAAGCAGCAGTTCTGCAGAAAAAGACCTGGGGATTCCGGTAGACATAAAGCTGGATATGAGTCAACAGTGTGCCCTTGTAGTCAAGAAGGCTAATGGCATATTGGGCTTCATCAGCAGGACCATTGCCAGCAGATCTATGGAAGTAATTATTCTGCTCTATTCGGCACTGGTGAGGTCACATCTGGAGTAATGTGTCCAGTTTTGGGCCCCACTATAGAAAGGATGTGGACACATTGGAGAAAGTCCAGCAGAGAGCAATGAAAATGATTGGGGGGCTAGAATACATGATTTGTGAGGAGAGGATGAGGGAACTGTGCTTATTTAGAATAGTGATAGAAATGTAGCCGTGTTAGTCTGGTGTAGCTAAAACAAAATATAGGACTATGTAGCACTTTAAAGACTAACAAGATGGTTTATCATTAATTCACAGGCATTCACCTTCCTTTCTTCCCCACCCCCCGCATCCCCCTTCTGTTCTGAAATGTGATTTGTCCTTTTCATATGTGTTCACTTTTTTTTAATTGTATCCTTTGGTATATATGGCTGTGACTATTTTCTTCCACTATTTGATCTGAGGAAGTGGGTCTGGCCCACGAAAGCTCATCATCTAATAAACCATCTTGTTAGTCTTTAAAGTGCTACATTGTCCTGTATTTTGTGCTTATTTAGTTTGCAACAGAAGAGAACAAGAGGGGGGGATTTGATTGGAACCCCCTTTCAGTTAGCTAAAGGTTTCTAAGAGAATGGAGAGAGGCTTTTTTCAGTGGTGACAGAAATCAGAGCAACGAGCGATGGTCTCAAGTTGTAGTGAGAGAGGTCTAGTTTGGATATTGGGAAAAACTTTTTCACTAGGAGGGTGGTGAAGCACTGGAATGGGTTGCCTAAGGAGATAGCGGAGTCTCCGTCCTTGACGTTTTCAAGGCCAAGTTTCACAAAGCCCTGGCTAGAATAATTTAGTTGTGATTGGTCTTGATTTCAGCAGGGAGTTGGACTAGATGACTTCTTGAGGTCTTTTGCAATCCTAATCTTCTATGATTCCATGCATTCTATAGGTTGGTTTGACAAATCCAGAAAGGCTATAATTCACAGTCACATTATATAGGAGTCTTGTGTGGATGAGAGTTGGTCTTTTAGTTGTGGCAAAGTCCCTTCCTGTGACTTGTAAAATATATTTTCCTCAGGACAGTGAAATGGTGAGAACAGGCCATGTGATATAAAGGAGACTCTTCTCTGATGCTGTACAAATAGGCTGTGTCTACATTGGCACCCTTTTCCAGAAAAGGGATGCTAATGAGACACTTCGGAATTGCAAATGCCGCGGGGGATTTAAATATTCCCCGTGGCATTTGCATGAACATGGCTGCCGCTTTTTTCCAGCTTGGGGCTTTGCCGGAGAAAAGCACCCGTCTAGACAGGATCTTTTGGAAAATAAAGCCTTTTCTGGAAGATCCCTTATTCCTCTTAAAATCAGGAATAAGGGATCTTCCGGAAAAGGCGTTATTTTCCAAAAGATCCCGTCTAGACTGGCGCTTTTCTCCGGCAAAGCCCCGAGCCGGAAAAAAGCGGCAGCCATGTTCATGCAAATGCCGCGGGGGATATTTAAATCCCCCGCAGCATTTGCAATTCCGAAGTGTCTCATTAGCATCCCTTTTCCGGAAAAGGGTGCCAATGTAGACACAGCCCTAGTGCATGGGCTCGTAAGCCAGCTGTTATCATTATCCACTGGTCTAACACAGTTAGTGATGGTCAGGATCTTGCATTTCATTCTTGGCTGTATCTCTGACTTTAGGCAAGTTATTTAGGTCTACATTTTATCAGTATTTCTACTCATTTTGGTCTCTGCTTGTGGTTGCCTTACTTAAGAGATCTGTTGGCTGGGGTTTACAGGTGCTGGGCTACCACAGAAGTCTGTTTGCCTTGGCTGGGTAGTGCTACTGAATATGTGGCCCTGTGTTTTCTGATGGTTAAGGCTTACATTTTCAGGAGTCACTTTCTGCCTCATTTTCCTCATCTGAATAATACTTTTCTACTTCACAGGGACTCGTGACTCTAACTTAATTGTAGCACGTTGAGCTCATTAGGTGAAAGAGTGCATGAAAGGCTGTTATGGGATCTTTTAGTAGTGAAAATAAAAACGGATTCTAATTTTTTATTAAATAGAGGCAGTCCCAAGACAAAGAGCCACAATATTCTTCCTTTTTCTAGTCTGAATTGCTGTTTAAAAAGATTAAGATAGGAATCCCTTTTCTCCATATGCAGCAATTCTTTCTAAATAGATGTTAAATAGAATAATTCTTAATCGGATCTTCATCTTCACTGTGAAATTACATAGTGGTAAGAAAATGACAGGTTAAAAATCTTAAGCAATTTGTAAGTGAGTAAACAGACGGAGATTTTCCATGTACTATACTTTCCATGTACAAAGTACTTCCCAATCAGACTTTAAGACCATAAAAATGGCCATATTGGGTGCAACTAGCCCAATATTTGTCTTCTAACAATGCCAGGTGGGCATGGCTAGAACATGGGCTGGTACACTGGGTTGGGAGCTACACTATTTGGGTTCTATTCTGGGGTCTGCTAGTGATCTTTTTATGACCTTGGACAAATCTGTAATAGGTGCAGGTAAATATTGCGGTGACAGCTCGACACAGGCTAACCCTGGTGAACTGCTGCCATTTTATTGCCTATCCCTGATCTAGTGGGTTACCTGTGTTGGCAGAGATTTAAAACGCCTTCACAAAAACAGCTGGAAACCTTAAAAATGAGTTAGGTGTGGAGTCATATATAAAGACCATTGTAGACAAGTGTTCTAAACACACCAATTAGAACAGAGATGGGGAACCTTTTTTGGGTCAGCAGCCCTGACCCAAAAAAATAGAAAAATCAGTCAGGGGCCACACACAAATGAGAAGCAAAACAAACAAACAAAAAAAGCAAATCCTTACTGATGTGACTGAGAAGGAGAAAGACACACCCAAAAGCTTGGTTCCATTTGTCACCTGCTTGAATACATACAATTGGCCAAGTCCAAACAAGGTGGAGTATCCTCATACAGATAAGAGAAATGACAGACAATGGAAAACTGTCAAGCCAGTCCAGACAGCCTATGAATGTGGATACCAACTGACTGTTAAAAACTAGGGCACAGACCCTAAACTGAGTGGGTTCTATAGATTTCACCAACAAAGAACCCAGTGTGAACTCCTCAAGCACTATAACGGCCTTAACGTTGGCACTCCTTTAGGCAATCCGGTGTATTTTGCCACCCAAGAAATCCTGCCTTTTGGTAGATGGCACTCTGCACCAAAAATCACAACAAAAACAAATATTCAGGAAACTCCCAGTCCCAAAGGACCAGCCCTTATCCTAGGTCAATTGTACTTTAGATTTCTCAAGGAATACTATGCTTGTAGACAACCCTGTAATAAAATAACTGAATTTATAAACAGGGAGGATAATATTTAAAATATTTACAAGATTAAAGCAGATTTATACATATGAATTGCAGTCTTACATTTTAGAAGGTTCAAAAGCTGCTGTAATATGCAAGTGCTTTGAATCCTATAGGCCAAACAGCTTGGAGTTCCCTTGCTTAAGCTTAGAAATATTGCTTTTTCCAAACTCCAGGTAGCATAATGATAAAGTTCCTTCTGGTCAGGGATGTCCCCCAGAGTTCAAACTGTGATGGGATGAGGATTTGTGCACATCCCTTCTTGGTGGGTGTGGGAAGAGCCATCAGTTTTGTTCACTGATGTTCCACAATGGCTCATCTGGAGTCTATGAGCCTCTTTTTGTTGGGCAAAAGATAATACCTCTTATGGTAAACTAGTGTTCCACATTGGGTATACTTGACTGTTTGGGCCTTCCAGTTCATAGCAAACACTTCTGTTACACAGCAGACACTTCAGTATTATCTTTTAGGGATACAAATAAAGTGACATTAATTTCTTCTACATTTAACACTTTTTAACACTAGTAACACACAAGTGAGTCAGACTGGTTTCTAGCTATGCATTTGTCCACGCTCAGTGAGGGCTAGGGGCCTTGGCATGAGCTGGCTTCTATTCCTTCAGCATCACAACTGTTGTGTGTACAGAGCAGGGGAGCTGACAGCCCACACTGGGACCCTGGGCAAGATGAGGGGGCCCGGCTCCATGCTCCAGAAAGGCTGAAGGCAGAAGGGGGAAGACCTGGACTGTGGTACCCCCAGCACCGTCTGGAGCAGGAGCATGGTGGCCCCACTTCCTCAGGCAGTCCTAAGAATCTCCCGGTGTGCACCACACCGTGCTTCGGCAGCAATGTAAAGGGTTCTGGGCACTGCCGCTACTGCAGCAACAGTGGCAGTGGCCGGAGTCCTGGGCCTCTTTGCCACTGGGGCCTGGGATAGTTGCCCCCTAGACTCTCCTCCCCTGCTGCCAGTGGGACCGGTTCTGAGGAGACACACCAGAAAGTTGTAAGGAGGATTTCATATTAGTGAGCTATCAGTAGGCGGGGAATGTAACTACATCTAGAACAACTTCCTAGGGAATGACTCAAATAGACTAAATCAAGGGCTCAGAGCTGCATCTTTGACATAAAACTATGCTCCTGGCCATGTATAATTCTGGTTGTCGGGTTAGTTTGTAAGTGTGGCACTTCTTCATACTGAGCAGAGATCCTCCTGGAAATGGGTATGAGTGAGAGACTGTTACACCAATATGTTAACTCCAGAGCCAGGGCACTTTTTCCATGTTGTGTCGTGGAAACAGACTTTTGTGTGTGTGCTGCTAATGTTGCCCTAGGAAGCTACTATTTTTCTCTCTTCAGTTAAAAGTTTTACATTGATAGAAATGGTTCTGTCAAAGACAGAATCGTAGCCTTGTGTAGATGTCAGTCACTGGCTGACGCAGCTCCCCAGTTCCATCCCCTAAGCCCCGGGGAAAAGATAAACTCTCTTTGTGAAGCCTGTGTCTGGACTCAGGAAAGCACTTAAGTCTGTCCATATTTGTAAGTAGACTTACGTGCTTTCTGGAATCAGAAGCCAAATCTGTATGTAGCACAGACTAGCCTTCATGCTTGATGTCTGGGCAGAGTCTCCCTCATGGCTCAGCTCCCTGGCGTGGCTCCACACTGGCCTGGCTGGGGTGGGCCTATGGGGGTCGAGGAGGGGAAGGGTTAATTATTATTGGGGGATATAGCTCAGTGGTTTGCCCATTGGCCTTCTAAACCCAGGCTTGTGAGTTCAATCCTTGAGAAGGGGCCATTCAGAGATCTGGGGCAAATTGGTCAGGCATGATACCTGGTACCTCTGTGAGGGCAGGGGACTGGACTCGATAACCTCACCAGGTCCCTTCCAGTTCTATGACATAGGTAATTTGTATTTTGCCTTTTATTTTTTATAACCAACTCTGACGTTGTTATTCCTTGTTACTTGTAATTACTTAAAATCGCTCTTTCCATGGTTACTTTTATCTAAACCAGTATGTGTTTGGATTGAGGTTTTTTGGGGAACTTCATTTGAGGTGAGAGGGCTTGTGCATATCACTTGTGCTATTAACACTGATAGATCCTCTGTACGTTTGTATTGTCCAGGAGAGACCGGCCTCATACCAGACACATGTTGCTGGTGACACATCTGGGACTGGGAATTTGCTGGTGTTGCTCTGCTGTCTAGCTCAGCCTGGTAATAATTAACATGCGAGAGGTTGTGTGGGGGCCGAGCTGGAGTGGTTGCTCTCCCAGTGACGCAGTGTAAACGATGCCCTGGTAGAACTGAGGTGACAACATGCTTAGATCACTCAGGATCTGATTCTGCCACGGAGGTCACAGAATCCAAGACTTCTTCAGCAGTGGGGCCGGAGCAGCTGTCAGCCCCTGCTCAGAAGCAGCAGCCAGCAGTCAGTCCCCCCTGCAGATGCAGTGGCTGATGATCAGCCCCCAGCTGGGCTCTGACCAACCCTCCTCCATAGCATGCAGCTGCTTAGCTAGCACAGCTCAGGTGCTTAAGGCACCTGCTTGAGGAAGGCTGCCCCACCCCAGCCTAGCCTCCAGCCAGGTGGTGGGGGAGGGATGGCCTGAAGCAGGCATTTCCCCTCAATCCGAAGACAACTGTGGCCTGGCCAGAGTGGCCCAGGTGGCCTGGCCCTGGAGCTCCTCTGCCCTGCCCAGAGTGGCCTGTTCCCTCCCCCTTTCCTCCCTGCTGCAGCCCATTCCTGGACTTTCCACTGCTACGGTTGCAGCGCCTTGGGCAGCCTGCAGCGCCGGACCCTCTCCCTGCTGCCCTAGGAGCCTGGACACCTCCCGCCGCACAGCCAGAGTGGCCTGGCCCCAGAACCTACAGCCCTGGAGCCCCCTGCTGCAGGTTGGCCCCGTGTCCCTTCAGACCACTGTACCCCACCCTCTGCCCTATCCCCTCCCTGCCCCACAGCCTGCATCCCCAGCCAGAGCTCTTACACCCCAATCCTCTGTCCCAGCCCTGAGCCTCCTAGACTCAGAAACCCTGGGCTCCATCCCCGCCACATGAATTCATTCTGCCCAGCAGTGGAAAAAAATTAGAGGGAACAGTGTCCTCCCCCGGGTGTATTTTTGTACAAGTCAAGGACAGGTCACCAGCGTCCATGAATTTTGGTTTACTGCCCATGACCTGTCCGTGACTTTTACCAAAAATACCCGTGACAGAATCTTAGCCTTGTGGATGATTAATGTTGACAAAGATACAAACGTGCTGTTACCCTCATTCTTTCTCCTCCTTTAGTGACATATGGGGGGTGTTTTTTTTATTTTTTTGTATTTAGGGCAGGTGCTGACCACAATGGAGGCCTGGATCCTGATTGGTGTCTCTTGGCATTGCTGTAATACAAATAAGTAAAACACGGATAAACAAATCAACTGGAAGAGCCCATACCTATCTTAGTCAAACTCTTCCATTGTCCTTAACCTTCGCTTGAATGATTTATACTAATGGATGTGCTGGATGAAGCTAGACGCTATGGAATTGCTATCACAAGCGGTGCTTGTGCTCAGAGTTTGCTTTTTTCCATTTTGGATGCCAGAGAAAACACACATTACTGCTCTAGCCTTGTGGTGCTGTTCCTCGTGTGCCACTGATAAACAACCAGCTCCTCAAGCATAGCCACAAACTCCAGTGTGGTCAGTCCCTTTGCTTTGTCTTGAGGAGAAATCTAATTTAGTTTTTATTTTTCTAGCATAATGTTTCCTTGTGTGTCCTTATCTCTCTCTTCCCACAAACTCACGCCCTTATAAATCCTTCCGACTAGTCTCATGTTCTTTGCTAATGTATGTTAAGAGACATCGGTGGGGGGGATGGTCTAATTTTTTAAAAAATTTTGCTCTCCAGATTCTCCTTGCAGAAATACACTAGATAATCTAATGGCACTTTTCCATCCTTTAACTTCACCTGAAGTTAGGAGATCTGATGATTGTTTATTCATCTATAGCAGTGCTGCTGACTTTTTGAAGGGATTGTATTATTAAGTATGAAGAGGCAGCATGATCTAGTGGTGAGGGCGCAAAAGATGCATAAAGATCTGCGTTGTACAGGCAGTCCCCGGGTTACATGGATCCGACTTACATCAGATCCCTACTTACAAACGGGGTGAGGCAACCCTGCACTAGATGCTTCCCCCCAGCAGACCAGGGAGACGCAAAGCTAGCGCCCCCCCCCCCAAGCAGACCGGGGAGACATGGAGCGGCTTTTCTCAGCAGACACCTCAGCTTGAGAATAAAGGACTGAGGGAAGTGAGGTGTGGGAGAATAAAACAGCTCTGGAGAAATGTTTGGCTAGAGTTTCCCCTACAATATGTACCAGTTCCGACTTACATACAAATTCAACTTAAGAACAAACCTACAGTCCCTATCTTGTACGTAACCCGGGGGCTGCCTGTATTCCTGATTCTGCCACTGACTTTCTTTCTGACCTTTAAGGTACATAACCCTTCTGCACCTTAGCTTCCCAATCTGTAAAAGTAAGATAATACTTTCATCTCCTCTTCTAAATTGTTTGCAGGACTAGGTGGGAAAGCCTTCTAGGCAGACTGGGGTGTTATTATTGTTATTTATTTTATTAATTTATTATACAGCTTGTGACCCACAGTTTTTGGCAATCAAAAGGCTAGATCTTGCAATACTTATTTGGATAGATTTTACACTGACTTAAATGAGAGAACTTGCTTTAGTTGAAGGAGCAGAAGAGAATCCCTATGCATGTGTATATCCAGAATGTATCTATTTTAACACATCTAACATTGCCCAAGAGTTAAAATTCCTACCCAAACATTGGAAGAAGTGGGCTGTGCCCACGAAAGCTCATGATACCATCTATATGTTTGGTTAATCTATAAAGTGCTACTAGACTATTTGTTGTTTTTTAAGTTTATCCTGTACAGACTAACTCGGCTACCCCTGAAGCTACTGAAACACAGCTCAGCTTCAGCTAATGTTGCCTTAGGTAACTCGTTACTTCCTTGCTGCAGAATACTTGCTTTGTGACACCACAGCCTTTTAAAACTGACCAAATCCTATCTTTGTATCATGCATCTGGCAGTACTGACTAGAAGGGTTGCTCATATGCTGGCCAGTGCATTGAATTTGCTAATGCACTTCCATAATACTACTTGGTTGAGGAGAATTTAAGACTTTTTCTCCTTAATTCTTTGCCACTGTTAAATGAAGCCTGGACTTTTTCTTCCTCTTCCAGGCCTGTAGCTGAAAGCAGAGCAACATCTTCTGGAAGGGGATGGCTATTACAAGTTCGCCTACAAAAGTGTATTCTTTCATGCTGTTTAGACAAATTCAGTTAATGCAACAGATAAAATCTCGTGATTTTCTTCCAGTTGAGTATTAAGAATTAACTGCACACACGGCATCTATGAGTCTCTGCTCCCTTGCCCCACAGTACAAAGCTACTGTAATAGTGAATGGTTTATTTTAAAATATCTGTTCATATGTGTGGACAATCTGAGTACATTAAATAGCCACTCTAGCAGTACAGGTGACACCAGTTATGTATCACAGCAAAGATAGGAGAGAGTGTAAAAAAACTGAAAGGACTGGACTAGACCAAGAGGGGAAAGAGCCAGGAGGCATTTAACCTAGCTAGAAGTATGGAATCATTATCATTATCAGATACTCAATTACCGAGGAGGAACAGGACAGAGAGCTACAGGGGACGTACCATTAAGGAGGGCTATTAAGTATGAATCAATCAGCTACCAACCGAGGTTTTTCTTCCTGAGAAGGCAAACAATCATGATTGACTCAATGATAAAAGCAGACCGAGCATTCAGCCAGGGAGGACAGTGTGCTGTCTCCCCAGAGCGAAAATGGGAGCCGTAACTGCAAGATTGGACACACAACTGCAAAATCATTTGGCAGAGAGCCAAAATCTCTCTGCATCACATAGAGCGACACAGATGATAGAAGTCGTTGATCTTCTCTAAGATCCTTCTGGTCCCAGGAGCAGAGAAGGCAGAAAACACTGAAGGCGAGCCATTTGATGCATGGCTGGCATACAGCTGAAGGTCTTGATTGTGGCCCAGTATTCCACAAAACCTGAGGGACGAGGTTTGGGGGGAGAGGTTGTCAAGGGAATGGCCTGTATCTCACTGGGAGTGGTAATGGTAATTTTCAGATTAGATGGTGCAGCCAAAGAGCATTATACTAACAGCCAAAGGAAAGGATTCTGAAAAGGCAAATGTGGCTCTTTCTGGAAGATATGTTTTAGTTTAGTCAAACAACTAATGGGACTCAAAGCGGGGGAAAGGGCAAAATGCAATGGCTTGTGATCCACAGGTTTGATGGTCCCTTCTGGGCAAAGAGGCTCTGAATAATAGACCTTCAGGTAAACAGTAATAGTCGTACAGGCCTCTCCCATGCTCCAGCTGGCTGGGGGAAGGCTAGGGCTGATTTTCCCATGATCGTCCTCCCCCCAGGAGCAAGGCCAGGGGGTGGGGTTGGGCCTTGCTCCTGGGAGGGGAGAAATCAGTCCCAGCCTTCCCCTGGCCAGCTGGAGCGTAGGCAGGGAGGGTCGGGCAGCACACTGCTCCTGCCTTCCCCCAGCTGGCCGGAGCACATTTACTTGGGGGACCATGGAGATCATGTTGACACCCCCCATGTGTATGGGCCTGTAGTAGTGGCACTTGTATCAGAGTCTTAAATCAGATAACTGCAAGCCACCTCGGCACGGAGGCCTGAATTTCAACAGAGCTGAGTTAGACGTCTAACTCCTCCGCGCATGTTTGGAAATCCCAGTCAAGTCGACATCAGAACACTTCTCAGATGTGAAGATCGTGATCCCAACTTGCAGATGGCAAAACTGAGCTGAAGTTGGTATTAGACTTGGGCCTCATGACTTCCAAGTCCTGGGCACTAATAAAGCCACATTTAACATGTTTCTGCTTGTAACGCTGATCACGCTACTGTTGGATAATCCTGTTTCTCCACCTCCACAGGCCTGGCAGGTTCCAGCCACAGTTGAACTGTGCTGGCCTTGCTGCAGTGAGCTGGGGAGTTGATAGGGGTCGGTCTGTATCCCTTGAAGCTACTAGTGCACCCCACATGGCAGGGTAGGATGGGGCAGACTGGTGGAAGTTTAGGGCAAGGAAATCAGCAGCCACACTGCCTTTGCAAAGCCAAGTGATAGGGATTACTGTACCCTAAAAGCTATGGGATTCGTTTAGAATAACCCAATGCCACTTTGTAGCCTGGGGAGAAGGATTCTTTGGTCTCACACAGGGTCTCTAGTTCACTTCGGGCATGTCTCTGAGCTTTGTCGTATGCACAAGTGTCCCACATTCAGACGGTGTCCATCTCCTCTTAGCTTTCTAGTGTGATTTTTGGATTCACTTTCATTCATCTGTGATATAATAAATGATTCACTTACCCTACTCACAACCTCTGCACTGTGTCTACCCTGGCCCTATTAGAGAGACTGCATTAGTAGTGACTCTTTTAATCAAGGCTGCAAAACCGTCTTGCAGGAACTTAAGAATTGCTATAATGAATCATACCAATCAATGGTTATTCAGTCTAATATCCTGCCATCCGTGGATGACAGTTTCAAATGCTTCAGAGGAAGGTGCAAGATGTGGAGATTTATGGAATAAGATGAAGTTTACTCCTAGCCCCTTTAGGGTACATCTACACCAGTGGTCCCCAACGCAGTGCCCGCGGGCGCCATGGCACCTGCTGGGCCATTTCTGTGCTCTCGCCAATTGATCAGGGCCGGCCCCACCCCCAAACGCACGGCACAGGGGCGGCGTCAGCCCCGGGCGTGCAGCACATGAGCAGCCCCGCCCCTGGGTGTGCAGTACATGGGCTGTGCCGGCCCCAGGAGAGCAGCGTATGGGCTTCCCCACCCCTGGGCACGCGGCACAGGAGCAGTGCTAGCCCCAGGTGCGCAGCGCATGGGCACTGCTGGCTCCTGGGCGCACAGCGTATGGGTGGCCCCGCCCCTGGGCATGCAGCACAGGAGTGGTGTCAGCCCCAGGCGCATGGCGTACTGGGGGCTCCACCCCTGGGCGTGCGGCACAGGAGTGGTGTCAGCCCCAGGCGCATGGCGTACTGGCGGCTCCACCCCTGGGCGTGCGGCACAGGAGTGGCGCTGGCCCCGGGAGTGTGGAACATGGGTGGTGCCGGCACCGGGCATGCAGCGCGTGTGCGGCTCCGCCCCTGAGTGCCTGGTGCGTGAAAGGCCCTGCCCCTGGGCGCCCGGCAACCCGAAAAGGTTGGAGACCACTGGTCTACACGCTACCGCTGTTGATCTTCCAGGGTTCGAATTGGCGGTCTAGTTCAGACAGCTAATTTGAAGTGAGGGGGTGCTCTGGTCGATGCCTGTAACCCTGCTTACATGAGGAGTAAGGGAAGTCGAAGGGAGAATGCTCTTCTTTCAACTTCCTGCAGTGTAGACAGTGCCAAAAGCCAAGTTAAGGTATTTCGACTTCAGTTAATCAATGAATGTAGCTGAAGTTGCGTATCTTAATTTGACTTTGTCCTGTAATGTAGACTTACTCTTAGTGTAGGTATGCATTAGTAGTGTAAGCCCTGAAACTGGAGTGTTTATTCCTTTATACCACCCTTATATAGTATTTTTGGAAGCTGTCAAAGCGGTGGTGGGGATATTATAGAAACTTAGAACAAAAAAGCCTGTCATTTTTCTTTGACTTTGTGGATTCTCCCCTCCCCCCCCGAACTATTTTAAATAATTTTATCATTTTAGATTTGGGGGGGCTCCCCTCTCTTTCCCAAAGAGAAGGGGAAACCGAAAATATTTACTGAAAAATCTTCCCACACATTTTCATTCAAAAACTGGAAAGGAATCTTTCTTTGTGGAAGAAAAGACCTAATAGCCAGTGTACGAAAGGCATCACCATTACTGTGCAGTATGTATTCCATACTGTGCCAGCCACGCATTGCTGGCTAATACATCAGGGGTTTGTCTGTGAGACTGTAGCTGTCTTTTGTGCGCTGGAAGGGAATAATGTCTGTACTCTTTTTACGCTTGCCCGTCAAAACGTCTTCTCTTGTACTAAACACTAGATCAGAGTCATATTGGAGGAAGGTAGAATGGGCAGAGGGAGAAGCAATGCATGGATTTTCATAGGCTCCAAAGTCTGAAGGGACCATAGTGATCATCTACTCTAAAGTGGCCATAGAAGTCCCCCAAAATAATTCCTAAAGTATATTTTTTTAGACAAACATACTGTGTTGTGTATTTTTAATTGCCAGTTATGATGTTGGTAAATTCTCAGCTTCGGCATTTCAAAGCGGAAGTGCCCTTGTGCAGCCCAGAGTCAGTGGAACTTCCTGCTGGCCCCAGGCTGCACACAGAGTTCCAATTTTGAAATGCACAAGAGCCCCCGGTGAGGCTCTTGTACATTTCAAAGGAGGAATACGGAAGTGCTTATCGACTAGTCGAGTAGTCGATGGAAATGCCATTGACTACTCGACTAGTAAATTAATCCTTATTTAACATCCTTAGTCTGGTATATTCTGTCACAGCGGTGTATGTTTGTAAGCTGGGAATAAAGCGATACAACTGTAGTCAATCTGAACAGCTGTTTATAATTGTGTTCTTATGCCATGTTTCCAATATTCAGCTGGCTCAGCACAGTAACTGTTTAGAAATATTGCTAATTCAAACACATCTTGGAGCATGTGTAGCAAAACCACCAATTCCCCCAAGTCTCACACATCTGCTATAATTTGCATACCAGTGTTTATAATAAATGGGCATTTAGTTGTTAGAAATGTCAGTTGTGGGTGCAACTGGATTACATTAGGGAATCACTGATTCCCTGCACTACATTTATTGAAGGAATAGAAGATTTACCTGGCATTGCGTGGGTCCTTCAGGGGAGAGGCTGCGGATGTGGGAGGTGCAGGAGTCAGAGCAGGGGGTCGGGGGTTCAGGAAAAGGGTTTGAGAGGGGCTCTGGGTGGGGAGTGCAGGTTTCAGGGCAGTGGGGCTCAGGTCAGGCGTTCATGGCAGGGGACTGAGAGGCAGGGGGAGGTTACTAGGGACACCTGTAGTGGCGAGGGTGGCACTACTCCGATGGTGGCTCCTCCTGAGGAGCTGGGACCCTGGCAGTTCCTCAGGGGCAGGGCAGCACTGACTGGCTACCCGGCCAGCGGTTCCTCGCAGGGTGGAGCTGCCCACCCCTCCTGTCTGGAGGATCCTTGCGGGGAGAGGTGCGGTTGGGGCTGGGCTGCCTGGCTTCTTGGGGGCACTGCTGGCCAGCAGGGCTGCTGGCTGGCAGGACTCCCTGCCTCGTCCAGCACTCCAACCGATTACAAAGGGGAGGGATTTGGGAATAGGAGGGCCACTTACCTGGGACGGTGGCCAGCAATATGGAGAGTCCTAGCCCCAGCTGGCAACTCTCTTTCTAGTGCAGCCACTTGCCTGTGTTTACTCTTCTACAGTATAACTGTCCCCCATGCTTGCTGCCCCCAGTGGTCATTGTGGAGCATAACTGTCCCTCCTATCAGACCCTCCCCCCTCCATGTTACAGAAAACAATCAAATTCCAGGCACATCCCATTTTCCTGGCACAACCAAACCCTGACCTTGCTTTAAGTTAGGATAAGAGGAGGCTGTATAGCAAATTTGGTGGTCCAAGCTCTTACCATTTAGAGGGAGTTCTTGAACAAACAGACTCATAGATGCATGGACAGATGCACAAACTGTCTAAAATATATGTATAAATAAATGATATCTCAATCTATTCAACCAGAAATGGATTCCTGGATAATTAAGCTATTTTGAGAAGTGATCGATTTATGGATATAATAAAATCTATCACTTTCTTGTCATTACAAAACTGAAAAACAATCACATTGTCTAATTCAGTCACAGTTGACAGGTTCATCAGTCTGCAGTAGATAATAGTCAGTCATACTGGACCAGACCCCTAATTTGTGTAAACTGTTGTTATAGCACTCTTGACTTCAACTGAGGTATGAACATTCCTTGAAGAGAGGATTTCTCATGAATTTAACCTTTTTCTGTTTTGTGACTATTTCAGATAAACAGATGCTTTGTTTTCTTTGAATGGTTTGTGTTCACTAGCTATGCATTGAGTTGCATAGGAAAACCATTTTCCATCTTTGTTATATTTGAACTCTTCTTTGTTAATGAAGTCAGTCACTGAAGTCAACTAGGAATGTTTCTGCTCCCTGTTTGGAAAACTGAAACTCTTTTCCAACAGTTGAGCAAATAACTTCTCTTATTCACACACAGTTATGGTATTTGGACCACATTTGTGTGAAGCATTTTGCGCAAGAATTTGCAGATGAATTATAATAAGTCAGAGGTTTGAACAGGACTGAACTGATGTTTGGATGTCAAACAGATGTCCATGAACGCTATTTTTTTCAATATTCAACCAGCTCTGATTAAAAGACATAGGAATGAGAAACATGACTGATTAATTCTGCATCAGGCAAAGCAATAGTGGTCGTAGGTGGTCTTGTTGTTCTCTTATCTTGCTCTTTTAACAGTTGTCTTATTTTAATTGGCTTTCCGAAGTCATATAAGTTTTTCTAGTCATGATCTTACTTTTTTTTGTTTTGAGCTAAAAATAGTTGCACAATAAATGAAGGATAATCAGTCTCTGTGCCGTGGATCGCTGTGGTATTAGTTCACGTGATAAATAGCATTTGCCATACACATTTGACCTTCCCCACCATGTAATCTTCCCACTAATACATCTTCACGCAGGCTCCTTCTGACACTGCAAATCTCCTAGGAGTCTCAAATGGCTTTGTAAACTACAGAAACATTGTTTTCCCTCAAACAAGAAATTTCCTCCAAAACCATATTGACTCCAGGCCCAGGATGGGCAGTACTCAGTCCTGAATGAGCTAAATATGTAGCAAATTTAAGGTCTAATATCTCTGAAACAGTCAATTAATAAACTGATGTTTTGTTCCATGGGGGAGCTGGGTATATGGCATAGGAGCCATAAGCAATATGCTTTCTCTCTCCCAAGCAAGGCTGTTTCTGTAGGCTCAGTGTTATAGACTGTTTATGGGGACTAACAATTAGTGGCTACGTCTACACTGGCCCCTTTTCCGGAAGGGGCATGTTAATTTCAGCTATCGTAATAGGGAAATCCGCAGGGGATTTAAATATCCCCCGTGGCATTTAAATAAAAATGTCCGCCGCTTTTTTCCGGCTTTTAGAAAAGCCGGAAAAGAGCGTCTACACTGGCCCCGATCCTCCGGAAAAAAAGCCCTTTTCCGGAGGATCTTATTCCTACTTCAAAGTAGCAATAAGATCCTCCGGAAAAGGGCTTTTTTTCCGGAGGATCGGGGCCAGTGTAGACGCTCTTTTCCGTCTTTTCTAAAAGCCGGAAAAAAGCGGCGGACATTTTTATTTAAATGCCGCGGGGGATATTTAAATCCCCTGCGGATTTCCCTATTACGATAGCTGAAATTAACATGCCCTTTCCGGAAAAGGGGCCAGTGTAGACGTAGCCAACGTGTGTATGTCAAATTATAAAGTATCAGGATATCTATGCTTTGCCATCTCTTTCCATGCTGACTTTCCGCTACTGTGAGCCTTGGAACTGTGTCTATTAGAGCTAAATCTAGGGCATCACAGTTTAATTCTCTTCCTATGTGGTGGTGTCTACTTAAAAGAGAACAGCAAGAATGTTTTTATTGTAGCCAATCGTACACTTCATGTTAATGCATAAATAGTCTGTGTGTTTTATTTTTCTTTGTTTTTATCCAACTACAGCAGAGATCTAAGATCGATATTTAGGGCTATCCTTTCCCCCCACCCTCCCTTGCTTTTTCTTTTTTCATAATGCAGGCAAAACTCTCATGTCTACACTATAAAGAAAAGTCAGGAAAAGATACGCCATTGCAAATCGCAATTGGCATATCCTTTCCCACTTTTCTTCTGAAAAAGGCTTTCCTGACATTTGGCCTGTCTGCCCAGGGCCAAATGTCAGAAAAAAACCCTCTTTCGGAACATCCCATCTTCCTCGTGAAATGAGGTTTACAGGGATGCCGACAAAATGCGTCTGCTTTTCTGACTTTTTTTCGGAAAAGTGGACCCATTCCTTGGAGGTATCCCGGAAAAGCTCTGTAGTCTAGACTAATGTTTCTCAACCAGTGGTAAGAGTATTCTTGGGGGTATTCAAGAGAAGTTTAAGGGGTACGTCAACACAACTGAAATTTGGAGAAAACTGAATTTTTGTTTTAAGTTTTACAGCGCTTTATTATTTTTGTACTTTTTACACCCAAAAATTTCATCACCTGCCCAGCTATGATTAAGTTGTTTAAACAAATTTGTTGCGATTGTGGAAAAAAAATTGTGTGTCTGAAAACTGTAGATACGGGGGTACTTACAATTTTTTTTTAAAAGGGGCATTTTATTAGAAAAGGTTGAGAAACCCTGGTCTAGATGTACCCTCAGTGGGAGTTTCTCTTGAATGCCACTTGTTTGTTGGGTCCTTGTGACCCCATTTGATGCAATAGTGTCTCCAGTTTACTCTGCTTCTGGTTGCAGGGAGATTATAGTGTCGTGCTGTTTCCCATTTCTTTCCCCATTCTTCCGAGCAGTCAGGAGAGGTGGGGCTGGTGGTAGGGAGAGAAACCCCAGCAATTTGGCCTATTTGCTCACTATTCCCTGCACTCTGTGTGTAGAAGGCAGGGTTGAGGAGTAATTGTTTGATTGGCACTTTGCTTGCTCCATCTGGTGTCCCTTTATATTGTAGAAATGGACTTCATGAAGTGCAGCTTGTGGTTCTAAAGCCTCTTGTTGAAGTTTGCTGTACTAAATGCAAATTATTTGTCTTAATAAAAGGCTGATGTTTATATGATGTAAACTCATGCAGTTAGTTCCCTAGACCAAAAGATTTGATTATTATGCATTTTTACAAAGATTAATAGGGATGTGCAGGGGCTGTAAAGTCAATTGTTTGACAGCAGTGAACTGATGGCTTGTTTTCTGACAGTTTTCCTGTCAGGCCATATCACCAAGTCTGAGGAATGACAGAAGGGATTAGCATGCCAGAGTAAGAAGATGAACATAAACATGTTGTATCTGTTGAATAAAATATCCCTTTCCAAGCCATTTCCATGCCAATCATTTGAAGAAATGGTTGAGTCTATACATTTACTTCCCTCTGCTCCCATCTTTTTAGAAAAAGTTTAGTATCCAGCAGCTGGCCTTGTCTAAGTTTTATAGAGTAGAAAACATGTGGAAAGGGAGACTAATTGGTCAGGACTGCTGGGCTCTGATGATAGCTCTGTAATTACATCACTCTATGACTGTAGGTAAATTAACTTAATCACGCTGTACTTCTCCTCAACCTTCTGTGAAACTATGGATAGTCCCTATTAAATTAGGGTGTTGGAGAGTTAATCAATAATAAATGTAAAGTCCATTAACATAAGCACAAAGTTTTATAGACTCAGTCTTAAACTCAGTGCCTATTCAAAGTTCCCACTAATACAGCAGTTGACTCACTATTGATTGGACTGTAGGATTTTCCCCTTTTGCTTTAGCATCACATTCCAGTTTTGCGCCCAATATTTGTTTGAACTACTCTCATGTTCAGAGCGTTACCTTCAGTTATAAAGTACTAGCAGATTTGCTCAGGTCAATAACTTAATAGCGGTTTGAGGGTTTTTGGAAAATAAAAGGAAATGTTCGTGCTTTATTTAAATGATTATATTTTTCAAAAATACAGTGCTATTTTTAAGTTAACTTTTATTTCAGATTTCTGATAAAAGGGATTGTTAAAAATTTCTGCTTTGTTTTTAGTGCATTTTTAAAAATGGGAATTCCAAGTGAATTTTTTTCTTCATTCCTATAAACTCTTATCATTTGTTGTGTTTTAACAAAAAAGGACTATGATCAATTTGGTTTCCAAAAACATTTTCTTCTAGTTTTTAAACCTTACGTATTGTTTTAGTGTGGCAAAATAGAGCACTACTCCAAATTTCTCAGTTTTATCTCTTTTCTGTAAGGTGTATTGAGAAGCAATTCTGTTCCAGGTTCATCCTATTTTTCTGTCTCATCTTGGGTCAGTCTCTTTCAACATTTACTCAATTATGTCAGTTTTCAGGACTGTACTTGATTTGGTCATTTTGTCTCCTTTCTGTTTGGTTGTATGAGAAGGCACATCTCATTTTCCTGGCACAAGCAAACCTTATGTTACTTTAAGTTATGATTGAAGGAAGCTGTATACCGAATTTGGTAGTCCTAGCTCTTATCATTTAAGAGGAGTTCTTGATCCTCAAACAAACAAACAAACAAACAAACAAACAAACAAACAAACTCTCCAAAATATGTAATAGATGAGGGCCAGACACAGCTTTGCTTACAGTGTAGCAACTCCATATCATACAATGGAGTTACTCTGACTTCATACTAATGTAACTAAGGGTATGTCTACACTACCCCCCTAGTTCGAACTAGGGGGGTAATGTATGCATACCGAACTTGCTAATGAAGCCCGGGATTTGAATTTCCCGGGCTTCATTAGCATAAAGCCGGCGCCGCCATTTTTAAAAGCCGGCTAGTGCGAACCCCGTGCCGCGCGGCTACACGCGGCACGGACTAGATAGTTCGGATTAGGCTTCCTAATCCGAACTATCTGTACACCTCGTTCCACGTTCCACGAGGCGTACAGATAGTTCGGATTAGAAGCCTAATCCGAACTATCTAGTCCGCGCCGCGTGTAGCCGCGCGGCACGGGGTTCGCACTAGCCGGCTTTTAAAAATGGCGGCGCCGGCTTTATGCTAATGAAGCCCGGGAAATTCAAATCCCGGGCTTCATTGGCAAGTTCGGTATGCATACATTACCCCCCTAGTTCGAACTAGGGGGATAGTGTAGACATACCCTAAGATATGAACTGGGCCCATTGTTTATATTCCATGGCTACGTCTAGATTGCATCCCTTTTTCGGAAAAGGGATGCAAATTAGACGTATCGCAATTGCTAATGAAGCGGGGATTTAAATCTCCCTCGCTTCATTAGCATAAAAATGGCTGCCGCTTTTTTTCGGTACGGAGCTTTGCCGGAAAAAACGGGATAAGGGATCTTTCGGAAAAGGCTTTATTTTCCAAAAGATCCACGTCTAGACTGGCGCTTTTTTCCAGCAAAGCTCCGTGCCGAAAAAAAGCGGTAGCCATTTTTATGCTAATGAAGCGAGGGAGATTTAAATCCCCACTGCATTAGCAATTGCGATACTGTCAGCCGACGGTCAGAGCAGTGAGTGGTGTGTGTGTGCGTGCTATATACCCGAGACTTCAACTGCTGAGACTGGGGTGCCTTGCAACGGGCAATCTGGAGGAGGTTGACGAGTTCCCCAATAAGTTTACAGGGAGAGCTTATCATAGAATCATAGAATAATAGGACTGGAAGGGACCTCAAGAGGTCATCGAGTCCAGCCCCCTGCCCTCAAGGCAGGACCAAGCTCCGTCTACACCATCCCTGACAGATGTCTATCTAACTTGTTCTTAAATATCTCCAGAGAGGGAGATTCCACCACCTCCCTTGGCAATTTATTCCAATATTTGACCACCCTGACAGTTAGGAATTTTTTCCTAATGTCCAATCTAAACTTCCCCTGCTGCACTTTAAGCCCATTACTCCTTGTCCTGTCCTCAGTAACCAAGAGGAACAAATTTTCTCCTTCCTCCTTGTGACACCCTTTTAGATATTTGAAAACCGCTATCATGTCCCCCCTTAATCTTCTTTTTTCCAAACTAAACAAGCCCAGTTCATGAAGCCTGGCTTCATAGGTCATGTTCTCTAAACCTTTAATCATTCTTGTCGCTCTTCTCTGTACCCTTTCCAATTTCTCCTCATGTTTCTTGAAATGTGGCGCCCAGAACTGGACACAGTACTCCAGCTGAGGCCTAACTAGTGCAGAGTAGAGCGGCAGAATGACTTCATGAGTTTTGCTTACAACACATCTGTTGATACAACCTAGAATCATATTTGCTTTTTTTGCAACAGCATCACACTGTTGACTCATATTCAACTTGTGGTCCACTATGACCCTTAGATCCCTTTCCGTCATGCTCCTTCCTAGACAGTCGCTTCCCATCTTGTATGTATGGAACTGATTGTTCCTTCCTAAGTGGAGCACTTTGCATTTCTCTTTATTAAACCTCATCCTGTTTACCTCTGACCATTTCTCTAACTTGCTAAGGTCATTTTGAATTATGTCCCTATCCTCCAAAGAAGTTGCAACCCCACCCAGTTTGGTATCATCTGCAAACTTAATAAGCGTACTCTCTATCCCAATATCTACATCATTGATGAAGATATTGAACAGTACGGGTCCCAAAACAGACCCTTGCGGAACTCCACTTGTTATCCCTTTCCAGCAGGATTTAGAACCGTTAACAACAACTCTCTGACTACGGTTATCCAGCCAATTATGCACCCACCTTATCGTGGCCCTATCTAAGTTATATTTGCCTAGTTTATCAATAAGAATAACACTTCAGATTTTAGCTGCTAGAATCCGTGATTCCTTCACAGCTGGCAGCCTGGGGGAGGCTGAGAAGTGCCCCAACGGATCTGCCACCTGGGAGTGACACAAATCCAAACGCCCAAGCTCTCCCTATATCTGTCCCTTAAGACCGGCTGAAGTTCTTTTAAATTGTGCCTGGTTCTATTACAGCAACTGAAGGAGTCAGGTTAAAGCTTAAACAGTTACAGGTTTATTGAGGAAGCTTATAAATCATATGGTTGCAATGGCTATTGTTCTATTTCTTAACTGCTAGCAAAATATAGATCTTAAAAATGGTTACAAAGAAGATAAAGATAGGAAAACAGAAATAATAGTACCAAGTAACAGCTTAATCTTTAAAGAGCTCTAAGTCTGTGTACACTTAAGACAGAGGACCACATCCAGGTACAATTTTTACCCCCTTCTGTGCCTCTCGACTCCAGTGTGTCAGGCCAGGGCCGGTCCCTCAATTCCTAGGAAAGACGAAAATACGAGGTGGGCGTCCCCATAGAACCTCGGGAGGTCAAACACCTAACCCGACCAGCAGGTAGAGGGTAGAATGACACTCAAAAGTGAGTGTGCTGCTGTACCCATCTTTATACCCATGGGGTCACGTATTTCTCTTTTTTTATCTGTGATGCCAAATAGTGCTAGTCTGCCTTTTGTGAGACCAGTTCTTACAAGGGAGTTGTGAACTTAATTTACACTTGTGAGAGAGAGTTGAGAGGATTAAATTGGAAGTACTGGAGATTCTTTTCTTAGTGCGGGATTCCTCTCCCAGGGACGGCTGTGTGTTCGTATTAACATGGGTGCCAGCTGGGTACTTCTCGCAGCCTCGAGGCCAGCTTATTGCCTTAATCGCTCTCTCCTCATATCTATGTTTTATAGAATCATAGAACACTAGAACTGGAAGGGTTGTCAAGAGGTCATCAAGTCCAGTCCCCTGCCCTCACAGCAGGACCCAGTACTGTCTAGACCATCCCTGATAGATGTCTGTCTAACCTCCTCTTAAATATCTCCTGAGACGGAGATTTCACAAACTCCCTGGGAAAATTATTCCAGTGTTTAACAACCCTGACAGTTAGAAAGTTTTTCCTAATGTCCAACCGAAACCTCTCTTGCTGCAGTTTAAGCCCATTGCTTTTTGTCCTATCCTCAGAGGCCAACGAGGACAATTTTTCTATCTCCTCCTTGTGACACCATTTTAGATACCTGAAAACTGCTATCATGTCTCTCTCAATCTTCGCCTTTTCAAACTACACAAGCCCAGTTCTTTCAGTCTTCCTTCGTAAGTCATGTTCTCTAGACCTTTCATCATTCTTGTTGCTCTTCTCTGAGACTTCTCCAATTTCTCCACATCCTTCTTGAAATGTGGTGCCCAAAACTGGATACAATATTCCAACTGAGGCCTAATCAGCATAGAGTATAGCAGAAGAATGACTTCTCGTATCTTGCTCACAACACACCTGTTAATGCATCCTAGAATCATGTTTCCTTTTTTTGCAACAGCATCACACTGTTGACTCATAATCAGCTTGTGGTCCACTATGACCCCTAGATTCCTTTCTGCAGTACTCCTTCCTAGACAGTCGCTTCCCATTCTGTATGTGTGAAACAGATTGTTCCTTCTTATGTGGAGTACTTTGTATTCGTCCTCATTAAACTTCATCCTATTTACCTCACACCATTTCTCCAGTTTGTCTAGATCATTTTGAATTATGATCCTATCCTCCAAAGCAGTTGCAACCCCTCCCAGCTTGGTATCATCTGCAAACTTAATAAGTGTACTCTCTATGCCAATATCTAAATCACGGATGAAGATATTGAACAGAACTGGTCCCAAAACAGACCCCTGTGGAACCCTACTTGTTATGCCCTTCCAGCAGGATTGTGAATCATTAATAACTACTCTCTGAAAATGGTTAACAGCCAGTTATGCACCCACCTAATAGTATCCCCATCTAAGTTGTATTTGCCTAGTTTATTGATAAGAATATCATGCGAGATTCTAGAACAGCTTCCCTTCAGTAACTTTTGCAACCTACTGAACTAAAAAAAATTGTCTTCAATTACGTCCAAGAACTTATTGGATAATCTGTACCCCGCTGTGTTAGTTTCCCAACATATATCTGGATAGGTGCCACCAATTCTGCGTTTTGTATGATTTTGTTAGTTGTTTTAAAAAAAGCCTCATCTACCTCTTCTACCTGGGTAGGTTGCTTGTAGTAGACCCCTAGAATAACATCACTCTTGTTTTTTACCCCTTTTCACCTAACCCAGAGAGTCTCTCAGCATGTCTGTCTTCTACATCCATCTCCACCTCAGTCCTCGTGTATACATTTTTAATATAGAAGGCAACACCTCCTCCCTTTTTTTCCCCCACCTATCTTTCCTGATTAATCTGTACCCTTCTATACCATTTGTCTTAACAGAAACATTTTTATGAAGAAAAGGACCATGGGGCGGTATCCTAAACACTGAGTTTCACTAGAACAACCAGTTTCAGTGGGGAAAATATTCTAGCCATAAACCTTGTGCCTTATTACCCTTATTCCTCCCTCCCCAACTCTGATCACTATCAAAGCTTTGAGGCTGGACAGTATGACCCAAGGTCATTGGCTCAGCCTTGCAGCAGGGAAAAAGTGAATGAAATGACTGAACTTGCAATCAGTGAGGAGAGCAGGAAAGCTGTGTGTGAACACTAGTCAGTTTAAAATGCAGCCTGAGTTTGCATTCACCTGTTATGCCCATGTGTAAAAACTGGCAAACAGTATATCCTGAACTACCATTATTTGGTTTCCATATGCGACTCCCGAGTGTATTCTGTATTCTGTGACAGACCCCAAGCAACAAAATAGCTCAACTGCTTCATCCAAACACCATTTGTGACCTTGCAGATCTGCCTTTAAGAACACAAGTTACCAGGCTGTGTCAGAACATGGTCCATTTTTCCGAGTGTCCTATCTCCAACAGTGGCTCATACCCAGATCTTCAGGGGGAGTATAAAGAGCAGAGCCACTACAGAGTGATCTACCCTCTCATAGAATCACAGAACCATAAAGCTGGAAGAGACCTCAGAAGGCCATCAAGTCCAGCCCCCTGCCCAAGGCAGGACCAATCCCAATTAAATCAACCCAGCCAGGGCTTTGTCAAGCCAAGCCTTAAACACCTTTAGGGATGGAGACTCCACTACTTCCCTAGGTAACCCATTCCAGTGCTTCACCACCCTCCTAGTGAAATAGTTTTTCCTAATATCCAACCTGGACCTCTCCCACTGCAACTTGAGCCCATTGCTCCTTGTTCTGCCATCGGTCACTACTGAGAACAGCCTCTCTCCATCCTCTTTGGAACCTCCCTTCAGGAAGTTGAAGGCTGCTATCAAATTCCCCTTCACTCTTCTCTTCTGCAGACTAAATAGACCCAACTCCCTCAGCCTCTCCTCATAGGTCATATGCTCCAGCCCCCTAATCATTTCGGTCACCCTCCACTGGACCCTCTCCAATGCGTCCACATCCTTTCTATACGGGGGGCCCGGAACTGGACACGTTACTCCAGATGTGGCCTCATCAGAGCCGAATAAAGAGGAATAATCACCTCTCTGGATCTACTGGCAGTGCTCCTCTTAATGCACCCTAATATGCCATTAGCCTTCTTGGCTACAAGGGCACACTGTTGACTCATATCCAGCTTCTCATCCACTGTAATCCCCAGGTCCTTTTCTGCAGAACTGCTATTTAGCCATTCAGTCCCTAGCCTGTAACAATGCTTGGGATTCTTCCGTCCCAAGTGCAGTACTCTACACTTGTCCTTGTTGAACCTCATCAGATTTCTTGTGGCCCAATCCTCTAATTTGTCTAAGTCACTCTGGACCCTATCCCTGCCTTCCAGCGTATCTACTTCTCCCCCTAGCTTAATGTCATCCGCAAACTTGCTGAGTGTGCAATCCATCCTCTCATCCAGGTCATTAATAAAGATGTTGAACAAAACCGGTCCTAGAACCGAACCTTGGGGCACTCTGCTAGAAACCGACCACCATCCTGACATCGAGCCGTTGATCACTACCTGCTGGGCCTGACCTTCCGGCTAGCTTTCTATCCATCTTACCATCCATTTATCCAATCCACATTCCCTTAACTTGCTGGCAGGAATATTGTGTATCAAAAGCCTTGCTAAAGTCAAAGTATATCACATCCACTGACTTTCCCATGTCCACAGAGCCGGTTACTTCATCATAGAAGCTAATCAGATTGATCAGGCACAACCTGCCTTTCATGAATCCATGCTGACTATTCCTGATCACCTTCCCCTCTTCCAAGTGCTTCAAAATGGATTCCTTGAGGATCCCCTCCATGATTTTTCCAGGGACTGAGGTAAGACTCACTGGCCTGTAGTTCCCCTCAGAGCTTTCGGCTGCCAGTGGTTTAGGGTAGCCTGAAGCATAGGTTGCTTCCCTGACCATCTTGGCTAATAGCCGTTGATGGACCTGTCCTCCATGAGCCCAGTTACACTTTTGGTCTTCACAACATCCCATGGCAACAAGTTCCAAAGCTTATTTGTTTTCTTCACACAACATGCACTTCTTCTCGTTGTTAATTTAAATGGGGGATCCCAGGGTTTGATATTAAGGGAAAAGGTAAATAACAATTGCATAGACCTCTGCCATACCTTCCTTTAGTCTTTTCTAAGATGAATCATCCTAATCTGTCCTCATATGGGAGCTACTCTATACCCTTGATCATCTTTGTTGCCCTTCTTGGAAACTTTTTTCCATTTCACTATATACTTTTTGAGATGGGGTGACATGACAGGAATACAATATGCAAGGTGCGGCTGCACCCTGGATTTATATAGGGCAGTCTGATATTCTGTCTGACTTTCTATCTCTTTTCTGAGAGGCTAACAGTGTGTTAGGAGTTTTGACCTCTGCTGAACTGTACAGAGAACTCCCACAGTGACTAGTCTGTGATCTCTTTTTGGGTGGTAATGGCTCATTTAGAGTCTATTATTGTACATGAATAGTTGGAATTATTTTTTCCAGTGATCATTACTTTGCACTTATCAATGTCCCCTGTAGTAAAGATATTCCTAAAATGGGAGCACTCCTGGGCTTTATTCTCTGTGTCTAATAATAAAACAATCAAAGCTTCTATTCTAGGCAGAGACTTAGTGACTTACAAACAGTCATGTTGTAATTTGAATTCATTCATTGTTCCTTAATGTGTTAACTAATGTGATCGTAAATCCTAGTGAAGATGCTGTAAGAATGTTTGTATTGAGCCCTAGGTAGACTACAGCCTAGAACAAATGTTTAAGGAATGGCGATGTTCATATTTACAACTGTTAGTTAACTCAACTGGTCATCAGTTATCTTGAATTAAAGCAAGACCAAAGCCTCTAATCTAGCGAAATGGTTCAAATTCTGCTCTTTTGTCTCAATATAGTGGCATGAACTCCATGCATCGTTTTTTATGTCTGTAAAATTATTATACTGCTTACCTGTTGGAGTTAGGGAGGAGTACATTTCTAATAAATGGCCAATCTATTCTGAGATGCCACACGTTTATCATACTAGTGGTCAGATCCTCAACTGGCATACGTCAGTGTAGCTCCAATTGAAGTCAGCAGCTGAGAATCTGGCCTTTAATTTCTAATTCAATATAGGGCAAACCATGAAATCTCAAAAACTTTTGTGACGACTGTTGGTGGATGCTGTCTTTATAATGGCAGCTCGCATATTTTTCGGGAAGCTATAAGGGTTAATAAATTGGTGTTTGTAAAGTGTTCCACGGACCTTAACTAAAAGACAGAAGGCAGCAGCGGAGGACAGTTATGCACTGGTAAATAAGCACAAAATGTTGGTACTATATGAAAAGCAAAGACAAGCAAACGGGCTTCCATTCTATAACTTTCCCATGACAACTGTTTTCATTACTGCTTGAGGAAGAGTTCAACTTTAAGCACAATTATCCTTTTGTCATTCCAGTGGACTACAATGTATTGTGTCTGTAGCTTTAAATAATTATCAAAGGAGATCCATTTTTTCCCCTGTCTGAATGATCAGACCTGTTCTAATGCTGACAATCGATATTAATCTTTCTGGATAGAATTGCCATTAAAAATGAATTGTTGGTTAATCTACCACACTTCTAACCTAATTGATCATCTAGCCATGACCTTAAGCAATTGTGACTGAATATAAACCACCAGGACAGTGGAATTTATACCTCAATTGTAATGCACTGCACAGGTGTTTTATTCCTCAGATCGAAATTATGTCATTAATTTTATGGCTGCTCATGCAAAAAAACTGTCTGTCTGCATTAAGTTATGTGGGCTATTCATCAGCAGCACACACAGAACTTAAAGTGAGGTTCAGAATTGCATGTACATAGTGATTTAGGAAAATTTGAGTCTTGATCTCTATAAAACTTTGCACTTCGTAAGGAATTTCCTCTAACAATTGCAAAGCACTCTAACATTTCTATTGAGCCACCTGTGAGAGATGTGAATGATTCCCATTTTATAAATTAGGAAGTTGACTCACAGATGGTTCAGCTTGTTCAAAGTTGCACAATAAATCTGTGGCAGAAAAGGGAATCTAATTCGGATTTCATGCCTCCTACCCCTGGGATGTTACTGGGCTGCTGAAGTGCTGTTTCTCCGACCTACACTTGTCTGCTTGAGAAAATTCCACTTTTTAAAAAAGAGAAAATAATTTGTATTGAACCAATGCAAAATCATGTATAGATGCCACTCCCACTCGCCCATGTCTACATAATTATTTTCACTGGTTTAATTAGACAAACTTAAAAAAATCTTACATATTTTGCTGCAGGTTTGCCTGCAGATAAGGTCTATTTTTATATGTCTTATGTGGGGGTCTTTTAGCTCATTTTCTTGTTAAACATGAAGGCTGAAAAAGTAAAGATTTTACTGGCACAGATCAGATCACTTAACATAGTTAATATTGTACCTAAATCTGAATTATTTCCTGATTGCTTTTCATGATCACTGGAAGGGGTAGGAAAAAGTCTGGCACCTTTTCTACAAGTATTCTAGTCTGAAGTTGGTGCAAAAAGAGAGTTTATTTTGGATAACTGGTACTCAGAGAAGAAGAAAAAAATTAATTTTGTTGCCATTAATTGAATGAGTGCATTAAGATTTTTCTACTATATGCTACTTCATATAATGCAGCCAGTAAACTAATATATGACACTATTTAGGGAATATGGAACAAATCAATGGAGATAAGCTACTTCCATTCTTTTAAAAACTTAAAAAACAACAAATAATCTAGCAGCACCTTAAAGACTAACAAAACATGTAGCTGGTATCATGAGCTTTTGTGGGCATAACCCACTTCTTCAGATGACTGGAGTAAATACAGTAAGAAGTGAGTTTTGCCCATGAAAGCTCATGACATGTTTTCTTAGTCTTGAAGGTGTTGCTAGACTATTTGTTGTTTTTTAAGTTTTTCCAGTTACAGACGAACTCGACAACCCCTCTGAAGTTTTTTCCATTCTTGTGACAGCACAAATGACTGCAGACTAATGGCTTGATTAGGAACACCTGTACCTTTAGAAACAGTGTAGTTCTCATGAGTACACTAGTGAAGTATCAATTTGATTTTCACTTCCAGGTACTAGCTTTTAAAGCACTCTTAATAATGACTCAACAAAACCTAAGCCCCCCACAAAAAACAAACCAAAAATGGATAACCTCATTTCACTTCATATCAGAACTTTGGGGGGAAGAATAGCTCAGTGGTTTGAGCATTGGCCTACTAAACCCAGGGTTGTGAGTTCAATCCTTACAGAGTCCATTTGGGGCAAAACATTTTCAGGGATGGTACTTGGTCCTGCTGTGAAGGCAGGCAACTGAACTCAATGACCTTTCAAGGTCCCTTCCAGTTCTAGGAGATAGGCAAAACCTTAGCACCATGTGTTGCATTCTGGCTGAAAATATAAGAGGAGGGAATCCCAGAGTATATTTGATACTGCTGAAAATGAACCAGGAAGGTTCAGGTATTTCTACAACTAGCTACAATAGAATTCAGAAGCTTGATGGGACATGGAACAAGTCCTTGATTGAAGCCTTTGACATCATGCCAGGTAACTTGTAGACTGCCCTGCCTAGAAATATGATAGTTTCCCATGACATGTTCCCAATTCCCAATGCAGAGAGGTGAGATGTTGATGCTGAATGGATAAAATATGATTAAGTAGACCTCAGTACCTATAAGAAATTTAAGTTATTTTCACCCCTGGATTGAAGCAAGATGAGTCAGAAAAATAGGATGAACATTTTCATGTACATTTTCCTTTTATGTTAAATAAAACTAGGATTTGAGCAACACTAGGTAAATCTGCTCATTGCCAATAGTTCTGAACAGGGAAACATTACTCCTGTGGAATGATGGAAACTGTTATAGTTGAAGGGTGACTATTATTTTGAGATTTTTAGTGTCAGTCTGTCTTTGCCAGGGCCTTCCTACTTATTTTAAAATTTGAAGACACTACAAAATACTGGGGACACTGTGGCACTGGCTGAGTTATGACAGGGATAGTGATATATCACTAAGTCCATCTGTATCCTCCTTTGTTTAATTTAAAACTAGCTGGAGAGGTTCCTCTGCTTCCAAAAATGGACATTCCTGTGCCAACTGGATTTTGTGTGTTAGAGCAGCTGTAATAAGCTGCTTTATCAGGTGCCAAGAGGTGCATTCACAGGACCTGATCCTACAGGTGTTTGTGTTATCATAGTCTTGTTAGTAAACCCATACAATCATTTGGGGAGCTTGCTTGGGATCTTTAGTATAATGAGGATTAAGCTGCAGCATAAATATTTGCAGGATCCATTTTTTATGCTGTGAACTGAAGCCAAATCCTGTATGCCTTACTCACACAAGCAGTTTGACTGATTTAATTTGGGCCTGGTGATATAAGTGTGGCAAGCAAAAATTGTTATTTAGCCCCAAGTCCTGAAATTGCATCTACATGGACGAGCCCTTGTGCTCACACAGACCACAATGGAACTTCTGTGTTAGTTCAAGGATCTACTCAAATGGATCCAGTTGTAGTAATATGGCCTTAAAGAGTACAATGTCTGGAAATTTTGTGCAAAAATGCAGAGACCTTCAACTGTATTACAGCTTTTGAAGGATAAATAGGGAAGTCATGTTCATGTACAAGGAAAACTCAGAGTGTACTCATCTGTGTTGGCTTTGAACATTTTTTTCCACAGGAATAAATGTGAACATGCATGTGTTTTCAATACAATTAGCATTCCTGAATCTGTTGTCCGCTGTAACACTTGATACTGGATATATTAGAGTGTAACTGTTAGAATAGGTCTACAGGCTGCATGTTATTAATTTAGCAACCCAAGAGAAACTTTATTTAAGTGTGATAAATGAACTTTCATGCTATATTCACTTGTGGTCTTGATCTTCAATTAATGCAGTCTGGGAAGTTCATCATTATCAAAATGGAAAGCATTTTTACCCAGAAGATCTAACAACAATACTAACTTATGACCATTTTAGTTATATAAATGTGTGTGGGTTTCACCAAGGAGCAGTTGCTTGCATATGTTTGGAGCAGTCTTACATCCATAATCTGAAGAGAATTCCAGTCCATGAAAACAAGGTGTTTAATTCCCCTAAGCATACAACAAATCATTGTATACAATTGAAATGTACAAAACATGCCTTCAGGGAGCTTGAGAAACAAAATAGCAAAGCGAAGAACATAACCTACTAAGGGTGGTGATCTAAAAATTGTTCTGTGTTGGCTTAACTTTATTCTCATTCAAGTAACTGGTAAAATGCCCATTAACTGCAATGTGAATAGAGTTACCCTAAGGCTGTAATTCATCTGGAAAATGAGTGGGATGTTGATGTACCAGATTGTAATTCTTCTGTGTATAAAAGATTTGAACAGTACTGCAGAGTGGCACAGTGTGTGAGAGGGAGAATTAAATCTTGGGGGAAACAGGCACAAACTGTACTCCCTAGAAGTGGATCAAGGCAAAAACTAACTAAATTCGCAAAGATTATAGGAAACTGCACCTTCGGGGGACAGAATGAAGGAATATACATGTTCATAAATTGTGTATGCAAAAAGGGGCACAACACTGATCTGTGGGGAATTAGAGGTGGCAAATAAGTTGAAAATCAGTTGTGGAATAACCACAAGAAGAATTCAGGTTTTTTGAAGTGCGGTAGGTCTGTTTTCTGGCTGTTTGTTGGCAAAGTTGAGAAGTGAGAAATTATTCTGGATTTAACCCCAAGAAATGAACCAACTCAGATTATCAAAAAGGCAATTGATAGAGCATGGAGAACAATTCATATAAGGAAAAGAATTAGAAAAGGGGTAAGCAACAAGGTAACTGACAGTACAGTATTAGATTGATATTTTTTAAGGCAAATTGCTATAGGTGAGGCTGAGACATCCAAAGATCCTTGAGACCACATGACTTACAATGAGCTGGGTGGGCTGAAAGCAACACAGGGAAACAGAGGGGGACACATAAGAATTTTACTTGGTAGAAAGGCCTAGGCATTTCTTTCAGCCTTTCAAAATAATACTCGTTACCTCAGGACAGGTGTTTTTGTTTCGACATGCTAATTAAATAATCACTTTTAGCCTTCTCCTCAATCATGGTGAATGGTGGGTGAGTAGATTTTTGTGACGGGGCTAGTAAGTTTTCTCCATAATTAGGAAAGGCTGTATAAGTGCCATGCTGTAATACAGGCATATGCTAACTTAGCAATGGTGTTCATTGTGTGGCTATGTAAAATGGTGTTTCATTTACCTTTTCTCTCCCTATTATAATTTGGTTTGAAACAAAAGGTGTATTTTATTATCAGTCTGATTTGGAGCACAATTTATCTGGGGTCAGTTAGGCTATGTCTACAATGGCGCGATTTTGCGCCAGACTATGCAAATGAGGCTAAGTATGGAATATCACCAAGCCTCATTTTCATATCTAATGAGCCACCATTTTTGCGGAAGAGGCTCTTGCGCAAGAAGGAACTGTCTACACTGCCCCTTCTTGCGCAAGAAAAACCCTCTTGCGCAATGCGGTTATGCCTGAAAATAATCAGCGTAACAGCATTGCGCAAAAGGGTTTTTCTTGCGTAAGAAGGGGCAGTGTAGACAGCTCCTTCCTGCGCAAGAGCCTCTTCTGCAAAAATGGCAGCTCATTAGATATGCAAATGAGGCTCGGCGATATTCCACGCTTAGCTTCCTTTGCATAGCTCTGGCGCAAGATCGCGCCAGTGTAGACATAGCCTTAGTGACAGGCATTTTGGAAACTCAGTCTGCAATCAGGGACATGTGACACAAGCCTGATAAAAGGAACCTGTGGAACTCACCAACATGAGACATCATTGAGACAAGGAGATTAGTGGGCATCTTGTGCTTGCTGAGCAGAGTTCTAAAGAAATTTCCCTTGTGGACAGCTAATTATTTCTTAAACCTTTCCCTGAAGCAGCTGGTGCCAACTGCTGTCAGAGACTGGATACTGGATGGAAACTGCTCTGAGAAGGTCTGGCAGCTTCTAGAGTCTAACAATATTGGCCTAGAACAGAGAACAGGGCATCAGTGGCAGGCAAGAGGCTGTAATCTCCCTCCCGGAACAGTGCAAGGAGCAGTGTGGGAATGGGGAGAAACCTTACAAAGTTCTAGGTGCTGTGACTAAGGTAAAGAAGTGGAATTTAAGACTGTTTCCCCAACAGTTGCATCTAGGTTCAAAATATTGTCTCATGCTCAGATTATGTTCTTTAATAGCATTCTCTTGTCCGTAGCTGTAGCGTCTTGGGTAGAGTTTTTCCTGAATCTGTAACGGTATGTCTACATGGCAGTGTAAACCCAGGATTAGTAGAATTTGAGTTAGCACTATGTGTGTTAATCCTAGGGCTTGAGTGCCTGCACTCATTTGTAACCCCTGGAACTGTTGAACTCTTAAGGATGCAGCATCTACACTACATTATGTAGGCCTGAGAGCAATCACCCATATCCCAGACTTCTTAGTGCCCTTCCCAACTGCCCTCTCTAACCCTTGGTTCATGGTGAGGAAAACTTGACTGTCCATCAAATTTAACTATCTGAAGGGCAAAGAGAGTCAGCCCATGCATAACAAACATACGCCTTAGTTATTTCAGCTGTAATAACATAACTTCTGAAAATCCAGTTAACATATGGTGTTTTTCACTCATTGACTTTTCTCCCCGCTTGGCTTGGACACTAGTAATACATGAACGAGTGTGTCACGTTACTGAATTTGAGGGAAGCAGCCAGATCACTGCTGCACCCATGGGCGGGGGGGAGGGAGGATTGGCCCCAAAAGTGGTACAAAGGGGGCTATGTGAGGTGTCATGCGAGGTGTCAAATAGAAGCTTACTTTCTTCTGATTCTATATATGCTATTCATGTGATTGTATAATGTCTGTGTGTGAAGTTATAAGCATATACTTTGTATGAGTACTGAATGTTTCTC
Organism: Pelodiscus sinensis; assembly: GCF_052426305.1. Taxonomy (NCBI): domain Eukaryota; kingdom Metazoa; phylum Chordata; order Testudines; family Trionychidae; genus Pelodiscus; species Pelodiscus sinensis. The sequence goes on from NC_143060.1 coordinate 58,324,741, forward strand.
TGTATGTGGTTGAGCAATGGGCAGAGCTCGGCCTGTGGACATGCTAATGAGCAAAGCTCCATGGAACAATGGCCCTCTATAGGCCAAGGACACACCCCAAGAATGGTGACTGATGCCTAAAGGCTACCAGCAGGAAACACAGGGATAGGCCGCTGGCCCGGTGACCTGCTGCAGCCAAGAAGAGACCAGAAAGGAGGTATAAATATGCCATATGGCCGACTCCATCTTGGTACTCAGCTCAGCCCTTCATCCCAGAGGCAGCAGTGCAGGGATCGAAGAGCCGGAAAGAACTGTGGACCCATCCTGACGTAGGATGTTCATCTAAGACTTGTAAGCCAGCAGCTATAACATCTCTGCTGCAAGCCTTCGTCAAGAACAGGGAGATTCGATGCATGTAATGTACGATACTTTAACAGCCTCACTCTCATGCTTTTCTTTCTTGTAGTAATAAACCTTTAGATGTTAGATTCTGAAGGATTGGCTCAGCGTGATTTGTGGGTAAGATCCAGAGGGTAAATTGACCTGGGAACTGTGGCTGGTTTCTTGGAACTGGACAGAACTTGTTCATGGAAGATGAGATTGGGCTCTAAAACCCCTCACCTGTGTATGCGGCCTGGGGCCATCTGGGGCATGGATATTGCTGGGTTGTCGAAGGGGTTTTGCTCGTGAGGCTTCAGGCAGGCAGCTGAAGCGCTCTGTGGTACTGGTTTGTGGCCTGTTTGGGAAGGTCTCCAGTCTGGGGGCTGTAAGGAGCCCCGAATCTGAGCAATTTGCCCTGAGCGGACGCCCTCAGCTGTGCCCACACCCGGCCCAGTCTGTCACAGAGTGTGTAATGTATTTGTGTATACCATAGTCTATTTCTAGCCAATCCTCCAGTCCCTGCTCAGAGAATGGTGCTCTTCTCTGCAGTGTAGAGATTATTGTATTTATTATCAAGCTCAGTTTTTCAGAATCTCACGCTAGTCCAACATGATCTCACTCATGATCTCAATTTTGCTGTCTGTGGACTTCCTCTTCATAATGCCATGATTTTGTTACAAGAGGATGGTTCTTTAAAAGAAGACATTAGACTTTCAAAAATATTTTTACAGAGCTAAATTTTGACCCATGTTTGACATTCTAATAGTACATCCACAATCCAGGGCTTCAGTAGCTTCATAGCTCAAATCTCCTTCAATCAACTGAGAACTGCAAAACACCTACAGAGACTGCAGCACGAAAGACCTAAAGACTCATGTGTTTGGATGGGAAAAGGCCACTTGCCCTTGATGCTCAGCCCTGGCCCTCTGATTTGTTGATTCAAGTCACTCTGTGTCTCTTCAAATGTCTAGTTGTCTTTTAAATTCCATCACTTGCATTATTTGCTTCAATGACTTTTTACTTGGTAAATTATTCCATAGGTTTTATTGCTCTTCCAGGGAAAAGTCTTAGCTCAAATGAAACAGTAACAGTTAGAAATGGATCAGCAGCGTCTAATCCCATGTGTGGAGCTGACCGGTGCGTACATCTTAAAATGTGACTCCTCTCTCACCTTTGGCTGAGTTTTTCTCATTTGCATCATCCTGGCTGCAGCTCTTCACATGCACACAGACCTGTCCAGTCTTATACTTGTCTCATGCAGGCCAGGCTGACTCATGATGAGACTGCATTATCTGAGCATGGCTGTGGGCAGTGGTTGTCCTAATTTATTATTTCTGGCTCATGCTGTCAGTTTGGTACCTTACTAAGAGAAGAAAGATCTAGTCCGACCCCACGGATGTTACAATGTAGAGCCCTGACCAGGGGGTGAAAGGAACTTAGATTTCTTACAAGTACTTACCCAGCTCCCTGACAGCTCTTTAAATAGCTCCCTGCTGGCTTTTGTTGAAGCTCAGACAGTTCTTGCCGGAGCTGCGCACTGGGGCACACCCTCTTACTTTCACCTCTGGCCCTGACACTTGCAAAGATTTTTCACCTGTATTTAACTTGAAACGTCTATCTAACTCAATGTACTCATCGTGTATAACTGTGACTCTTCGGGGGAACAGTCTACGTATAATTTGTGATTTTATGAACTCTGTGTAATCCACAGAAGTGTACAGAATCAGCCCTTTGGTGATAAGGACATATCTCACATCCTATCTGGAAGCCGCAACAGGGCACTCAAAGAAGATGTATGCAATGGTGGTGTAGCTGTGTCAGTCCCAGGATATTAGAGAGGTGGGTGAGATAATATCTCATATTGGACTGCTTCTGTTTGGTGAGAGAAACCAGCTTTCAAGCTTACAGTGAACTCTTCTTCTGTGTTAGCCGGAAAGCTGGTTTCTCTCACTAAGAGAAATAGGTCCAATTTAACATGCAATGCCTTTATTTGCACGTCATTGGCAGAGTAGACTGGCCAAGCTGAAGGAAAATGGCTCTTCCCAGGTTGTTTTGCAGGTGGAGGGATAACAGCAGTGGAAATTCACCAGAAGAAAAGAAGGAACAAGAATCCAGGTGTTAAAACTGGCTTTTAGAGACAGATGTGTGGGGGGGGGGGGCAGTTAGGGAACACACAGGGGCTCTTCTGTGCACCAGGGGGAACCTGCAGATTCTCTGGGCTGAACAAACTGAGCTTCCCTTGTTGCGGGGGCAGGGAGAGAACCTGAAGATTGGGCAGGAGGAGAGGAGGATCCTGGGAAGTACGGAATGAGTCCCAGTGGGTTCTTGGAGAAGCGAGGACAGGAGCCGGAGAGTTTTGCATATTGGTTCTGTTATTTGTGAGTCTCTTTTCTGTCTCGTGGAATAAAGGAGTGTGTATTTGATACGTTGCTTTGCAAAGCCTCTGAGTACCTTGGTGTAATTTCCATGTTCTTTGGTGTAATTCCCGAACAGTTGAATTGTAAACTGGGGTACCTGTGAAGGTGGAACTCTGAGAGAGGCTGTGCTTATGCTACTGGGGAGACTTGAGAGAGGGGGGTCAGCCTGTACCACAGGGTCCCACATCTGAGGCGGGGTGCTAGAGAGGGAATCTAGCCCTTGGGAATGAGCCTAAGAGGCCAGGGCCAGTGCCTGGTTACTGCTCAGACTCAGTGGCCTTACAGGATCCCAATACAGCAGCCTTGTGAGCATCCAGTATGGGGAGTTTCCCCAGGTCTGTCACAGTCAATCAGTGTGATTGGCTGGTGCATCGTTGTGACCTCCACAGCCTCCTTAAGCGATATGGGAGGAGAGGTCAAGCAGGGAGGAAGGAGGGAGAGGCTGGAGAGTAAGTTGGTGACTTTTGGACAGTCCCTTTTAAACATGATTGTAAAAGGAAAGGGTTGGGAGTTAGAACAAGCAACAAACCCCCAGGGGCCCCATCCTACAGCTACAGTAGAGGGCTGGAAGTTTGGCTGCTCACTTGAATGGGAGCAGAGTCGGGCCGTATAGTGGGAACTGCTCAGTATTGCAAAGGTAGGACAAAATGGGCGCTGGGGCAGGAAGGGCAGCTGAGCTGCTGGGGACCCTGAGGGATAATCAGAGGATGAGGGAGAGGAACAGAGGGAAGGAAGGAATAAGTGAACGTCTCTTCCGTCCTCGTCTGAATAGATTTTGGAGTTGTGGCCTTGGTTCTGGTACCTTCTTCTCTGTGCACTAAGGGCTATTTGTCATAGTTCAGAGCTCTATATGAGCCCCCTCACAGGAGCCACAGGCCTCCTTTTCCCTTGCAGTGTGGGCTACCCAGCACAGCCGTGCCCAGCTGACCTGCACAGCTTCCCCCTTCCCTGCCCCGACACCTGGCCAGGCCCAGGGAATGCTGCCAGAACTGGCCTGTGCAGGCCCCTCTGTCCCAGGGAGTGCTGGCAGGAGGCCTCCACAGCCCTCCCCCAAGCTCCCAACCCCCCATCCCGAGCTAGGTAAGTCTTCTAGTTGACTGTAAGACACTGCCCAAGGCTCCTGTAGTCAGCCCTGTTCTGTGTCCTAGGGTAGGCAGTGCTGGTCTGTATTTCAGGGCTATGAGTCTACCAAACTGCAGGCTTTTCAAAGTGCGATTTTCCTTCAGACTACATGAAATGCTGTTGTCATAATTACTGTCCTGGGAAAAAGATGTCATATCAAAGGCTAAATGGGCTTTGGTAAGTAGTGGGAACATGGCCGGAGGGTGGGCAGATGCCTCATTGTTGCACTTGATTAAGTTTTCTGAATTGTGCCTTGATCTAGTTATGTCAGTGCTAGAAAAGTTATGTTAATGTGTAGTAACCTTGAGGTGAAACCAGTACTAATGGATCTTTCTGAAGATGGGGTATAACCACTCTGCATCGCTGAGAGTCTCTGCCCAGGGGCATTCAAATAGCAACTCCCCTCCCCAGAAGTGTCTGCTCTGGCTTTTTTCAGGAATTTGTTCCCCCCCTCTGTTTTCATGCTTATTGTGGGATACTCAAAGCCCTCCTGTGCTGTCTGAGGCTACAGCCACCAAACAGAGGAAAAACCGCTCTCCTCCATTCACTGAGGCTATGTCTACACTACAGAGTTTTTGTGCAAAAACAACTGTTTTTATGCAAAAGCTCGCGGAGTGTTCATACCTCAAGCGCGTGTTTGCACAGGTAAAACAGAGGGGTTTTTCTGGGGTAGGTATTCCCCATTCTACGAGGAATAACTCCTTTTTGCGAAAGAGTTCTTTCACAAAAAGATGTGTGTGGATGGGCAAGAGGGGTTTTTTTGCACCAGAAGGCTAGGTCTACACTGCACTTTTTTGCACAAGAAATATGCAAGTGAGGCAAAGCGTGGAATATCGCCGCGCCTCATTTGCATAATTAATGAGCGGCTGCTTTTTGTGCAAAACCCCCCTCTTGCGCAGGAGCCATTCGTCCTGAAAAAAATGAGGAAGAATGGCTTTTGTGCAACAACCTTTTGTGCAAAAAGCGGCCACTCATTAATTAGGCAAATGAGCAGGGCTAGACAAATAATGTAATCTACTTGCCCGTGGCGATTAGATTGCAACCCAGAAGAGCCAGGTTCAGACATCTGCGCATGCGCAGATCGCCAGACATTGCAGCTGGCGAGCGGGACTCGCCACGGTTCGGTGAGCCCTGCAAATGAGGCACGATGATATTCCACGCTTTGCCTCATTTGCATATCTCTTGCGCAAAACAGTGCGGTGTAGACGTAGCTGAAGAGGAAAGAGGAAAAAGCACAGGTGCCCTGGTGGCCATTCTGTCCACAGCAATCACTGCTTACTTGCGAGAGAGCATCCAGGCAGTCTGGATGCTCTCTTGCGCAAAAGCGCATCGCTTTTTCGATGAGCTTTTGCAGTGTGAACGTGCTCTTGTGCAAGAAGTTTTTGCAGAAGCCTGAAGCCTGAAGTCTAGATATAGCCTGAGAGTGCTTGTCTTTCCCAGGGAGCAGAACTGATTAATTTTAAATGGGTGACAAATCACCACATATCGGGCAAAATACCTTATGATTCAAGCTGTGGTTACAAAATAGGTTGGGGGCCTGGGCGGCATGTGCACTCCCCTTTCAGGGAGGCTGGCCTCCTGCCTTGCCTATTCCTCCTGAGGCTCCATCTTGTCTGCCCAAGACACTGTCCCCACTCCAACCTCTGCTTCCCTGCTCTCACTGGCTGGCCCACCAGTGCAGCCCTGACCTACGGCCCACACCCAGAGCAGCCTGGGAGAGCCACCCAAAGGAGCTCTGATCCCCGCTGTGGCCCAGCCCCGCCCTAAGGCACTGGGGGGAGGCTCAGCTTCCTCCAGCCCCCATTACCTGCTGTCCATACTTGTGGGGCAATGAAGAAAGCTGGCCATCGAAGGCCCCCAACGCACGTGTGCTGGAGGGGTGGTAGCAATGTGGGGATACTTGGTGAAGGGTCTAGGACAGGCACCTCTGGCAACTGTCCAGACTACTGTCTCAAAAGCCGCAGTGGGAGCCCCTTTATTTGTTGTAGTTTAGAGAAGTCTGGACAACCATTAGCAAATGTCCAACGAGGAACGTGCCCTGCACTGACAGACATTTAGATTCATAGAAGTACTAAAGTGGGGATTCGATCAACGTAAAAAATCCTAAACTATGCTCATGTCCTTAAAATGACTCACTCCCTAGAGCCGGGTAGCACTCCAGCCTCTCCCCACTTTTACAATCTCTAACTTTTCCCCATTTCACATGCATGGTGGCCTAACAGGTCTCTTTCATATTTAGATTCTGTTATCCCTGTTGTTCTATCTATGCCCCTCAACTCCAACGTGTTTTTTCTCACACCGTCCCCAGGGCAGTGCTATTATCCTCATTTTAGAGAGGGGGAATGGAGGCACAGAGACACAGTGACTTGCCCGAGGTCATCTAGGAAGCCTGGGACGCAGCCATGAATTGAATCCAGTTTTTGGGCGTGTCAGGCTAGTACTCTAATCACGGAACTAATCTCCTCCTCCTCCTCCCTACTGGAATTATAAAAGTATGGAATGGCGGGGTTGATACCATTGAATAATGAGCTGACCGAAGTCCTGTCTTCCTAGCATCCTAGCAGCTACCATACTGACTGTCATCTGCTGGGAAAAGGCCACCACTCTTAGCAGAATACTGTGTCACTGTGTTCCAGTTCATTTCTTAACACACGCAAAAGGCCACGTTCACAATCCACTTTCTGTATCTCTAATTTTGTTTTGTACAATGTATATTTCCTTCTCTTATATACACTGGTGGTTTTAATGCGGGGGTTGTTTCCAGGCAGTTAATAACCAAACTGAAGATACTATGGTGCAAGTGAGTGTCTTTACCCCCGCTGCTAATCACCTGACCACATCCTTTGGTCATGACTGCTTAAATATGCCCCATAGAGTACCTGAGGCATGGCCCAGCACACTCGAGAAGGGCCTGATCCACTCCCAGGGAAATCCAATGGATAGAATCTCTGTGACTTCAGTGGGAATTGGATTGTGTTCATCTGGTGCCCCTTCCTGATGCCTCTGGGCTATCTGAGTTAAAAAAGGCCTGGTCCGATGAACTGAATATGGGACCAAGTGCCGGAACTTCTGAGTTCCTGTCCCGGCTCTAAAACCAATTAATCATCTCTGTTTCCAAGACCCTCTGTGTTTGTTTTCCCATCTATAAAATGGGATTGCAGTGAAAATTAATTAGACAACGAGTAATGTACTTTGAACAGAACAGCTATATGCATGCTAAGTATTCTCATAAGGAAGGTAAATGCCATCATGCAAGAATGTAACTGTCAGCAACACCACAAAGCGCTGTGGCTAAAAATGAGGGACTGTCTGAGAGCATAGTGATAGACTAAGGGCTGGCTTAAATAAAAACAAAACAAAGCTCCTGCATCCTGTGCGGGTGGGTGTGTGTGAGAGAGAGACAGAGAGAGATTGAGAATCAAACACTGTTAAAATGTCATGGCTGGGATCAACCCCTTTGATTGTGTCCTTCTGGCAGCACTGACAGCCAAAGCACAGATATGCAGAGAAGTTTAATAGGGAGCAGGGTTATAGTCAGAGCGCACACCTCTCAAGGGAGCACTGCAAATACAAAGGAGCTGCATGGGACTGTAACAAAAATCATGGGCTGAAGTGAAGCAAACGGAAATGGGAGCCCCATTGTTAGTCACACTTAAAACAGGACTAAACAAAACACTGTAGGGAAGGCTCCTGCCCTGACAAATCAGAAGGCCTGAAGGATCCCCCCTCGTCCACCCAAGCTTTGGCTTAGCCACACTTGGGACTCAGAGTGTAAAGAGTAGTGTTTTCCGAAGGGCTGCACTGTAACTCCTCCATGTAGATGCTACGGGCTGGAACGAAAAGCTTCCTAGTTTGTATGGGCCTCGTTCTCTTCAAGCAGGACTACGTTTAATGCAAGCTAGGAACCTTTTAGTTCATGTCTGCCATGTCCGCCCAGGGGAGCTGCAATGTGCACTGGCATTCACTGCTGTTTGCATGTGTGTTTTCTGTGTAGACACAGTGCACAGATAGTGCAAAGTGTGTAGCAGAATGGTTGGATAAATTCTGTGGAATATCTGCACTATCCAAACCACGCATGAGTCATATGCTACTGACAGCCACTGACTAACCTGAGAAAAGCTGTCAGTGGCATTTTGTAGCTTTTGAGTACATCTGGCTTTTAAGCATAATGTTGGGCCTGGTTTGGTTTCCTTTATAGTCAAGGAAAGTTTTGCTGTGGAGTTGGGCTCTTTCTCGGGACAATGATATCTCCTTTTTGGTTTATTTCTTAGGTTAGACTGAAGCTAGGAAGAGTTGCCATCACTTCCAGATTAAGGCAGCATTGGGCTGTTTTTCCATGTGTTAGTACAATAATGCTGTTGAAAACTGGAGGTAGAATAACTGCATTAGCATAAAGTGTCATTTACAAAAATAGAAGTCTTTATATATCTCTGCAGAGAGAGCTAAATTCAGGAGTAATGACAGATTGGCCCCCCAAATCATAGGAGTTTGTCTTCCAAGAAAACAGAAAACAAACACACCAAAACCAGAGGATCAGTTCTTTAGTCCCGGCAATGCATTGCTACATGGGTGTGAAATAGAACAACACTGGAAACACTGCCGTCACAGAGAACTGAGGGGGAACTGGCTTTAGGGATGGCCAATGCCATTATTTGGAAAATACTAGCTGCTAGTGTGAATTACGGAAGTAAAAGAGCTGGTCAAAAAATGAAACCCTATTTTTGTGTCCTCTTTCCCAAAATATATGATTTTCAGTTAACTTCTTTTTCCCAAATCCTTCCACAAATTCCCATCACCGCATGTCTAATCAAACATGGTTGAAAATGTTATCGATTTCTGACCTGAAAACCCAGGTTTTGATAAACAAACTTGAAGTCTGACACCTTTTAAAAAAATTGGCAACTTTTGTGAAGCTTTTTAAATCGGTTAATTTTTATTTGTGTTATAAAAAAAACAAGCTTGGAAAATTTTGACCAGCTTTAATAAATTACTTTGAGCCAATTCTACTCCTGTTGACATCAGTGAACGTGAGTTTAGGTGGCAAAGGAAAAGATGGAACAATCTGTTCCACACAAACAGAATGGGAAGCGACTGTCTAGGAAGAACTACAGAGAGGGATCTAGGGGTCATAGTGGACCACAAGCTAAATATGAGTCAACAGTGTGACACTGTTGCAAAAAAAGCAACCATGATTCTGGGATGCATTAACAGAAGTATTGTGAGCAAGACATGAGAAATCATTCTTCCACTCTACTCTGTGCTGATTTAAGGCCTCAGGTGGAGTTCTGGGCACCACATTCCAAAAAAGATGTGGAGAAATTGGAGAAGGTCCAGAGAAGAGCAACAAGAATGATCAAAGGGCTAGAAAATATGACCTATGAGGGAAGACTGAAAGAATTGGGTTTGATTAGTTTAGAAAAGAGAAGACTGCGAGGGGACACGATAGCCGTTTTCAAGTACCTAAAAGGGTGTTATAAGGAGGAGGAAGAAACATTGTTCTCTTTGACCTCTGATGAGAGGATAAGAAGCAATGGGCTTAAATTGCAGCAAGAGAGGCTTAGTTTGGACATTAGGAAAAACTTCCTAATTGTCAGGGTGGTTAAACACTGGAATAAGTTGCCTAGGGAGGCTGTGGAATCTCCATCACTAGGGATATTTAAGAGCAGGTTAGACAGCATCTGTCAGGAATGATCTTGATGGTGCTTGATCCTCTTACTGTGAGGGCAGGGATGGGTTTAATGACCTCTCAAGGCCCTTTCCAGTGCTAGTATTCTATGATTTCATTGCATTACAAAGGGGGGGGGGAATCATAGCCCAGAGTGAGGAGAATGGCTTACAACATTGCCCTGAGTAGCCTGTTGTCATGCGCTTACCCACGTTGACCTCACAATGATAAGTCTCACTTGCCTAAGGATTTAATGTGAGGAGAAAACAGAACTCTTCATCTAGCTCTACCCAAACAGGAAATATAACTTTATGGACCAGCTTGGAGCCTTTCACATAGTTGCATCAGACACTTGATTATTTTAGTGGGGGGCAAACTCTGTTATGAAAGATGACCTTAGATAGCCATTTGGTTCAGTTAATAATTTAGATGCTGGCAAACTTTTCCATAGTGTTAGAAGGCTTTTACTAATCACCCCTGTATTGGAATGTGAGATAATGCTATATGGAGGAATAAAAGATCTTGTATCTTAATGGTTCTAAGGAGAGTGTACGGAGCTGGAATTCTGTCCCATTGGGCTCTGATTAAAAGAGAGAAGAGAACAGTTGGAAGGTTAAGTAGTTTGATTACAGGCAGAGCTGCTGTGGCTGCATGTAGTTACGATTGCCCAACACTTCCCATGTTATGACCCTGTTCAGTTGCATGTAGCTTTGCCAGACATTAACTGATTGGATTGTTGTGTTCCACACCAGGTATCTGCCTCTGGCTGCATGTTTTTGGTCAGCTTTTCAGCTAAAACAGCGCAGATGCAGCTAGAAGGGAAAGTAAAGCAGCACGCCCTGTTAAGAGCCAGGTGAGGCGTTCGGCTGCAGGAGGAGGCAGTGCGCTTCTGGCAGGGTTCCCGGAGCGCTCCTGTAGTTAGCAGGTGAAAGGGGCCAGCTGGGGCACATCCCCTCACACCAGTCCTGGACTGCCCCAGCCCTGAGCCCCACCATGGTCCTTTTAGGGAGGGTGGGAGCAGCTGAAGCCCCGCCCCCATTCCTACCAACACTGCTTGTTGCTTGCTGTTCCCCTTCCATCACTGTCAGGGTGCAAGAGGAAAGTGAACAGATCTCCTGCCTTCCTCTCCCTCCTGGCCTGAGCCCCTCCAGTCCAACTCTGGGACAGTTAACATCATGCCTGTTTTCTTTGCAGGTTTAAAGACTTCACTAGGATCTGTTGTCCCTCCCACTCTAGGAAATTACATCAGTAAAGCCTTTTATGTCCCCACTGAGGCAAGACCTAGTTCCTTTCATCTTTCCTTCTGTCAAAACTGTCCAGTGTAATATTCTGTTCGCCTGCCCAGTGCGTCTCCAAGGTACGTAAGATACTCTAAAGGGAGAGGGAAGTACCACCTACAATAACTTTGAGATGGGACGAAACCAAAACCCCATATCTGCCCTCTCCATATCTGCCCACTCCCAAGTCTACGATTTATGGAAACTGAGCTAGAAACAAATCTGAATTTTTCAAAGGATACGTTACTTATATGTTTATATTGTAATATATGTGTGTTATTCCTGTGTTTATATTATAACATAAAAAGAGCCAAAGCCTGAATCTAAACTCCTCTGAACCATGGAGAGCTTAATCTGATCTGATTTTTTGAGACTAGGACTCATCTCTAAAAACAATGTAACTTGCTTTAATACCTCCTACAGTAGCAAGCTGTTTCTCTTTTTCCGCTGTCTCCAGATGGTAGTGAAACCTTTAGGGATTGTGTTTTATTTGTTTGTTTAATTTTGAATAATTTCCCACACTTCTTCCCTAATTGGTATGTTGCTATGTCTTTCCACTTAAAAATACGTTCTCTCGCGTTCTTATTTTTAGGCCTACATTAATAGGCCGGAACTGAATTATCTGTATCACTTATTATTAATGTCACTGCTGGAGTTATCTGAGGTTTTCTGGATCTCTTGTCATTCTTTGTACTCCCAGTAGAATTTGTCTGAGTCAGTATTGTGAGCTCAGTGGCATGAGTACAGGACCAGCCTCAAGAGTAGTTTATTTTAGAGCTAACCTCTCTCCATTTGGAGAATGTTTCATTGATTCAGTTATCAATCTAATTCACTTCGTGTCTATATTTTTAGAGGTTCCCATTGGCATTTTAGGCTCCTTATTTATAAAAGGTATATAATCCCATCTGTCAACGATGTGGGTTCAATAGGGTTTGTCTCAAGTAGAGATGAGCTTGAATCAAAACCCAGATTCAAATAACCTTGAAATTTAAGAAAAATTGGAGGCTACATAGTTGAACTCTGGGACCTAGGGTCGTCTCTGATCTCTGAATCTGGTCCAGGTGCATTATACACGGTGGAACTGCAACAACCATTCCACAATTACGGTTGATTCTCTTCTAAAAAAAAAGCTTCCTGAAATCTCAAATGATACATTTCATTCAGTCTAGAAACGTTCTCAGAAGTTTGATTTAAAAAAAATTAGAAAAGCCTCCCCAAAATTTAGGTAAATTTTCAAACTAACATCATTTTAAAATGTCCATTTTCTTATTTCTCTCCTAAATGGCTTGGCCTAGAAACTCAGCTTGTTTTTTTGGTCTTGTTGAGAAGTGCTTGTTAGTAATTTTAGAGTGTTAATGGAAAAATTACAAAGATTATATGGAGAATCCAAATCTCTTAGCTCAGCGGGGAACAGGGCTGGACATTTTGCAAGAATGGGCTTCATTGCAACATTTCAGGTATTTCCTGCTTCCAGTCTGATTAGAAATAGTGCAAGAACAACCTTTCTCATGGTATTTCACTGCTTAGGGTTTGTCTCAGACAGTGTAAAACCCACAAGAAAAGGTAAAGTTTCTCATGGGTACTTGAACCTCCAAAGTGTGATTAAGTTAGAGCCTGTGGTTAAGTTTCAGGATGTGAGTCTTATTTGATCTGAACCATTTGCCTCTTCATTTCTGTGTTCATTTCCGGGGCAAGGTGTGCCTTCTAGCAGTTAAACTGCAGGACAGAAAATCAGCTGTTCTGGATTCAGCTATCATGGGTCACTGATGCACAGCATATCCCTGCACAAGTCATGTTATATCTCTACCTTGGCTCCCTATTTGTAGAGATGGAACAGGACAAAACACGTGCTCTTCCGAGGAGCATTTTGAGGTCCTTGGGTGGAAGATACCTTAGCAATATCAAGTTTAACTTCCCAAATGTCTGAAGTGAAACCTGGTTCTACTGAAGTTGCTGGAAGAATTCCCCTGTTTCAGTGGGGTCAGCCCCCACCCCTAGTTTCTGTGTAGAACACAATCCCTTCTTCACTTTTAATAGCAGGTAAAAAAGAGTTGCTTATACATCTCCTCCTCCTCTGCATGTTCCCCCTTCTGCTGTTTTGCGGCATGTTATCTATCTTAGGAAGGATAATCCTTTCCTGGAACAGCCCACTAATATTTTTAAGTGCTGCTTTGGCTCTGATATTTTGTATATATGTCTTGACTTCAGTAAGGCTTTTGACACAGTTCCACATGCTACTCATAAGGAAACTAGAGTAATGCGGTCAAGATGAAATTGTTTTTGTTGTGCCTGTGTCTGCCTGTTTCCTCTTTGTACTACAGGCAGTCCCCGTGTTACGTACAAGATAGGGACTGTAGGTTTGTTCTTAAGTTGAATCTGTATGTAAGTCGGAACTGGCGTCCAGATTCAGCCGCTGCTGAAACTGATCAGTTTCAACAGCGGCTGAATCTGGACGCCAGTTCCGACTTACATACAGATTCAACTTAAGAACCCCAGGCATCCCCAAGTCAGCTGCTGCTGAAACTGATCAGCGGCTGATTCCAGGAAGCCCGGGGCAGGGGCTTCCTGTAGTCAGCCGCTGGTCAGTTTCAGCAGCGGCTGACTTGGGGACGCCTGGGGCAGAGCAGCTGGGGTGCTGCCGGGTTGGTCCAGTAGCGCCAAGGAGCGATGCTGCGGGACCAACCGGCAGCGCCCCACCTGCTCTACCACAGGCCCGGGGCTTTGCTCCACGTCTCCCTGGTCTGCTGGGGGGGGGGGCGCACTAGCTGCGTCCCACCCCAGCAGACCAGGGAGACGCTGAGCAAAGCGGCGGAGGACCCGGGCGGGACCGCGGCGCTGATCTGGCTCCTCTCCCCCACCCCACCAGCAGACCAGGGAGCTGCAGAGCAGCTTTTCTCGCCCCGGAGGACGCGGGTGGCGGGACCGAGTGTCCCACCGCTCCCGTCGTCCGGGGCGAGAAAATCCCCGTTCGTAACTGCGGATCCGACATAAGTCGGATCCGCGTTACTCGGGGACTGCCTGTATATTGATGCCCAGTGGGGGGAAGGGAAGTGTTTGCTCTCGGCAGGCTGAGAGACATAAGAAAGGGTGTCACCTGGCTGTGTCTGGGCCTTAGAACCCCATGTCAGTGGAGTATCTGAGAAGACTTTGGCATCTAGCAACCAATGACCCAGAAGGATAAAGAGTTCCCCGTCTCTCAGCAGGGAAACTGAGCAGCATATCCCAGCTTGAGAACAAAGGACTGGAACTAAGGAGACAGTCTCAGAGTGAGACTACAGATTGGCTGGGCTCTGCGCTAACCAGAATGATGTATGCTTTAACCTTCTGTGCTAGCCTAAGGACTTCCTAGGCTGTGGTCCAGTTGACTAGTAAGCAGTGCCGCGAGCAATAGGGTTGGAGTGTCACTGCAAATGCTTGCATGAATCATTGAAGAATGTACAAGTCTCTATGGAGAGCCCATTGGACTTACTGAACAGAACTCACCCTGTGAAGCAGGGATGCTGAAGACCAGAGGTGCAGTTTAAGGAGGAGGTGAGGTCATGTGGCTAACGCTAGAGTAGTGTTTCTTAAACTGTGTTGGAGGTGTGCCGTGGAAAACAACAGAATTCAAAAGGGCCGCCCTGAAAGAGGCAGGCAGCTTTTTTTTTTTTGCTCAATAACTTTCCTAACTTTCCCCCAACCCTGTTTTTTTAACTCAACAAAAAATCCTTGGTGTTCCTCATTTAAAAAAAATTGTTTGGTGTTCCTCGGTCTTAAAAAATTTAAGAAACACTGCTCTAGAGGAAGAGGGAGACCTGTAGGAAACTGACACACTGACGGGTTTTTCCTAGAGACTGTTCCCAAGCTGAGGTCATGACACAGATCTGTGACCAACTGTGCACAGATCTGAGCACAACTGGGTGAAACATCATACCCAAAGCATATTTATCAGCGATTCACTATCAAAGTGGGAGGGCAGATCTAGTGAGGTCCTTTTAGAGGTCAGTCCTCCTGGGTCAAAGTACTACTCAATAGTTAATTATTTGGATAATGGAGTGGAGAGAATACTTAAAAAAAATTGCAGAAGACACTAAGCTGGGAGGGGTGTCTAGCACTTTGTAGGATAGAATTAGGATTCAAAATGGTTTACAAACTGAGAATATGTTGAATTTTATTTTGATTTCAGACCAAATCAACAGCATGAAATTCAGTACAAACAAAAGCAAAGTACTTAGGAATGCCAAACAGAATGCACAATTACAAAATGTGGAATAATTGGCTGGAGGATCATCCTGGTGAATAGGATGGGGAGGTTTTCGTGGGTCACAAATCGAATGAGTGATCAATGTGATGCAATTGCAAAAAAAGAACATTGAATGTAAGACATAGGAGGCAACTGTCACACTCTATTGGGCTCTGGTCAGGCCTTAGCTGGAGAACTGCAACCAATCCTGGGTTCACTTTAGGAAAGATGTGGACAACGGAGAGAATTCAGAGAAGAGCAACAAAATGATAAAGGTTTAGAAAGCCCGACCTCTGAGGAAAGGTTTAAAAAACAGCCTTGGCATGTTTAGTCTCAAGAAGACAAGGGAGACCCTAATAACTCTTCAGATATGTTAGGGGCTGTTACAAAGAGTCTGGGGATCAATTGTTCTCCATGTCCACTGAAGGTAGGACAAGAAGTATTGGGCTTAATCTGCAGCAAGGGAGCATTATGTTAAACATTAGAAAACTTTCTAACTGAAAGGGTATTTCAATTCTGGAATAGGCATGCCAAGGAGGTTGTAGACTCCCTATTATTGGATGTTTATCATTGGTTGGCCTAACACTTGTCAGGGTTAGTCTCAGTTTAATCTACTTCAGTGCAGGGGACTAGACTTGATGACTTCTTGAGGTGCATTCTGACCCTACATTTTTAATAATTTTATGCTTGTGTAACCCTTCTGCCAGGTAGGGCCAGCAGCAGCCAGGGCCGGGTTCAATATCTAGGGTCTCTCCATGAATCCATCCATCCACCCAACACAGAATTGGCTCAAGCACCCATCTAGTAACCTGGGAAATTCACCCAACACCTCAGGCACATCTGAGAGGCAATGCTTCTCCACTCGCAAGTGCAGAGTTGGAGTGTAGAAAATTTGTAATAAAAAAGAGGGAAGTAACTTGGCATTGGGAAAACACCACAAGCAGGGTTAAAAAATATAATCCATGAGTAGAAGTCCCACCCCAAGCAAGCTGGGTAGTGTCCTTTTCCTCGCAGGTTCTTACGTCCAGCAATCTTAATGTCCCCTTCACACACCCAAACTTTCTCTGCACCCGCCTCACAGTTGCTGCCTGTCCTCAGTGCAGACTCAGATTTCAATCCGCAGAGTTCACCTCCCATCCTGGGGGTGGGAGAGGGCAAAAAGATAGCTTACTCACTCTGCTGGTCACTCACCGTCCACCTGTCCACCTCCTCTTGGCTCTGACTCTGTTCATCAGTCTGAAATTATTTCAGCTCCCAGTGATTTCACTCTAAGCAGGATAGAAGTGTGACGGGTCCCCCCTGTGCTTTATGAAATTGACTTATGGACACAAATATGCGTAACTCGAAGATGCTTTGGACAAAATACCTCATGTAACCTATCAATATGAATATATAATTCTGCTGGATCTGTATATCTTATTTTGGTGTATATGTCATTCTTGTGTGTAAAGTTAAAGATATGGAGTATGGAATGGTTTATGGTTTTACAGGTGCAAATGAAAACCATCAGGATGTTTCCCTCAATATCTGGGTGATCACCTGTAAACAGCCTCTTTTGTTCTTTGAGTCCAAGCAGTGGTTGGTCTTAGGAAGTCATATGACCACCCAACTGGTAGGGTCTGACCACCTAATCTTCCATGGAAGGGGAGAATGTGAAACAAAGAATTCCTGCCCAGAGTGGAATCTGTAAAACAATGGGAAGATGCAGTCTCTTTGTCGTTGGCTGGCATGGCATTCCCAAGAAAATGAACCAAAGACCCCAGAGAGAAAGTTCTTCTCTGGCTAGGAAGTTTAGCTGAAATAAGAACGGTTTGAGGATAAGTTAGCACTGAGGTTCTAGAGTTAGAACTAGCTACGCGTTTTCTGTTATTTTACATTTGTAATGAACTTTGCTCTGTCTGTTTTCACTTGCAACCTCTTAAATCCTACTGTTTGCATTTAATAAAATCACTTTTATTTACTATCAAGCCCAGTGTAAATAATCGTTACCTTGGGGAGCAATCAGTGTGTACATCCTCCTTTCATTGTTAAAGTGGGTTTATCTAAATAATGTATTTGGGGTTCTCATCCCATTTGGGAAGTGGTTTCCTTGGAAGCTGGGCCCAAATCTGCATTTTCCTCGGACCTGAAGTGTTTCATTGTCTGTATTGCTCCTCTAGGGGGTGGTGATCTCAGCTCTGTGCCTTGGCTGGGGGAGACCAGGTGAGCTGGCCCAGCAGGACAGAGTGGTGAGAAGCCCCAGAGAACAAGGAAGCGAGTGTTGGTAGCTTTGTCAGCACTCTGGGAAGCAGCCCCAAGGGGCCTTTTGTGACTGCACCCATCACAAGAAGAAACACAACTCAAACACCATTAACAAGAAAAGAGGCTCTTAATGATTCCTAATTAGCTTTTTTTTTTAACAGTGGGAGATGGGGGCAAACAGGACAAACCAGCCCAGGGCAGGGCATGCAGCCTCCTGACCAGAATAAACTTCCCTTATTTTTATCTTTATCTTTTCCTCTCCTTCCCCCCCTTATAAAGGGCTGAAAGTCAAGCCCCTGCTTAGCAAGGTCTTTATGCTAACTGTGAGTATTTTCTATTGGGAACAATTTAGCACAGCCCTCCTTCTCTGTATTCCCACAACATTGCAAACACTGGTAAGCATATTTCCACTGTCCCTGCATTTAATGCAAACATGGCTGGTGTTGGGTCACAAATTAAGTAGATTGCAATGAGCAAAATACCGCTCCATTTGCTGAATATTTAACACAGCTAAGCAAAGCAGGAGCAAACGATATTTACATAGACACACCCATGGTCTCTCCCCCCTTCAAGCCAGCTTTTAGGGAAGCATTCCTTCAGATCCTGCTTAGTCTCGATTTAGGGCTTTAAAGCTCCAGGCATCCAAGGCTCCAGGCATCCAGTTCCTCCAGATGCAGATCTTTAACTTGTCAGTGTCGTTCTCCCTCCTTTTGCCATTCCTTGCACATTTATAACAAAGCCCTCATGCTGTTTAAAATAAAAGATTAAACTTGTCCCTTTTCATAGGGTCAGATCATCCACTGACTCCTTCTATAGGCATTCACCTTTCCCCCTAACTGTCTGCATCAAGTCCTCCATCTGCTCCCTCATTGCTTGGGAACCTCCTGGAGCAGCTCTGCCAGAATTCTCTAGGACTGGGGTTCCACGGTCCTTGGGGTTGGAACCATGACAAGCCATGCTCTGCATTTGCGTCTGACGCATTAACTGCTGCTGACACCCATCTGCATCTCTCCTAGCATAGCTGTAGGGCTGGGGCGGGGTGAATGCCAGATGAGAGTGAGGAAGCTTAATGAATAATTCATATAGACAATTGGGAAGGAAGGCAGAGCCAGATCTCTCAAAGCCATGGTTTGTTTCTAGGTTTTAAATACAACCAGCAGCTTGCAACCCACTGTGTAGTGCCATGTTTCTATAGAGAAGTGCAGAGGGGCAGCTCTTTGTGTCTTCCCTCTGCAGATTCCTGGGATGGTTCTTCTGGGGGTTCCACACTTTCCAAGCTGAGGTTTGATTATAGCAGTGGTCACCAACCAGTAGATCAGGATCTACCAGTAGATCTTGGAGCCTCTTACAGGTGATCCTGACTGGTTTGGCTGGGAGGCTCTCAAGTACTGGCACTTCAGCGGCCCCTCCCCAGAGCCTCAGAGCTGCTTAGAATCATAGAATCATAGAACTGGAAGAGACCTCAGAAGGTCATCAAGTCCAGCCCCCTGCTCTAGGCAGGACCAATTCCAACTAAATCAACCCGGCCAGGGCTTTGTCAAGCCAAGACTTAAACACCTCTAGGGATGGAGACTCCACTACTTCCCTAGGTAACCCATTCCAGTGCTTCACCACCCTCCTAGTGAAATAGTTTTTCCTAATATCCAACCTGGACCTCTCCCACCACAACTTGAGACCATTGTTCCTTGTTCTGCCATCTGTCACTACTGAGAACAACCTCTCTCCATCCTCCTTGGAACCTCCCTTCAGGAAGTTGAAGGCTGCTATCAAATCCCCCCTCACTCTTCGCTTCTGCAGACTAAACAGACCCAAGTCCCTCAGCCTCTCCTCATAAGTCATATGCTCCAGCCCCCTAATCATTTTGGTTGCCCTCCGCTGGACCCTCTCCAATGCATCCACATCCTTTTTGTAGTGGGGGGCCCAGAACTGGACACAAAACTCCAGATGTGGCCTCACCAAAGCCGAATAAAGGGGAATGATGACATCTCTGGATCTGTTGGCAATGCTCCTCTTAATGCAACCTAATATGCCATTAGCCTTCTTGGCTACAAGGGCACACTGTTGACTCATATCTAGCTTCTCATCCACTGTAACCCTCAGGTCCTTTTCTGCAGAACTACTACTTAACCGGTTGGTCCCCAGCTTGTAACTATGCTTGGGATTCTTCCGTCCCAAGTGCAGGACTCTAAACTTGTCCTTGTTGAACCTCATCAGATTTCTTGTGGCCCAATCCTCCAATTTGTCTAAGTCATTCTGTACCCTATCTCTGCCCTTAAGCGTATCTACCTCTCCCCCCGCAAACTTGCTGAGGGTGCAATCCATCCCCTCATCCAGATCATTAATAAAGATATTGAACAAAAGCGGTCCTAGAACCGAACCTTGGGGCACTCTGCTAGAAACCGACCGTCATCCTGACATCGAGCCATTGATCACTACCTGCTGGGCCCGGCCTTCTAGCCATCTTTCTATCCATCTTACCGTCCATTTATCTAATCCACAATCCCTTAACTTGCTGGCAAGAATATTGTGGGAGACCGTATCAAAAGCCTTGCTAAAGTCAAGGTATATAACATCCACTGACTTCCCCATGTCCACCGAGCCAGTTACCTCATCATAGAATCTAATCAGATTGGTCAGGCACAACTTGCCCTTCCATGCTGACTATTCCTAATCACTTTCCTCTCATCCAAGTGCCTCAATATGGATTCCTTAAGGATCCCTTCCATGATTTTTCCAGGAACCAAGGTAAGACTGACCAGCTTATAGTTCCCTGGATCATCCTTCTTCCCTTTTTTGAAGATGGGCACTACATTTGCCTTTTTCCAGTCATCCGGGATTTCTCCCGATCTCCATGACTTTTCAAAGATAATAGCCAAAGGCTCCACAATGACATTTGCCAACTCCCTCATTACCCTCGGATGCACTAAGTCTGGACCTGTGGATTTATGTACGTTTAGCTTTTCTAAATAGTTCCTAACCTGTTCTTTACCCACCATGGGCTGTCCATCTTCATCCCATCTTGCGTCACTTGGCGCAGAAGTCCAGGAGCCGACCTTGTCCTTGTGCTTGCTGGGAGTCTCCTGCTTGTTGTGCAGGATGGGGGAGAGAGAGGCACAGGGGCGCTGATATCACGCTGTCCCCCACCCCTGTACCCCATCTTCACAGAGTGAGGAGGGCGGGGTCCATGGCAAAGCGGCGGGGCGGGGTACTTGGGTTTGGGGTAGATCCTGGACTGACTTAAATTCAAAAAGCGGTTTTGTGCTTAAAAAGGTTGGAGACCACTGGATTATGGGAGGTTGTCTTGGTAGTGTTTGTACTTTTCTTATGAGCACCTCTGCAGGAGTGAGGCCCTGTGGCCGAGCAGTGCTAGGCAATCCAGTTGCAATGGAAAGTGGGTGTTTCAGCAATGTATACATAATGTATGTTGAATGTCAAATGCTTTTTCACAATGCAATGCAGAGAGGGCATTCTCAGACCTGTTTTGCAGCCCTGTGCTGGGGACCAAGCAGAGATGGGTTGGGAACCTGAATGTGATGCAAATACAATTAGTGGGTATTTTTGGCTGGAAGCAGGTTATTTAATAGACCGGTGCCCAAGTGAAAGCCGATTGAATGTATGGGGATAAGAACAAGCATGAGTAAGGAAACGACAAAGCAGCAGCTGTGAAGAGGTAAGTAAAATATAAGAATTACTGTAGGGTTGGGAAGCTCACAGCAAGATTAAAACTAAGCAAACTAATCTAGGAAGCAGGGTAGAAAACCCAGAGTGATCAAATAATGTGACGCCAAGGAATTCTGTGCAATGTCTCTGTGCAGGAGAACAGAATGATTCATTATTCAAATGCTCTAGCAGTTATAGGACTCAGCGGGAATTTTGCCTGAGAGGGGGTTTAACTATGTGGGAATAAAAGAACTAGGGATGTTAAAATGTGTTTAATTATGTAACTGTGTAACCACTGAAAAATGTCAGCAGTTACTTGGTTACAGGGATGGGGCAGGCGGTTCTCACCTGCTGCCCTGTGTTACTGCCTCTGATACAGAAGCAGCACTGCAGGGGTGGAGAGGGGAGCCACTGTGTGTGGGGGGAGTCTCACCTGCCTTCCCTCCCCACTCTGCCTCTGACCCACACACACACCTGTAGCAGAGGCAGCAGTGCGGGGGAAGCCCCACATCTTACTGTGGAATGAACTGATGAGCTCATGCTGATCAGTTAACCATTTACACGGTTACACTTTCACATCCCTAAAAAGAACACACACAAATATCACTCCCCAAGTAGAATTTCTGTACTCTGACAGGTGAAAAGAGCCCAGTGCACCAGGGACCTCACTACTGCCAATCTGTTGTGCATGTTGTACTAGGGACCTCTGTGCTCATCCAGGCTGATCTTCTGTATAACACAGGCCATCGAACTTTCTACAAATAGTGCCTAGAGTCAGGCCTGCCAATGGTGGGGGGGAAAGAGGGTAGTTGCCCCAGGGCCCAGCAATTCTAAAGGGCCCAGAGCTGGCAGTGTAGCCTGCTCTGGGTGGCTCTATTGAGGGGGAGGGGTGCCATGCTCTGGGTGTGGCGGGGGGCTGGAATGTGTGCTCACTGCCCTGACCTCACCTCTTTCACCTGAAGGCCCAGGAGCACAGAACCAGCCTGACTCCACTGCCCCGGGGCCCAGCATGGCGGTTGGCTCCCCTGCCTAGAGCAAAGCTTTCAGAAAAACATCCAGACTTAGTTTTAAAAATGCAATGATGGAGAATCCATCAAAACACTTAGTAAATTGTTCCAGCCGTTAATTACTCACCATTAAAAAGGTGCATCTTATTTCCACCCTGAATTGCTCTAACTTCCAGCCATTGGATCATGTTATACATTTCTCTGCTAGACTGAAGAGCCTATCAAACATTTGTTCCCCATGTAGGCACTGACAAACTGTAACGAAATGTTCCCTTAAACTTCTTAGAGTGAGCTAATGGGAATCTACCACCATACAACATGTTTTCTAACACTTCAGTAATTCTTGTGTCTCTTCTTTGAACCCTCTACAATTTACCAACATCAGCTTTGAACTGTAGGCAGCAGACCTGAGCTTGGTATCCGAGCAGGAATCATACCAGTGCCAATAACTGTGGTAAAAAAACCTCTCTTCTCCTACTTGATATTCCCCAGTTTATGCATCTCAAGATCCCAATAGTTCTTTTGGCCATAACATCCTACTGGCCCTAAATCTTTTTCAGACTCCCTCCTTCCCAGGACAGAGTTCCCTGTCCTGTCAGTATTGACCGTGTTCTTTGTTCCCCAAGGTCAGGAGCCATATATGGGGAGCTAGGGAGCACATGCCCCAAATGCCATGGGTGGGTGGGGCCAGAGTCCCTGGTTGGCCCAAGGGACCTAGCAGGAGGGACCTGGTGACCACAGCAGGGGACTAGCCCTGCTGCATTCACCAGCAGTAGCAGAGAACGTGGAGCAATGTGACCCCAGCTCACTCTCCTCTCCCGGCTGGGTCACTAGGGTGCGTGGCAGGGGTAGAGCAAGAACAGGAAGGGGGGTCGAGCAGAGGTGGAACCTGGGACGGAGGAGGTTGTCCGGGCTCTTCCCTGGGCTAGGCAGGTGTCACGAGGCGGATGACTCCCCATGTTGCCCATCACATCTTGTTTGTGTGCACCAAGTCCCCCAGGAAATCCAGATGGTTCTGAATCAGTGACCTGTCCTCTTTATTATTTACCACGCCCCCAATTTTTGTGTCGTGCAAACTTTATCAAGGTTAAATAGCATAGGACCTGTATAATCCCACTAGAAACACATTGACTAGATGACTGTTCCCCATTTAAGTTACATTTTAGCCGTTATTGCCACTTTTTAATCCATTTACTATGTGCCATATTAATTTTATATTCTGTCTTTTAAACAAAAAGTCATGCGGCATCAAGTCAAACATCTTACAGAAGTCTAAATAGTATATTGCTCCAAAACTGCTACCTCTATGAATCAAACTGGTAACCTCATTTAAAAAACAAACTACCCAATCCAGTTAGTTGGACAGGATCATATTGATTTGCATTAATGACATAACCCTCCTTTAATTCTTTATTGAGTCCTGTATCAGTTACTCCATTATCTCACCCAGGATCAATGTCAGACTGACAGCCTTGTAAATACCCAGGTCATCCTGTCTACCTTCTTTTAACAACTGGCACATTAGCTTTCTTCTAGGCTTCTGAAATGCCTTTCTGCTCCAAGACTTATTGAAAATCAACAGGAAAAGTTCAGAGAACTCCTCACCCAGCTCTTTCAAAAGTCTGAATGCAAGTTATCTGAACTGCTGATTTTAAAGTGTCTAACTTTAGTACTTTTAGGCTACGTCTACACTGGCATGATTTTCCGGAAATGCTTTTAACGGAAAAGTTTTCCGTTAAAAGCATTTTCGGAAAAATTGCATCTAGATTGGCAGGACACTTTTCCACAAAAGCACTTTTTGCAGAAAAGCATCCATGGCCACTCTAGACGCAGTTTTCCGCAAAAAAGCCCCGATCGCCATTTTCGCGATCGGGGCTTTTTTGTGGAAAACAGTACTGTGCGTTTATACTGGTCCTCTTGTGCAAATAATTTGCGCAAGAGGGCTTTTGCCTGAACGGGAGCAGCACAGTATTTCCGCAAGAACACTGACGATCTTACATGAGATCATCAGTGTTCTTGCAGAAATTCAAGCAGCCAGTGTAGACAGCTGGAAAGTTTTTCCGCAAAATCAATTGATTTTGCGGAAAAACTTGCCTGTCTAGACACAGCCTTAGGGTGCATCTACACTGCAGCATTTTTCCGGAAAAACAGCCAATTTTTTGGAAAAATAATATTTGCATCCACACTGCCATTGAGTTCTTTCGACAAAGTCGAAAGAACTGAGGGGTTTTTCTGAAGCGGTAAACCTCATTCTACAAGGAAGAAGGCTTTTTCTGAAAAAGCTTTTTTGGAAAAAGGCATGTGTGGATGCAGAAGAGGGAGTACTTTTGAAAGCAGAGGCTTCCAGGAAATAACACAGGTGTCTTGGTGGCCACTCTGTCCAGACTAATCACAGCTTAAATGTGAGATAGTGTCCAATAAATGTGGACACTACCTTTCGAAAAAGCACATCGCTTTTTTGTTGTACTTTTGCTGTGTGGACGCTCTCTTTCGAAATAAGCTTTTTGGGAAGATCGCTTCTGAAAAGCTTCTTCCAAAAGAAGCCTGCAGTCCAGACGTAGCATCTCTTTAACATCCTCCAGAGATACTAGAGGAATGGAGTGTTATCGCCATAGGGTAAGATTGCATTATCTGTATTTCCCAAATCCAAAACTGAAATATTTATTGTCTGCATTATTATTGATAATTCTACAATTTCCTTCTACTAATGGAACAATACTATCATTAGGATTCCTTTTGTTCCTAACATATATTTTAAAACTCCTTTTTGTTCTTAACTTTACTGGTCATAGACTGGCCCTTGGCTTCCCTTATCAACGTCTTACAATTCCTAATTTCTGATTTATATTCATTACTATCAAATTCCACTTTCTTCCCTTTGTTAAATTTTTTTTTTTTACAGATACTTTCTCTTTCCCTCTAAACTATGAGGAGTCCCGTGTCACCTTAAAAGTTAAGTTAAAGTCTTCAAGGTGCCACAGGACTCCTTGCTGAAACAGATTAAAGTGACTACCCTTCTGAAACCTCTAACCCATGTTATTTATTAACTAGCACAGTGTCCTTTCTCAGTTGTGAGATAAGAGGTGTTCTTATATGATTCCCAATTACCCACATTTTTCTGATTACATACTTCTTCCCAGCTGATTTGGCTCATAATTGTTTTCAGCTTTATGCAGGGGTTCTGGAACTTTTTGTATAGTCAGCGTGCTAAGAGTCATTGAACCAAACTGTAAACCAATGATATTCACACTTTTGAACCAGTGAACCCTTTCACATAGCAAGCCTCTGAGTGTGCCCCCCCCCATATAAATTAAAAACACTTAAAAAATATATTTCATGCTATTATAAATGCTGGAGGCGAAGCAGCGTTTGGGGTGTAGGCTGAGAGCTTGCAACCCCCCCATGTAATAACCTTGCAATCACCTGAGGGATCATGACCTCCAGTTTGAGAACCCCCTGTGTAAAACTTGTTTATGATGGAAACCAAGCCAGCGGGTGCTACAGCACACCCAGCACCACTAGAGAGAGAGAGAGCTACTACATATTACTAATCTAGACTTAAAGCTGCTTGTCCATGGTAAATGTGAGCAAGTCATAATCATTTCTACCTACGTTACAATTAACTTGTTTATTTTGTGACCAGTCCCTCTTTACCTGTTAGGATAAGGATAGAGATGAGTTTCCTTGTACTGGCTACACAACTTTGAGTTAAAAGTGTGCTCCACTTCTCCCGCAGCTCCTGTCGCTGATGGGAGTTCAGGAGATGGGGGGATTAAATGCTGCCACCGCACAGGACCAGACCCCCACGATGACCCCCAAAGCTGCATCCTTGCAGATGGGGTGCCGTGGTGGGGAGAGGGTGGGATGATGGCAGGAAGGCGTGGGGCATGGGTGCCAGTAACAGGCCGGCACCCCTGGCATTGCAAGAGTCCCGGGCTGGATTGTGCAATCACTCTGTCAGGGGATGGCCTATGTGACAGGAGGCTGAGACTCTGCCATAGAACGTGGAACAAACCAACGGTGGTACCACAAAACTGAAGCTCTACACCACTCGCCAGCAATTCATTTCCAGAATCTACATTCCGTCTTCCTTGTTTGTCAGACAGGGAGCATTGCAGAGAAGATGCAGAGTGGGCAACGGTACAAGACCCTAAGCCCTGGTCTACACTGGGGCTTTATCTTGAAATAACCTCTTCCCCAAGATCAAATTTATACGTGGAGCGTCCACACTACCAAGCCCATTATTTCGAAATAACGGGCCGTGGAATTAAAAATCTACACTCCTGCTTTCCATCAGGAGTAGCGCTAATTCCAAAATAGAAATCCTGAAGTAACGGATTACTCCAGTGCCACTATTTCAAAATAATTACTCCCCAGAGTAATTTGAACTAATTACTCCCCAGTGCTTCCTGGGGCTCTAAGTCTGAGGTAGTGCGTCCATATCAAGAGTCTGCCATGGACTAATTTTGAGGCTTCCCTGTAGTGTGGACATGCTAATTCGAATGTGTTAAATCGGGAGTTGTCAAATTTAGTAATTTTGAAATAATTTCCTAGTGTAGATAGGGCCTAAGACAGAGAGAAATGAAGGGAAATCCTTCCCTCCTTACATTGGCACACAAATCCTTATATTCAGCAGACGGAACTGACTGGGAGAGTGGAGGCAGACCACTGAGAGGTCAGGCAGCGAGAGGACCCCCTGCCGACTACACCTCAGCATGGGCTGGGGATGGCTGCGAGTAGGTATGGCTAGTGAGTCCATGAACTGCGTGCAGCTATTGCCAGAGGACCTCTTCCAAGGAGCACAGCAGGAAGTGTCGGGGTTAGAATATCACCAAGTAACTGCTTGTAGATGTGCCATAAATTGGGAGTAGAATTCTGGCCTCCTTACTACCTACACTGCTCAGGTTAACCACATAAATCCATTCGCATGGACTCTGCCTGGCCATCACTCCTGGGTGACTCCACCAAACCCGAAGTCTGGAATGTCACACTAGCAGGGGAAGTTCACGGCTTCCTTTGCAACCTGGCATCTCCTCAGAATAATCCGGCCAGTTGTTATGTAATTCCGCCAGCCACTGGTGCTGCAGGCTTTTACTATCATGAGGTGGATTCCAGGTTAGCTGCATGATAAATAACATGGTGCTTCAAAAAGACAGAAAGAGCCAGCGTTACTCCCACCAAGTACTCTGGAATAATCGTCTCAAATTCTGCCTTCTGATTGCCAAAGGCAATGAGCTGGGTCTCATACTAACCATATTTTCCCCAACTGGCCTGTCTCAAAGGGGCTAGTAAAAGGGATGTGCTGAGTGGGAATAATTGGAGGTGCAGCTGCTCAGCCTTGGAACAGCAAGGGATGGGGGTGTAAGGACTCTTGAGCGTCAGAACTATGTGGCATAGGATAGCAGGAGCTGCTGCAGATCAGGGGGGATGTGCACATTCAAAGGTATGTGGGAATCCAGGCAGCCTGATCAGTGTCAGACTAATTTTCTGCCTGCAGATTAACTCTCAATTTAAATTAGTTCCATTATTGTTTTATTCTGACATACAGATGCTGCTAATTTGAAAGAACCTGCCCACCTGTGATCAGTGACCTGGATTTTGTGTAGCATTGGCAATGCCAAAGGATAATACTCTTAGGCATCACATGTGCTAATGGGAATAGCAAAACCCTTCTCTTGGTATTCCAGAATATTAATCACTGAACTGTTTTGATAATATATGAATGCTACATACCAGGGCATCTGTGCTAGTGCTGAAATAACTCCAGTGGGTGTGCCCATGAAAGCTCACGATACGATATATTTTTTGTTAGTCTCTATGGGGCTACAGGATGACTTGTTTTTTAAGCATTTCTAACTCAGATGTTCATGGTGGGTTTTCTATTTTGAGAAGGCCTCTCTCCCATCCCCCCTAGAAAACAGAAGGAAAAATATATGGTGAGTTTAATGCTCCCTTGTGCACCTACTTTCTTCCTTTTTGCTCCTAAAACAAAACCACAATTATTTGTTAAATAGCTTTGATTTGTTTTAATTTTTTTGTCAAATAAAAAAACATAATTGAAATCAAATTTGTTTTTGCAAAGAACATGTTGACAACTATATGTGTGATGGACAACATTCGTTGGTCAAATTATCAACTAGTTCCAGTCCCAGCATGCAATACCAGTCTCTCTCTCTCTGTTCCATAGGGAACAAAAGGCTTTCACCTTCCATCTTTGCCAGGCTCCTGTTGATTCTTCCTGTGTAATTTGATCGCTTTCAGTTCTGCTTCTGTGGTCTGTTTCCAGGTTCTCCTTCACCTACCTCATTGCCTCTTGCTGTAGGTGTTCCAGTCTAACTCCTGTCTTTTATGTTATTCAGGACTTTCCTCCATGTACACCCTAGAAAGCTCCATACTTGTTCCATAATTTCTCGCCCCACTGGTACAATGCCAATGGTGACCTTTTAAAGCAAGCTACTCAGAAACATACAATTTCAGTCTAATAGCTGGGCCTGGGCCTTCAGTTTTAGCTCCCCCCATCATTCATGTAAAATTCTAAATGACAGTCACAAGTCAAGAGCATAAAACACCCGCCTGGTTATTCACATGCTTCAGCAATTCATCTCCCTGCAGAACGAATCCTCTAATACCAGCACAAGTACTGTGTATAAATAGCTCTGTGTGGGAACTTGTTTCCTTAGTCACTCTTGTAAATCCAGGCTGCATGACATCTTTGCATCTTGATTTCCTTCATGGATAGTGAAGAGCAATAGCATTTAGTAAATGCTTAAGGAACAGGTTCTGTCTGATAAGTGATGTAGATGCTGGCGGATGCCACTTTGGAGATGTTTATGCCTTTTCTGTCTCCTCTGATTATAAGGATCTTAACAGTAGGAATGAAATAAACTATAAAACTTCAACCCAAAAGATGCAGTCATACTTGGCCTTGCAGGTGATTTTTTTTTCTGGAAAATTCAAGCAAATACAGTTCAGTTCTCTTTTCAGAACAAGAAAGGGACGGGGAGGAGTGAAATTATTTTTCCCCTTTAAAAAAAAAAATCTTGTGGGTTAAAAGCTCAATGCTGAAATGGCTGGGAACAGAAACATGATATTTTACATGGAAATAATCCTTAATGAGAATGATTTCATGTTTTCAGTGAAAAATGGTTTTGATTTGATAAATTAGAGCCTCTGAAATGGAAAATATCCCTCTGCCTATGCATAGCACACCTTTGGGTGGAGTTTTATGATTTGTATGGTCAGAAGAGAGACCCTGCATGTGTAGACAGGGGATTTGAAGAAGCCCACACCTGCCTCCACAAGCTGAGGAGGTGGCAAGAAAAGAGGGAAGATGGTAAATGCGTAACTTGGAACAAAATGACTTAATTCCAGTATCTATAAACTGCCAGAATTAATGTTTAAAAGTCAAAAAACCAAAACAAACACCCCTTCTACTCACCACTGAAAAGTTTGAGAAGTTGGACTATTTCCTATTTTGTAACTCACTAGTTTCTATCCCAGAAGCTGTTATGACATAAAATGGTCACTGTTCCTTTAGCATCTTTGCTCATTCTTTTCTTGTGTGCTTGAGTAACGTATGTAGAGCAATGCAGAATAAGTTTTTGGGTAGTATGAGTTTGAATATTTTTCACATTGGATGGCTTTGATTTTGAATATTGTTCTCATTCCCTGGTAGATACTTCTCTCAACACAGTTTGACACAACTGGGGGTTTTTATGAAGAAAGAGCTAGGAAAAGCACTAATGTTGCCAGTAAGGACTGAGGTGTGCCGATGAAATTGTCAGAGGAAAATTATGGTTGGCTTCATTTTTTTATTCTCCAGGGATATTTAGCGTAAACAACAGCTTTCAGTTAAATGCAATGTGTCTAGCAATCTATTACAGACCAGAAAAATTCTATGGCAAAACTAGATATATTATCTTCGGGTTACAGCCAACTCATCCTATAGCACACTGATTTCAAGATTATTATATTGTGGTGGAGTCTCATGACAATGTCTAGGCAGAATCTATGCCTTGCTGTAATAATACAGGGAGCTCTCCGTAAGCAGCAGCAATGGCATTCACATGTATGGAGTCGTGCTTGCTCATTAACAAGTGTGGAATTTGGCCTCAACCAGCAGTCCTCTCTCTTGCCTACGACACATTTTTTTGAAGATTTTTATGGGAAGGGGGCTGGAAAGAAAAAGACTTCACTGTCTTGGCTGTTTGTTTAGAGGATCCCACAGGATCGGAGCGGTGAAATGTGCTTGCTGAATAAACGGATCTTTTGTGGAGCTCAGCTGTGAAGCTTGCCAAGGCCTCCCTTGCTACAGGCTCTGTCTCCCTTGCAGAGGTGCTGCAGTGGAAAAATCCGCTTGGGACAGCAGAGAGTTGGGAGGCCTCTCCACATTACGCAGGTTTGTTTGACACATTCTATCCTGCACTTAGTGTCCTGAACACTCGGTTACTCAGCCTGGTAGGCACGTTCTGCTCTTAGAAGCTTCCACCCGGCTGAGATTCCATACCCATGCTTCCCCTGACTGCATTTGTTAAACTTCAGCAGTGAGTGGAAGTCACAATGCCAGCCACTCCGTCAGCAGCTGTGAAATAAGAGTATCAGCCTAGCCCTTAGGGGACAAGAGACCCTCATTCATCCCAGCAGTTAAGAATTGAAGGGAGAGGGGGCTTGTCTACGTGGAGACATAAACAAAGCAGTGTGTGTGTGTTTATACAGTGCACTAAGTCAGCACGTGGACCTGGCTTGCCACTTGCTAAGTGCCTGTGTGAACAAGTCCACAGACTCGAAACTACTCTCTCATGCTCAGAGCTGGTCTCCAGCAGGTTTGAAGCACATTAGCAAAGCAGGGGTGGGGAAGCTGCAAATGCTTCTGCCGTGGCTGAACCTGTTCTGTGGGTGAACCCAGGTCTTCAGTATGCTGCACTGTCAGTCTCGTACACTTCAAAAGGAAACGTAGCTTTTAATAAAGGTGCAGACTTCCAAGTGATACATACACTCATCTCATCTGGCTTCCTGTATTACGCAGGCTATAATTTCACTAAGGGAGTCACCATGTCATCAGGACTGGGATAGACAGACGGCCCCCTCATCTGAAACCTCCGTGCTGTGTTGATCCTGGATTGAGCACAGCACATGACCCTGCTGGAGCAAGCGGTACTGGAATAGACAGCCTTCTAATTTAGGGTTTTAGAAGGCACAGGCCTATACGTAAAACTTGGCTGTAGAATAAACCAACACACATTCCATGTTTAAAGCTAGTCATTTATGGCTCAACATTTTATTAAAACGAACAGGGACAATAATTTTACAGCTACATTCCAACAACAGAGAAAAAGGGACCCAACCACCTTGCAGCATGATGCTGCTCTTTTTGTTTTTCAGTATGTATCGGCGATTCCAAAAAGTTTAAATAGATTTCTAAAAAAGACCTTTCACGACACACCAAACTCCCAAGCTGGTGCTTGTGCTGTTAGCTGAAAGCGCCCTCTGGTGTTGATGCGGGGTCATCGCAGCAGGTATATTTGACTATTTTCTGTTCAGTAGAACCAAGCAAAAACCACCACATGCGGAAGAGCCTCCAATGGGGAAAAGCAATCTTCTGAAGGTTACAGACTGGCTTTCTATTCTTTGGCCTTTTGCTTCTCTAAGCCAGGTGCAATCTGTACCGAGGCTGGCATTTTCAGTGGGGCCGTAAGGTGGTAACCAGCTCTGTGGATTCAAGGGGAAATGACATCAGTCCCAGGCAATCCTGGTTTCAAGGCGGGCCCACGGTTGGAAGGAACAGAAAGTTACAATATCATGGATAGTCACAGTCTTTTAGTAATGGAATGGGCATTCCACAGGGAGCAGCAGCAGCGGAGGGGAATTGGAAAGCCGGAGGCCTAAAGTGATAAACAATGGCTCATGAGAAAGGGTTTGGTCGTGATGAGGGGAGGGGGAAGAATGCAGAGAGAACCTGGCTGTGTCTACACTGCACCCCTTTTCCAGAAAAGGGATGTAGATGAGACAAGTTGGAATTGCAAATGAAGCTGGGATTTACATCTCCCCCGCTCCATTTGCATGAACATGGCTGCCGTATTTTTCCGGCTCGGGGCTTTGCCAGAAAAAAGTGCCAGTCTAGATGGGGATCTTTTGGAAAATAAAGCCTTTCCCAAAAGGTCCCTTATTCCTGATTTTAAGACACAGCCACACTGTTTTAGGAAATTACTCGAGAAAGAAAGGGGTGACAAGGCAGAGGCAGGAACATCTGGAAAGATGACTGAAGCAAGGAGATGTGGAAATTTGGAGGATTCGTGAGCTGCACACCGTGGCCAGATAAACAGGGGAGGAGTAGCAGGCTGACTGATTACGATGATTAATTAGGTGGCAAATGAACAGGGCAATAAATTACACACACTAACTGTAGAGCTCACACTAAGCAGCATGTAGTTAACCAGGCCCTTATGCAATTCATCCATCCAACTGAGAAACACATGGGTTGTCGTTTGGCATGGCAGAAGTTATCATTTTCATTCCTCAGGCTTGGGGCCAGCCCAGTCAAAGTGGAGAGACTCAGGGTGCATCTAGACTACAGGTTTTTTTCGGAAAAACTGTTTTTCCAAAAAAAAAAATTCACTTACGTCCACACTGCATTTGCCTTCTTCTGAAAAAAATCAAAAGAACGCAGGGGTTTTTCCGACATTGGTAAACTTATTCTATGAAGAAGAACACCTTTTCCGAAAGAGCTTTTTCTGAAGAAGGCGTGTGCGGACACAGAAGAGGGAGTTTTTTCTAAAAAAGAGGCCTCCAGGAAAAAGCACAGGTGCCCTAGTGGACACTCTGTCCACAGTAATCACAGCTCTATAGTTCCTGTCTCCAGCCAGCTCTTAAAGTTGTATGTCCCCGGGACAGGCCTCGTGTCAGGAAGCCGGTCTCAGAGCAGTATTCTGACTGCACGGTTCTCCCTGCCACACAAAGTAGGAGCCATGGCACAGCCACAAGCCTGCTGAGACCCCCCGGCCAGCACAGGGCGCACCAACAGGGCTGTGAGGACCCACCCAGGGGCACCAAACGCTGGGCACCATGCTGGTTAGGGCTGAGATTCAGGCCCTCCTGGAGCAGTGGGGTGAGGAGGTGTCCCTCCAGGATCTCAGTTTGTGGTGCAGGAACACCGACATTTATGGGCAGATGGCCAAAGCTCTCACCCACAGAGGCCACCACCCCTGCACCATGGACCAAGTGAGGAGCAAGGTCAAGGATCTCCAGCAAGGGTACGCACGGGCCAGAGTGCCGCGCTCGCTCCGGGGCAGGACCCTGCTACTGCCCCTATTACAAAGAGCTCCACCAGATACTGTGTGGTAGGCAAGCTTTGTCCCCACCCTATCTGGTGGACTCAAGGTTGGAGACACCCGTGGTCGCCCGGCGGAGCTCCTGGAGGAGAAGGAGGATGACGAGGAGGGACGGAAACTGCATGAGGAAGAGGACACCAGCAGTGTCGTCACCCTCACCCTCCACCTCGAACCGGTACCCCAGGCCTTGGACATCTCCCAGGCATCATCTGACACTGGGGAGGGATCATCAGGTGAGTGCTGTCAGGTTGGCAGAGCGCAGGGGAGACAGGAGCACAGGGGATGGGGTGCGATCGTCGCTCAGCATGCTCGGCCTGGACAGCGTATTGCTATCCCTGCACGTTCAAGCACGTGCAGTGGCAGTGTGCACCACGTGGTCTCAGGAGCTGGCCCTGGAGCACACATGGGCTCCGGCTCACAGGCTGGGGGGAAGCCCTACACAGGTCCAACTCCTGGGAGGACTCCCCCCGGCCAGCCACCACTGGAAGCAGGCTGGGCACAAGGGTGCACGTACGACCCCACACAGACTGAGGAGTGCGGCACATACCACATGGCCATGCCTACACGCGAGGCACCACCTGCTTCCACAGACAGCGCTGCTAGATGCAGGTGCATGTGCGGGCCGCAGGGAGGGCCAGGCTGCTCCAGGGCCCTCTCCCGCCCTTGGGATCCCACCATGGGCAGATACTTCCCTGGCTTGCTTGTCTGGTGGATGGGGGAAGTGGGCAGCATGGTCCCCTGGGCATCTTGGGGCCTCTGTGAGGCAGGGCCTTGTTCATAGGCCTTGCTCACTGAAGAGAACACTGCCTCAACGTCTGCTTGGCTGACTGATCACCTCTCCCTTGTTTTCTCCACAGCTGGACCAGCCGTCACAGCTGGACTTGCCATCAGAGGCAGCCGCCCGACTCCGGGGGAGCTGCAAGCGCTGGAGGGTCCAGGAAGAATTCATGAGGACAGCACATGGCAGTTCTGCGTGACATGCAGCAAGCACTGGCCCAGAAGGTTCGCGATGACGCTGAGTGGTGCAATCGCATGTGGGACCAGCTTATACAGCAGGGCGAAAACATGTGTGCTACCATCCAAGAAGTGATGGTACACCAGGTCCTCTCCCCATTCCTGCTTTCTCCACTCCCACTCCCCCTGCCATGTCTGTGTCCCCTCCCCAGACCTCCCTGCCACACCTGACCCCGCTGCAGCCTCCCATCCTGCCCACCCTGCTGTTATCACCAGCCCCACCCA
Organism: Pelodiscus sinensis; assembly: GCF_052426305.1. Classification (NCBI taxonomy): domain Eukaryota; kingdom Metazoa; phylum Chordata; order Testudines; family Trionychidae; genus Pelodiscus; species Pelodiscus sinensis. The sequence continues at coordinate 58,359,278 of NC_143060.1, forward strand.
AACCCGAGGTTTTCGAGGTTCCTGGACCCGAGGTGGCACTTCCAACTGCACCACGTATTTGTATTACAAAAAACAATATACAAAGTTTTTGTTCAATTCAAAACTGGAGTCTTTATTAATGGTACTGGGAAGATATTTTGGCCTTGGAAAGGGTTCAGAAAAGGGCAACTAAAATGATTAGGGGTTTGGAACGGGTCCCATATGAGGAGAGGTTAAAGCGACTGGGACTCTTCAGTTTAGAAAAGAGGAGACTGAAGGGGAATATGATAGAGGTCTATAAAATCATGAGTGGTGTGGAGAGTGCGGATAAAGAAAAGTTATTTATTAGTTCCCATAATAGAAGAACTAGAGGACACCAAATGAAATTAATGGATAGTAGGTTTAAAACTAATAAAAGAAAGTTCTTCTTCACACAGCGTGTAGTCAACCTGTGGAACTCCTTGCCAGAGGAGGCTGTGAAGGCTAGGACTATAACAGAGTTTAAAGAGAAGCTAGATAATTTCATGGAGGCTAGGTCCATAAAAGGCTATTAACCAGGGGATAGAATTGGTGTCCCTGGCCTCTGTTTGTCGGAGGCTGGAGAAGGATGGCAGGAGACCAATCGCTTGATCATTGTCTTTGGTCCACCCTCTGGGGCACCTGGTGCTGGCCACTGTCGGCAGACAGGATACTGGGCTGGATGGACCTTTGGTCTGACCCAGTACGGCCATTCTTATGTAACAGGGGAAGGAAGGGGTTGTGGTGGGAAAGGTAGTAGGGGCAAGGCACAAGCTCCCAGTGGGGGGTCCTGGGGAGAGTTACTGGGCTCCTTCAGAGAACCTCTCCCTCAGGGTCTCCAGGATGCGCACCCCGACCTGATGGGCATGGCGGATGGCAGCTGTCCGGGGCTGTTCAAACAGCCTCCCCTCACCACCAGCCTGTCCCCCACCCCGGGAGGAAGGCCTCCTCTTTGCTCTCCACCGGGTTGTTGAGCACGCAACACGCAGAGACCATCTTGGGGATGTTGCATTCCCCACGTCGAGGTGTGTCAGGAGGCACCTGAACCGGGCCTTGAGGCGCCCGAAGGTGCATTCCACCTGCATGCGGGCCTGGTTCAGGTGCGTGTTAAATTGTTCCTTGTTTGGGTTCAGGTGGCCAGTGTAGGGCTTCATGAGCTATGGAATCAGTGGGTAGGCCGTGTCGCCTACGATGCAAATTGGCCTCTGTACGTTCCCCATGCAAAAGTCCTGCTGGGGGAAGAATGTCCCAGCCTTCAGCTTGCAGTACAGGCTCATGTTGCTGAATATGCGGGCATCATGTGCCCGGCCCAACCTCCTGACATATCAGAACACTGTCCCCGGTGGTCGACAAGGGCCTGCAGCACCATGGAGAAGTAGCCCTTCCTGTTTATATATTGGGCGGCTCGATGCTGTGGTGTACGTATCAGGATGTGGGTCCCATCGATCACTCCTCCGCAGCATGGGAAGCCAAGGGCAGCAAATCCGGCCATGATTGGGTCCAAGTGTCCGAGGCAGATGACCCTGCACAACAGGACGGAGTTGATGGCCCTCACCACCTGCAGCAGGAGACATAGAAACACACAAAACATAGAATGAGAGGGGGTGCCAGAGCCCATGGGAGGTGCCTGTTCTCTTCCTCTCCCCCCCACCCCAAACCCCAGGAGCCACCCTCTTTGAGGCCGCCCCGCCCAGTAGCAGGGCTGTGAGGGCGGGATGGCACAACCCACCCCAGGGACGGGCCTTGTCCCCACCCCCACTCCCCTTTCCCGAGTCCCCCTTTTCAAGGATTACCCCCCCGCAGGAGTGACTTACCTCCATGAGGAGGACCCAGACAGTGGACTGCTCCATGCCAAACTGGTGTCCCATTGAGCAGTAGCTGTCAGGGGTGGCAAACTTCTATATGGCAGCTGCGACCCTCTTCTCCAGGGAGATGGCGGGCCGCAGGTGGGTGTTGTATCTCCGGAGGGCAGGGGCAAGCCAGGCACACAGCTCCAAGAACATGGCCTTCTGCATGCGGAAGTTGTTGAGCCACTGCTGGTCGTCCCACCGCTCCATGACGAGGCAGTCCCACCAGTCAGAACTGGTGTCCAGCCTCCAAATTCGTCTCTTGACCAGGGGCAAGGGCACTGCTCCTGCATCCAAGCAGAGGGCCTCAGAGATGAGCTCAGAGTCAAGCTGGGGCAGGACGGTCTGCTGAAACTGCCGCAGAAGCTGCAGCATGACAGCGTGGGACCATCGCATGCCTAGGAGCAGCTCTGGCTCCATGGCAAAAAGAGAAAAGAAATGCTGTGGCATCCAACCAACCTGGGCAACCAGAGCACACGCTGCAAAGCTTTGCTGTCCCTTAGAGAGATAGGCAAGCACACAGCAGAACCTGAGAGACGGCTGTCCAAGGGGAGGGTCCCTGGAAGCACGAGTCTCAGATAGCCTTAGGCAACAGCACCCGGAAGTAACTGCTGACCTAATGCACTGCCAGAAGTGGTTCTGGGTGGCCTTTTATGCGAGTGGGTCCAATGAGTGTGAGCGCTCTCTTTCAAAAAAGCAGATTGCTTTTTTGATCTGCTTTTGCAGTGTGGATGCTCTCTTTCGAAAGAAGATTTTTAGGAAGAGATCTTCCAAAAAAGCTTCTTCCGAAAGAAGCTGGGAGTCTAGCCGTACCCTCAGAGAAACAGGGAGAGACAAGGAAAAAGACATCGTGGGGTTGGGAAATTTTGAAATCCCAGGTGCAGTTATTTGTCTTTTATAAGATGTAAGTAAATGCATTGCTGGCATTTTACCTGGGCGTCTGTATTCTGGAAACAGGCCCACCCGGTGAAGGAGTCTGTTAAAATGTTGTTAAGAAGGTTCCTGTGATCCTGCTTCACCACCTGGGGGTCTCCTGTGGGTGATGAGGCAAGACCAGGGGTCTTAGTCTAAGGTGGCACCAAACACACCTAACCAGCGAGTCTCCTCCAGAGCCTGAGGGCCTCTCCTATCCGTGAGTATGGAAAGGCCGTGCTCTTAGTGATCGGGCTTTGACTAATCTAAAAGATGCACCAGGAGTAGTGGGCTCCTCTTTACAACAGGAGGGGCCATTCCAAAGACTCCTAAACCTCATTCCATAGAATCATTGGGGGACGGGGATGGGGATGGGGACGGGGGGGGGGAGAATCTGGCCCTACTGACATCACTCCAAGAGGAGCTGTATGCTGCCCTGGTCCCTAACAATACAAACACCAGCTCTGCTTGCGCTGCTTTATTTCCTCTAGAGAACTTCAACCTTTTCCTTCCTCTAACACTCCCTTCATCTTTGTTCCTCTAACCATTTGTTATCTCGCTCCCCTTCCTTCCTCTTGTAGCCCTCATCAAATCCCATGTCCCGCAAATACCACTGGTGCATATGAAAATGTGTTCCACTCTTCAGTTCCTGCCCCCTTACCTGGGTCCTTCATTTTCAAATCACTCCCTGGGGGAATCTGCAGCCTCTTACTAACTAGCCTCCTTTATACCCAGCATGCTTTAATGAGCTGCAGCTGCTTTAGCAGGATTCCACTAGCATCACTGCAAAATTCCAACAGCTGGGAGTGGGACTGGTCGACAGCACACTCTTAACCTGCCATTCTTTCTGGATTGTACCTCAAATTAATGGGTAGCAGGTTTAAAACTAATAAAAGGAAGTTCTTCTTCACACAGCGTGTAGTCAACCTGTGGAACTCCTTGCCAGAGGAGGCTGAGAAGGCTAGGACTATAATAGAGTTGAAAGAGAAGCTAGATAATTTCATGGAGGTTAGGTCCATAAAAGGCTATTAGCCAGGGGATAAAATGGTGTCCTTGGCCTCTGTTTGTCAGAGGCTGGAGAGGGATGATAGGAGACATATCGCTTCATCATTGTCTTCGGTCCATCCTCTCTGGGGCACCTGGTGCTAGCCACTGTCGGCAGACAGGATACTGGCTAGATGGACCTTTGGTCTGACCCAGTACGGCCGTTCTTATGTTCTTAAATGAGGTATGTGTGATGGCACTAGGCCCCGTGTACACTTCCTCCCCGCTCTCAGACTGCAGGGGAAGATGCAAGGTTGGAAGCAGTAACCGGCAAGAAGCTATAGACATAACCCCCCCCCCCACACTTGTGTTTTCTCAGATGGACTCTACACAGCTCTTCCCTGAAAGAAATGGCAGTGGTAGCATGCAGCACAAGTATACACTTAGCCCTGGACAGAGTACTCTGCAAACTTCTTTAAAACTTTTTTCCAGCACATAAATACTCAAACTCCAGTGTAGGAACCTGCTTATACAAGGACAATTTAGCTGGAGGTATGTAGCCAAACGAAGTGTGAGATTTACTTTATGGAATAAACAGCAGAGTTCATAAAACATGGGTGTCACATGGCCAGATGCAGCATATCAGGAATCAATAGAGCTACCTTTTAATACATTATGGCTTCAGACCAAAAAAAGAGACTGATTGCTTTTTCCTCATGAGTGGAGCAAGCTTTAGAATGAGACAGAAATTCTTCTCTTAAATTCCCCATGACTAGACGCAGGAGAGCTTCTGTAGGGAAAGGTCAGAAGAGACTTTATAAAAAGCGTCCATTCTGAGTGTGAAAACCTACATAAAGGCACATACTATACTATCTAGACACAGTGCCTGGCTGTGTGTCTAGTTCAGTTATCCAAAACCGATCAGGGCACTTACCCATCAGCTGTACCCCATCCTCCTAATTCAATTTAAAACAGGTGATGGCTTAATGGCAAAGGTGCAAACCTTAGCAGGCCAGAAGCAGGTGCTGTGTGTAGCTGCTGTAAATTGCTGTAACTCCAGAGACACCAATGCAACCACACTGATTTCTACCCGATGAGGCCTTGGCCCTAAAAAGTGGTGTAGTAAAAATGCACATAAGCAATGGATATAACCATCAGGGACAGGATTAAACACATGCACTTCTTAGTACATGACAGCCCAGGGTTACATTAGAGTTGGGAGATGCTTGGATATAGGTACCTTGGACAGACAGGCAAATAACATTACCTCCATTTTAGAGGTGAGATGTGGCGTTGCAGAGTTTAATGCTCTGATTTGGATAAGGACTGAAGTCTCTTTGAACAACACAGCATGGGCTGAAGCGTGTGTATGTGCCATAGATTTCAGTGGAGCTTCAGCAGCATATCACCAGTTAACTACAGTGTGCAGGGCTGCCCAGCAAGATCTTAGTGAAGGGAGGGCTAAAAATCCTGCTGTACTTACTGTCCCAGTCTTGGCTATGGGATGCCACTGCTGCCCCAGCCTGTCTGACTAACCTAAACATCTTTAGAACTCTGGAAGCACCATGAATTTCTAGCCTGTCTTATCAAGGAGGAAGTAAAGGTTTAAACTGGCATTTCATTCTGAGCCTGAAACCGGATCCTCCTCTGTTCCTGAATCTGTCAAGAACAAGGCGTGTTTTTGATATTTGCCACATGTGAGCCTTAACTCTAGGTGAATTTGTGTGCGCTCTGGACAAGCCATTTTTGATCTGGACCTTGCATTAGAAAGTCAAAAATTCCAAGTTAAGGTTAAACTTAAAGAAAAGTTGAAAGGAATGGAAAACTCCCACAGAAGCGTTACCAGCAATTTTAACTTTGTTGCCCTTACACCATAACCAGCTGAAACATTATTCAGGCAACTAGTTTAGCCCACGGAGGCTACACCAGAGAGATAATGTGGGTTACACTCAAGTTGGGAGGCCTATTGTACTGCATACTCTTTAAAAATGGAGGAGAACATGGCCCCAGTTGGTACTGGTCAGACTGGGTTGAAAGTGGTTAAATGGCACATCAGCTGTAGCACAATCTATATGGTAGGGATGTTTAATGGCATTTAATCAGCTAATTGACTGGTCAATTAGTTGATAGAGGGAAACTGCAGAGCCACAGCTGGGTTATCTACTAGGCTCGTAATACATTTAACAGGCTGAAGTGCAGCAGGAGGAGGGGAAGACCAGGCGCAAGCCAGGAATTAGCTGTCCCAGCTAGCACTCAATCCCCTGTTGTGTCTCTGCCTTCCCTGCTCCCATGGAGATGATGCTGGGGGAGAACTGGCTCTTAAGCCAGCTCCCACAAGCACCACTGCTGCCTGCCCTCATTGCTGCTTCGCTCTGATAGAGGCAGCAAGTGGGGGCAAGGAAAGCGACAAGTCACTTACATCCCACTATATGGTATTGAAAAACATGCGTCATTGGTAGCTCCTAGGCATCGTTATTTCTTCAAAAGACTTTAAACCAGGGCTGGGGAACCGTTTTTAGGTTGAGGGCTGCTGACCCACAGAAAAATCAGTCGGGGGCCAGATGCTTTGGAGAGGCGGTGGGGGGTGGTTCAAACCAGGAAGTGTGCTCCGGGATGCGTTAGTTCGAATCAAACCCCTTGGTTCAAACTCGTTTGAGGAGTAACTTTAGTTCGAACCAAGGGGTTTGAGTCGAACTAATGTGGCCCGGAGCGCACTTCCTGGTTCGAATCAGCTGGTGATTGGAATAGCACGAGGGCGAGATTATGCTAACGAAGCGCAGGATATTTAAATCCCCGCTTCTTTAGCAATTTCAGTCGCCTACATTTGCATCCCTTGTTTGAACTAGGGTGCAAGTGTAGACGTACCGTGAGAGGCTAAGGAGCCTTCCACACCAAAACGTTAACCATGGAGAGATCATGCTGTAACACGAGAAGACTGAATTTCTCATCAAATGGTTTGTTCTTGACTATGTAAATAGGTCCAGACATTTAAAACCGCATACCGATCCCTTGATCTTTAACCTCCTTCCGCTCCTGTTTTCATTCACAGGGGTAACTGTTTACTGTTGTGGTATAGTAAGCACATGTAAATGTCAGTAGCTTATGTAGTTTGGATCTTCATGACTGGCCACTAGGATTAGATTGCAGAAGTCACTACACTGGTCTTGGGCTTTAATCATTAGGTGATGCCTCTTTCTAGTAGCCTGACTTATCTGATCAAGTGAGTTTTATCTGTGAAAGCTCATGATATAAATAACATATTTGTTAGTCTAAGCCAGGGATGGGCAATAGGACCTACATGGGCTATATGCGGCAAGTTGATCTGGTCCGCAGAGGTTCTGCTGCTCCCCTGTCTACAGGACAATCAGGGCCTAGAGATGGGGGAGCGTGTGGTGCTTTAGTCAAACCTGGCTGTTGACTCTAGGCACCGTGTGCCAGACAACAGGGAGCAAGAGGCTTCCCAATCAGGGCCTTTGGGACAGAGGGAAGCACGTGAAGTCTCCTCCCACCCTGTAAGGGGCTCAGCTCTTAGAGTCAACCACCAGCTGCTGCTCAACTGGCGGGTCGCTCTCTTGCAGGGCAAGGGCAGATTTTGTGTGCTCCCTCCACCCCCCAGGGGAGTGTGCAAAATCTCCTCCCACTGCCAGGGGCACGGGCACCTAGGAGGAACTGCTAATTGTAAGAACAGTTGGCAGTTCTCAGAAGGGGGCAGGGGCAAAGACTTCACGCACTCCCCCACCCCCAGACCAAACAGGGTCGGTGGGTGAGGAAGCATGTAAGTGTCCTGGTTCTGCCCCTTCGGCCTGAAGCCCTGCCCCTTCCACTTCAAAAATTTCTGGAGTCACCCCAGTCAAAAATTATTGCCCAGCCCTGCTCTAAGTCCTGGTCTACACTAGGGAGTTATTTCGAACAACAAGCGGAGCGTCTACACTACCAAGCCCACTATTTCAAAATAAGGGGCTGGTTGTTTCAAAATAACTTCTCCTGATTTCCTTGGGGAATAAGCTTATTTTGAAATCGTTATTTTGGGAGTTATTTATGAATATTATTATTTTGAAATAATTTCCTAAGGTGCCACAGGACTGCTCGTTATTTTTGAAGTTACAGACTAACACGGCTATCCCTCTGAGTCATTATGGTGGTAATTTTTTTAGTTGCAGTATGTTTAAATCCAAAGAAAATATTCCTGGATAAAGCCTACTCTATTTTGTTCTAACTATACCAAAAATCAAGTAGTGGGTGCAATTTGTATTTTAAATGCTCTTGGTGCTGTGCCATGATTAGGGGTGACCACTGTCTTTTTAACCGACACAGAATGTATGTTTGAGATTTTCACTCTAACCACACTACACTAAAGAACAGCCCTATTTTATTTAAATATTCACCTTTAAAACTTACACGAGGTGTTGCCACAAATGTAGGGGTGGGTGTGTATGAAAGAGGGGAAAAAAGCTTTGAAAACTGCTGCTTCTCAAAAACCAACCAACCTAAAACCACCCAACCAACACCCAAGATGTATTAGGAGGAAGAAGTAATGTGCCTTGAAACAAGTTACATATTTTATTTTCAAATATACTGCAGAAGTCTGAGTTCTCCAGAGTAACTGAAGATTTGTGATGCGGCAGATAAGTCATTATACCTTCTAATTTACATACACAAATGCCACTTTTTAGCTTTGTTTAGATGTGAAAATAAGAGGCCAAGAAACCATTCATATTTGTCTTAAAGTCACCTCAAAAGCTTCCTTCTTTTCTTTTTCCACTGTTTATTATCCTTGTCTTCAGTATCATCAGGAGGATCTGGCATTATGAAACCGTCGGTCAGTTTATAATACACTACTGTGGAATCTGACTCCACTATAGCCAGGATGACTGACAGTGAGGAATCTGTTTCCTCCTGTGGGATACAAGCTTTCTTCATGATTTCTCTGAGCCTGAAAGAAGATATAATCAGTTAGGAATCTATTCACAATCATTTCAGCAGAGTATAAAGCTAAAATTGTTTGCTCTCTCTCCTGTTTCCCAGGATTTATAGCATTGAGGACATCCCAGACAGCAAATTGTGAACACTTCTGCTGCCCTGTGGTTTCTGTACCTTTAAAATACATTCCCATGGGTGCTCTGCAGTGGCAACACTGCTCAATGCCTAATCGATACCGCCATACTGCCTAGAGTCTCCATTCCCCCACCGGGGCAAAAAGCAGAAAGCTGAGAGAGCAGAAGAGAGAAAGAAAGCATTACGTTTTCAACACAGCTCTCTCTTTATCCAGCCTTTTCACTTTACAAAGCTTTCAGAGCGCATGCTATTGCATTTAACTTATCCTTAAAGCTATTAGTATACACACGTTCAGCATTATAATTAGCAATATGCGACAAGGTCCTAGGATACAATCTTGTCAGTCAGCCCTGGTACGGGTGATATTTCTGGAGGTAGAGAAATGTATTTCTATGTCCAAGGAAAAGTGAGCCTTTGTTTTGATTTTAAAACTCCATTTGCCCAGAGCCCTGCTGGAACTGGATTCATCAATATGTTAACAGGTAGCGACCTCACTTCCATACAGCACAGTATGTACCAGCTGGATATACTGCCACCTTATTAATCATTTATACTATGGTTGACCCAGGGGGCCCTATCCAAGGTTGGGGGCCAAATTGTGCCAGACACGGTGCACACACGAGACAGCCCCCAAACTGAAAAGCTGCCAATCTAAATAGACGAGATGGACGAACGGTGAAAGGGAGCATTATCTCCATCGTGCGCATGGGTGAAATAAGGCACAGAGAAATCGAGTGAGTCTGTGACAGAGCCAGGAAATGAAGTCACATCTCTTGCAACTCAGCCCAGTGTATTATCCTCAAATGCAGCCTCCAGGCAAAGGAAGACATAGTTAGCTAACATTTGCCATCACTACTTTCTACTTACTTTTTTTTTTTTTAAATCCAGGACAATACACAGAAAGCAGTAATGCTCCCATCTCAGTTCATTTTAGGAACAACATGCTGATTATTTACATGTCTACTAATTGATTTGACGGTCTGGGACATTAGCGCAGTGACGAGCAATGGGAAAGAGTGCACAACGGGTTAAATGACTGATGTGGTAACATTTGTCTATAAACATCCCTGAAAACCATCTTGTCTTCCAATAGCCTTCTGTGGAGAGCTTGTCCAGGATATTGCTAGAGAGCCATCCTATCCCTACAGCATGTCCCCATACCGCCATCTCTTGGTGCACCTTTGAGCTCCCCTCTCCCCCTGCAAGACAAACACTGTGGCTCAAGATTAGGGTTTCCAAAAGCACCACGCTTTCGTTATCTTCCTCCACCCCATAGAGAAGCTTAGCAGATCAAAGAGGAATCAAATGGGCCATGGCAGAGGATAAAGCAGCGGGAAGACCTATGACGTTTTAAGCACAGTGTTTTCCGGGGGCTGTCTGAGTTTTGCGGAAAAAAGTCATACATCAGCTTCACTAAAGAAGAAAAACAAAGATTTCCTTGCAGGTTTTACAGCTGGGCCCCACACACAGCAGGTGTCATGCAAAGGGAGGCCAGCGAGCCACTCTACACAACATATATAACGATCATAAACTGTATTTTCACTCTCCTGCGTTACTATAAACACTGCTGGTGGCAAAGCAGAGATTGGCCACACAGGGAAGTGCTGTATGTGTAGGGCAAAATGGGGTTGTTGCAGAAATGCTTATAGATCAAACACCTTAAATTAGCTCTTCCCCGCCTAAAAGTTGTTCCCAATTAGACTGAAGTAAATGAGACAAGGCCGTTTCAGGCCAAACCCTCTTCCTAAAAAGATACAGCATACTTAGTTCTAGAACACACGAACTACTTGCATAATGCCACATGACAAGAACACAGAAATTCCAACTCATGACAATTAACAGTCTGACAGAAGTTGTAGGCCCATCACCTCCCTCCAACAGGGCGGTATACGCACCCTTTGACAACCTTATTTTTAACTTTAAGAAATTCAGTATAATCCACCACATTATTTCAATAAGATGTAGCCTAAAAGTTCAAAGCCATGGTGGGGTTAACCTGCAGCAAGAGGGCATTTGAATTTTTTTGCTCTTTATGAGCAACTTTATCCAGTGCCTGTGGTCACTGTTGACATGGCAGCATTAAAAGCTCCAACAATAAGGCTCGTACACCAAGAAACTTAACTCCTGATGGCAATATCCTAGGGTGCTTTCTGAAGGTCAGAATCATAGATCATGGCTTCTGTTTTGCTCTGCAGCATGCGCTGTCCAAATAAACCTCACTTAGATTAGTAAATGAGGTCTTGTATATGTGCTCCATTTACAAAAGCAAAATCATGAGTTTTACGAAAAGGAAACTGTGCACTACAATACACAATCAACTTGGTGCCTGAAGCTCCGGAATAGCCCTGATCATCTGGACTAGAGGTTCAGTGACAACAGATATCCAGCACATGCCAGCTTCCAGGGATTCATGCCAGTGACTGCCTAGTAAACTGAAAGGGAGTTAGAGCCCCAGGAGAGTTTCAAGAACAATCAAACATTTGTGCTGCTGGGAGCACAGTGAGAAGTCTGCCGAGCTAAAATATCCTGCACATTTGTTTGTTTTTTTAAATAAAGAAAAGTCATTGAATGTTCAACAGAGGCTGCTAAGGTTTGGGGTTTCACCAGCAACAGAGCTCAGTCTTCAATAGAAGTATTAGGAGAGGAAAAAAAAAAAATCCATGGACAGAAAAACTAGGAGAAACTGAAGCACCGCAAGAGAGAAAAGGTCCTGAAAATACACTCACGCAGATAATCCCACAAAGCAAATGACATCAAAGTTGCTTGTGAAAGAGATTTCTCCTCCTCCTAGATTTAAGGAAACAATTTTTCAGGATATTCGCAACTCTGCTTGACTGCTTCTAAAATTCAAGCCCAGGACTTTGCATATTCATAGCAAATTAGATCTAGCAACTACTGAAGTCAGCGTGACCAGAATCAGACCCTAAATTTGCACACACACCCCCCATCACATACACTTTCAATCTACTTTAGGGATGTTATCGTATAGTGGAGTAAACGATTAGCTGATAAGCCCAGGCTTATTGGTTAATCCTATTGACTACCCCTCCCCCCACGCTGTCTCTGCATATTGCTACTGTATCAGAGGCAGTAGGCGGTGAGGGGTGGGAGCGAGAGTCAGTGCCCACGAGAAGCTGGCTTTAAGCAGGCTCTCCATGAGCACCAGATCTACCTGCCCCCTGCCTTGAGTGCAGACTGGAGCCAATACTCATGGGGAGCAGGCTTTCAAGAGGCAGTCAGGGGAGGGGGCGGGAGGTAGGAGCTGGATTAAAAGCCGGTTCCTCCCAGTACTAGTTCTGCAGGGGGGCGGGGGGAGAGTGCAGGGGAGGCTGCCATGAAGCAGCCTCTGAAGGGGGGTGGGGGCCCGAGCTCCTGGAGGACAGAGGTTGCTCTGCAGGTGGGAGCTCGGACACCCCACGGACAGGGGTTGCTGCCACGCCTCCCTGTTGCCTCTGTACAGCAGTAGCAGTGCGGTGCAGCAGGAAGCCGGTCTGCATGGGGATGTGGTTTTTGAACGGGCTCCCTGATGGACCAGCTCCCGCCTGGCACCCTGTGCTGCTACACCGATAAAGGCAGTAGCGCAAGGTGGCAGGGAGCTCCCTCAGAGTGGGGCAGGAGCGCACTGGCTGCCGGCTCCGCCCTCGACTGTCAATAGTTGTGTGACCGCTTCAATTTTATGCGGTTACACTGACTGTTCAATGATACGTCAGCCAACATCCCTAATCTGCTTTGTATAAGAGCAACTGGATTCCATAATATAAAAAAAGATATTGTGACAAAATACCACTTCAGTCTTCAGTTCTAAAATGCCTACATATCCCAGTGGGGGATTTTAAGGTATGTCTACACTGCAGTTAAAACACCCACAATTGACTCCGGCGAAGGAGCTGTTTAGCTGTGGTGTATTGTAGATGTTCGGCTTTCAGCTGCGGCCCGAGTTCTAGGATTCTGCGAGCCAGGAGGGTCCCAAGCTTGGGCTGCAGTGTAGACGTATCCTTAAGGGGCTTTGAACTAAGCCCAACTCTTGGGAAGTAGATATTCCCTCTGCTTTGCAGAAGAGTGACCAGAGATTACGTAACAGACACAGAGTATTACCCAGGTCTCAATTCCCAACCATGAATTGTAGCCCCATAGCCCATACTCCTCTGCTTAACAATTTACCCAAAACAACCACTCATGCTACAACTCAGTCCTTCAGTCACTAACCAGAAGGTACATGAGAGAGACAGGACTGATTTTTTTTCCAATTCCACATCTGTGTGAAAACTACTTTGCCTACTATCACAAGTAAGAGACAAATCCTCACCCCCAAACCAATGTACAGTAAAACTCCATTGGTCTGGCATCCAATGCTCCGGCATTCCTGATGGTCCGGCACCATCAGGAACCCAGAAGTGCTGGGGCAGCTGGACAATTGGAAACTGAATTTTTGCCCGAACGGGAGCAGCATAGTATTTCCGCAAGAAGCACTGATTTCTTACATGGTATTGTCAATGTTCTTGCGGAAATTCAAGCGGCCAGCGTAGACAGTATATCCAATTCGCACAAAAGGGCCAGTGTAGACAGCTCAGATTTGTTTTGCGCAAAAAAGCCCCGATCGCGAAAATGGCGATCGGGGCTTTTATGCGCAAAAGCGTGTCTCGATTGGCACAGCCGCTTTTCCGCAAAAAGTGCTTTTGCGCAAAAGCGTCCGTGCCAGTCTAGACACTCTTTTCCGCAAATGCTTTTAACGGAAAATTTTTCCATTAAAAGCATTTGCGGAAAATCATGCCAGTCCAGACGTAGCCATCCAGTTTGATCATCCGTGTTATTTCTTTTGCTAGAAACTCCCACTAATGTGCAGGGAAATGAGATAGTATGCCAAAGCAACTGCAGTGAAAAAAGCCAATATCCTAGTTTGTTAGACCCACAATGAGTGAGGGTGGTTGGGTATCTCCAACCCCCAAAACCACAAGAAGCAGAAATCCCTCCCCACAGAGGACGGGAAGCATCTTCACAAGAAGCAGAACAGCAGCAAATGTTTTGTCTTCCTGCTTTCCTTTCAATAGCTTTTCCTTTTCAATTACACAGCAGAGCAGTGAGTCATGCCATCTTACAATACAGTTTTGTGATATTTCTTTTCAAAACAACATCCATAAGAACAGAATGATTGATGTGTTGAATGGTAATAAGATTTTTCAATTAATTTACAATTAGAAAACTTCTAACTTCATGACTAATTGCCACAGTAAACATTTCCTGCCACAGATGTATTCCTGCTGAAGAGACACCCATAAGAATCTACTACACATTTATTATTGTGATGCAAGGTTGTTTGCTTCAGACAAGTCAGTCACCTATAACATCACTGGGAAATGTAATTGTGCCAAAAAAAGATATTAATAGTAGGGATGTTAAAGTTCATATAATTAAGTAACGGTGTAATATCTGAAAATTTCAGCAGTTACACATGGGGCAACAGGCTCCTGCACATACCTGCCACCCTGTCTCTGATCAGAAGCAGCAGCATGGGGCGGCAGGCAGCTCCCAAGGAGCTGATACAAACCGAAAGCCAGATTATAAGCCAGCTCCCAGCCCCTCTCCCAGGGAGCCAGCTGCACTGAGGTAAAGATATAAAGATCATATAAAGATCAGTATAAAGATCATATAAAAGCTTTATATTGCAGAGCGCATGTTAGGCCTAGTGTAATTGAATTGTCATGCACCTGCACAAAATGTTATCGGTTACATGACTATTTGATAGTCCTCGGGGGCAGGGCCAGCAGCCAGTGTGCTCCCACCCCCACTCTACCCTATCAGAGGCAGCAGTGCGAGGTGGCAGATGAAGCTGGTCCATGAGGGAAGCCAGTTTAAAAACCAGATCCCCTCATGGACCAGCTGCCCACTGGTCACAGAGGCTGCTTCATGGCAGCCTGCCCTGTCCTCCCCTGCAGCTTTTAAGACAGCTGCCCTCAGCATCACTCCTGCCTGCCCCACTCCCTGCATTTGTAGGAGGCAGCAAGGGGGGGGTGTAGGGGGGTCCATGGAGCCGATACACATGGGGAGCTGGCTTAAAAACCGGTTTCCCATGTGTACCGGCTTCACCCTCCATCAGAGGTAGCAGTGTGGGGGTGAGGAAGGGCACGCAGAACCGGTGCTTGGGGAGAGCCTGTTTAAAGCCAGCTCCTCATGGGCACTGGCTCCTGATCTCCCACACCTTGCTGCCTAGTGGGCTCTTACTACATGTAAAGTGCAGAACTGCAGCGGGGTTAGCTCCCACAGACTGCTGAGGCTCTGCCTCCCCTGCCCCTGCCTCTGCCTCACGGAAACTGTGAAGCCGGCTCCCCCCAGCACCAGCTTCCTCCCCTTGCTGCCTCGGATACAGAGGCAGTGGGGGGAAGGGGAAAAGGGCAGGGAAGCGACTAGTCGAGCAGTCACTCGACTAGTCACTTGCATCCCTAGTTTATACAGCACTTTTTCCTCAGAAATCTAATACAAAAGCATAGCTCTGAAAATGCAGTTTTATAAAACTGTTTTTAGCCTGTAGAAGCAGATTTTCAGACTGACAGCATCCAGGATTACGTTTAATAAAAAGCAGTCCATTCCTGTGATTCAGTATCTAACAAAAGCAGTAGAAAGCAAGCTTTTTCATCATCTTCAAGATACTTGAAAATAATTATCCATATAAACTCCATTAGAGGTGGCCACCATGAATACTTCAGATAGGACTCAAACAATACAAAGTATTTTTTTCCAATGGGGACACTGCCAATTTCTGCAGAAATTGTTACATTAAGAAGTATGGTTTCAAGTGAGGAAAAAGCAAAAGAAACTTATCAGGCTAAAGGGAAAAAACCCCAGCCTTATAATGTTCCTAATACTAGACATAACTCAGCTCATGCATTTAAATTTGATTTTCCTCTACCTTTTTTGAGGAGGAGAGAGGGGTGTCATCTTTTCGTTTGGCAGAAAATGCATTTCTAAAGCTTTCTAGCAACTGATAACTCTTTTACATCCTCTTTTTTCTTGCTGGTAATTCAGCACCAAGTAGTCTATGGTTACTCGCTTACCTCTCATGAGTGAATGACATGTGGACAGGTGTTGGCACTACAAACTGTAAATTCTCAGCTTCTCTCTCACGACCATGGAGACATATGAGCTGGAATTCTGCTAGTCCAACGCATGTCACTTCATGCCAGTTTCTGCCTGAAAATTGAAAAAGGACCAAAGCACAAAACACAAGTTTCTCTCTGGTTGCATCATTACGGGTGGTATAAGTTTAAGAAGAAAGTCAACTTATTGTGGTCTTTTTTTCCTTTCATAGTTTCACTTCACTTAAAAACTTGGGTTTCAGCTTCAGCACCCCACACAGTGGGTCTCAGACTTCAGTTTTCCAGTCTAAGCTCCAGCAAGCCTAATGCTGGCCCTGGCAACTCCACTAAAATGAACTCGCCCACACTATGAGAACTGTCGATGTAGCATATGAAACAGTAACAAGTCACTATATGAAATGTTAGTTTGTACTGACTTTGCTTTTTATGTAGTCTGCTGTAAAACTGGGCAAACACTGAGCTGGTGAAATATACCACTGGTTGAGAACCACTGGTCTGCTGGTGTGAATCAGCATACTTCTGCTAACTTCACCAGTGCTATGATGATTTTTACCATATTAAGTGTTGGCCCCTAAGTATTTGTTTTACAAAGACAAAAAAAAATCCATGCATTTCTTGTCCTGATTCTCTTTAATGTATGACTGTAACCTGGTATCAACCCGAACGTGAAAAAAATTAAGATGCTGAGAAACTGGCTGATAACTGCAAGATTACAAATTAACAAAGCACAGCTCAATCACTGTAGTCGGGAAAAATATTTACTCAGGATTATTAATTGCAGTGATACAAGAGCATTCATGCAAACAATGATCAATCATTTGCTTTGGAGGGATATAATTAATGATGGCAGATCTGAACAAACTTATGGGCAAAACTTTAAATTTCTCTCAATACCTGAAACTACCAGTCTTCAACACAAGTTGCAATAGTCTTACTATCCCAGTTGATGCCCTGTGACCCAGTCACACATTGCTTGTTCAGTGTAGCTAATTACTGTGTTTAATTTTGGGATACCTAGAGAATGGAATGGGTGCTGCTGGCATGTATGTCTTTGAAAATCAGAAGACTAGATATGTTAATTTGATTTCCTAGACTGCTCAGCAAAATACTTTCATTGAATTACCTTCTAAGAGGTCCAAGTAAACCAAGAACGCAGCATATACTTGAGTGCTGTCAGCCACATCCAATGACATCATCTCCATGAACTGAAACCCAACATGTCACAACAATCAAAGAATGCAGAGCATAAACCATAGGTGCAGATATATAAAACCTCTCAAAAAAGCATGAAAAGTATGGAGCCTGTTTAAACAGCTGCAACTAAGATTCAGAAAGATTAAATACCAACCCCCTCCCCCCAAAAAAACAACCAAAAACTCCTTTTCAAATATTTTAGTTACATTTTCACTTGGCCCAGATAAAAAGGCCTTACAAGAATTGTAAAACTTTCTGGAACAGAGCCTTTTAGTGGAGAAAGATTCTGTTTCTATCACAGTACTTAAAAATGGCCAACTGGGTCAGACCAATGGACCATCTGGCCCAATATTCTTATCTTCTGACAGTGGCCAGTGCCAGACACTTCAGCAGACCAATGAGTCCTGTCTCAGCTTCTGGCTATCAGAAGTTTAGGGACATTGCAGATCATCTTTGCCTTTGATGGACCTATCCTCCAAGAACTTCATCTCACTCTTTTTTAAATCCAGTTATACTTCTGACCTTCAGATCATCCCCATTACAGGTAGTACAAAAACTATTTCCTTATGTTTGTTTTAAACCTGCTGCCTATTGATTTAATTGGGAAATCCTGGTTCTTGTGTTACATGAAGACATAAACAACAAGCTAATATACTGAACAGCTCAGATTATAAGTAGTAAGGTAAGGTCTCTCCGTATGCTAAATTCTTAAGAAGTTCATTACATTAATAGTCAAAGTTCCTCTTCCAACCAAGAGATTTGATAGCTTTGAATATTCCAAGAACTTGTAATAGGAAACTCATTTACTGTATATAACTGTTTGTGTCCATGGGGCCTATGGTGCTTTACAGACATCCAAAACAAAACAAAACCTCCCAAAAAACCACCACAAAGGTTGTATACTATTAATTTGAATGGTCACAGAGAACTTTTA
Source organism: Pelodiscus sinensis (assembly GCF_052426305.1). Taxonomy (NCBI): domain Eukaryota; kingdom Metazoa; phylum Chordata; order Testudines; family Trionychidae; genus Pelodiscus; species Pelodiscus sinensis. The sequence goes on from NC_143060.1 coordinate 58,377,292, forward strand.
AAAAGAGCATAATGTCCTAAGGAATCAGTCAGTGCTTTTCAGGGAAGACACTATGCTCTTTTTAAAAGTTCTCTGTGACCATTCAAATTAATAGTATACAAATAAGTAATGAAAAGAGATCAGATAAAAATCTCTGTCAACATGCTACTTTCCCTATCTGTCTAGGTTTTGGGTCTTAAAGATCATCACACAAATAAACTTCAGGTTAGACATTATTACAGTTGAATACTCCTTTTCTTCTTCCTCCCTAAAAGAAGGTAGCTCACAAGTTTTTTTGTTTTATTTCTTGGATGCGTTTGTTTCAATGGTGATTCTGAACAAGAGAAAAGAATAGTGGTGAAAAGCTACCACAAGACACCGAGATCAAATTTGTCAGCTTGAAAAATTCCTCCAAGAACCCAAGAAAAACTCCTTGGGAAATTAGAAAAAAAATCCATTCTATTCAACCTTTATTTTCAAATAACATGGCTTCCAGCAGCCAAAGATAAATTAACTGGTAGCTGTGAGACAAGAGTCACATTAAAGATACGTTTTTAAATAAGCAGAGATAGCTGTTGGCTGTAGACCTCAACTATCAAAACATAAATATGCAACCGTGACCCCAATAAAGGGTAAAAGCAGAAAAAGCAATCTGAGAGGAGTTTATTACTTGAACACAAACTTCTAACAACTCAGTTTTTTAACTCTGCACTTGTACAGACATTTGAGGGTCACTGTATATATTACGGCCTCTGGTCTAATCAAAACTCCCATTCTGAAGGCAACAGGGTGCCGTACCAGCTGGGTGTTTACCAGCACAGGTACTGGCACTTTGCAGGGCACTGCCTACGAGCAGGCCTGATTAACTCTTTGGTGGCCCAGGGCTTTTATATTTGTGCCCCCCAAGGCTCCCGAGAAGGGCCAAAAGTGAGGGGGCCAGTGCGCTGGAGGGGCGAGGCAGAGGATGAGGGCAGAGGCGGTTGGGATGGAGGCGGGGGCTCCAGAGTGGGACCGAGGTCCCTAGGCCGGCGCTGGGCTGCTCAGGAACCCCCAGGAGCACGAGCCACCGGCTCTGCCCCGCAGCTCCCACTGGCCCATTCCCGGCCAATGGGCGCTCAGGAGCGAACCCCCCGGGCTGGGCGAGACCACTGGGCGCCAGAGCGGGGCCGCCCGTTACCTTCGGGTGCGTCGCCAGCCAGTTGCCGCGCGGCGCCCCCCGGGCCTCCCACTGCGGCCCGCTAGGGCGGGGGCCCGGCGCGTCCATGCGGCCCGTGCGTGCAGCGCGGCTTCGCTCCGGGCGGTGCGCTGCGCTACGTGCTCCGGGCGGGGACCAGCCCGCGCGCCACAGTTCCGCCCCCGCGCGAGCCGCAGCCCCGCCCCCGCCGAGCCCTGCAGCGCCAGGCGGGATCGCGGCACCCGGCTCCAGGAGCGGCTGTGCAGCTGCGCGCGCCCCCCCCCTGCCCCCGGGCTGGGGGGAGTGACTCAGGTTTTGTACAGGCACTGTCTTATCGCAACCCCCCCCCCCGGAGGGCGAAGGGGGGGTGGGCTCCATAGAACAGTACCTGTAAGAAATGGGGGGCGGGAACGCGGGACTGAAGGCTGGGGTGCATGAGGGGCTCAGGGCAGGGGGGTTGCAAGAGCTGGAGACAGGGATGCAGGAGTCTGGGTTGGGGTGTATGAGGAGGGGGCTCGGGGCTGGATGAGCATGGGGGGGCAGGATGACATTTCAGGGGTGGGGGACTGCAGCAGCACTTACCCCTGGTGTTGGGTGGGTTTTTTATTTTTTTGTTGCCTAGTGTGACGTAGTGGGGGTACCCAGCTGGTTTCTATGCTGTTGGCTCTGGGGTAACCCCCACTGGCTGCCGTGGGTACCACGACCCAGCAAAACAGGATGAGTCACTATGCAAACCAGTGGCCAGACACCCCCCATGGAGAGGAACAAAGGAAGGTGGATGCTGCCCTGGCTGGGGGGCAGGGCTGGAAGTTAGTTGCTGGCTGGCTGGAAGCATGGAGGAGACAGCCTAGGGAAAGGGGCTGGAGTTTAGGGGCCCAGTCTCCCCCCAACTCAAGGGGGCCTGAGGCATCCTAGCCCAGCTCTGTGACCAGATTCCATCTGTGCTGTATCCTGGAGAGGCAATAAACTTCCTCTATTCCACCGGCTGGTGCAGTCTGTTTGTGCCATTTCGGGGTGCAGGAGACGGGGGACCCCCCAACGTGCCGTCACACCTAGCGATGAGGCAAAGTGCACAGCCTGTGAGCCTTCCTTCTCTGCCCTCCCCTAGGCAACCAGGAGCTAGAGCAGGCTGTGAACTGTACCTCCCTACCTAGAAAGCCAAAAGGGAGAAACACTCAGTGACTGGAGTAAGTGCAGCTGCAACCCCTCTTACCCTCTAAGTCTCAGTGCCCTCCCCCAGCCAACTCCTCTAACCTGCCAGGCTCCTGCTTCTAGCACAGCAACCTGAAGAAAGCCCCAGGAGGTGAGCTGGGAGCACTCCTCCTCCTGCAGCTAAATGCATGCCAAGATTCCCTTAACAGAAAGTGCAAGCTCCTTGTAGAATTTCACCTTACCAGAAGTTGCCCCTGGCTTGTAGAATTTCAAACACGGGCCCAAACTGCAAAGTTAATCCTCCGCTGATTAGGAGGCATGAAAGCAAAACTCAGTGCTAGTGTCCCCTCAGTATGCAGAAGCATTTAAAATAGATGTTTGATTAAATAATAGAAAACATTTGGTAAAGACATAACTGAATCAATTAAATGCCCCCTACCACAAGGAAGATCTGTCAGAGACTGAAAACAGTTGGAGACAGGCAACTAAAATGCTTAGAGGGAAGGCACAGCCTGGAATCATTTAGCCTGCTATAGAGAAAAACAAGAAGGGACTTGACTGAGGTATTCAGATTAGGTTGGGCATAGTGGAAAATGAACAGTCCCATATCCTGTTACAATGATATGGTAACTGCTGGGTCCACTAGTGAAGGATAAATGCAAGGACATCCAGCATTTAATCAGAGTGTGGATTACACTGGTGTAGGAGGTCATTGAGAGACCAGTCCTGCTCCTGTTACTCTCCTGTCTGTCTTGGGTTCTTGGATCCTTGTTTTAAACCTTTGACCTGCACCCCTGTTTTTCATTTTTTGTCCCCCATACTCAGTTGATTACTGGGTCCAGTGGTCCCTCCTACAAGGCTGGGGGAGGGGTCTTTAGCAGTGGGCAGGCTAGTGCCTGCCCACCCCCTTGGAGTCAAATAGTGCTCCTGCTATGCTGGCAATTTTCAGGAGCTTTGACTGTCTTAAGAAATGTAGTTTGTTCCTTTGTGACTAATGAAGGGTTTAAAGCCTTTCAGAGGGCACACAGAGGTGGCTGGTTTTCAAAGATTGTCTGAGCTCCCAGGTTCGGAGGGAAGAGCTGGCACAATGGTTTTTTTGGCTTCTGGAAAGCGGAATTAACAGCTGTGCCTCCTAGGTAAAGAAAAAATAGAAAAAAATGACATGCTTTGTGAGTGGTATATTTCTAATAGGGGACAAAAGCTGTTCCTCAGCTGACCCATGGAACAGCACACCTGATCTAGGTATCTCAGGGAACTTGCTGCTTGCCTGAACTAATGGGGACTAGGGTACTATCAAAAAATGTACCCATACACAAACTATTTAGTATGGACACCTGGAGTAGACTCAAGGGAGATGTCTGCATTTGTTTTATTTCCTTGGTTGGGACCTATGGCCAAAGGAACATCTCTGAATTGCTTCCTCATAGCCAGAATAGTTGTTTTTTCCCTCCCTTTCCTGAATATGCCTTACACATGCTAGTACCTCAACCCTTGGAGTAACCAACAGTCCTGTTACAGCAGGATTGGGTCTTGAGTCCAACTCACTGGCTGGATTTAAAAAAAGCAATGGGATATTTTAATCAGCAATAAACAAAACAATTTTATGAGTTGTAACTAGCTGCTGCCTCTTGCCATGCATTAGAAATCTGACCTTTTGTAACCCAGTGATTGATGTTGTTGGGTGTAGGAAATGAAGTTGAGTCTGACCACTGCTCCTGTGTCAGACCCTTATTATACATGGATAAACACACCTTATGCTTCAAACTAATCTCCAGCATGTATTGGAGGGAATTATGCCCATGTACCAACACCGCACAAGTGGCCAGGTGAGTTGTGTGTGGATGGGATTGGGGGAGCATTGAAGAGGAACTGCCTTCCTTGAAAGCATGAGATGCTGCTGAAGGCAGGATACTTTGTGAGACAGTCTTATTCAGAATGGTAACTTTTGTTCCAAAAGGGCATTCGATGTCGTTAATGAGACACTAAGAAGCAAGCAATATGAAGAGTGTTTAAACCATACCTGGCTTCTGTGAAAGCCACTGTATTGTTTGGTTAATAATGCACTAACTTTTGAAAACACCCCATAGTGAATTAACTAAAATAGGTTGGAGCTATGCTGACCCTTTACATTTAGCTCTTTACAAGGAAGGGGCTGTGCTACGCAGGGAGAGAACTGTGTTTCTTCCTTCCCGGCTCTTTACTTCCTTCTAGGTGGGAGTAAGCGCTGTGCTGGCTCTGTGTTAAGTGGGTAGAGCCAATATTACCCCACTCAACTGAGCTGGAAGGAACACCAGGTACTCAAGATTTTATCTTGAGAAGGGTCAGTACCTGCAATTTCTATTCATTTTTGTAGGAGCTATAGCCCCTGATACAAATCTCAGACACTACACTCTGAATTGAATTCACACTAGGGATGTAAGTGACTAGTCGAATCACTACCCAAATAGCTGCTTCCCCCCCGTTACCCCGCTGTGGCTCTGCAGTTTCTCCTCTTACCGGCTAATCGAGTAGTTGATGGAATTTCCATCGACTACTTGGTTATCTGATTAAATGCCATTTAACATTCTTAATTCATACAGGAAAATATGAAAGGACAAAACCCTGCTATCACTTGTGTGTGAACACCTTTCGTAAAGTGATTACTATAGCTGGCCTATCAGTCCTCCTTCTCAAAAGAAGCCTGGGAGTTTAAATTCATAACATTGCTAAAAATCAATCTTAACAGATACTGAACTCATGGTTTATTACAATAATCTGTAACATAGTAATCCCCCTTTTTGGCCTATGACTATGGAGGTGTTAATGAACCACTGTACCTTGAGTGGTTCCTTACAATACCTGCTAACTACTTATGCTAAACTGAAGAAAAACTCCATGTCCACTGGAAAACTTGTCTCCTTTGCCAGAAGAAACTGGTCCAAAAAAGATGTTACTATCTCCCCCACCTTGTCTCTCAGATCCACTAACTTCTAGAATCTGGTGGTGGTGTTAAAACTGTAATCTGTTGCACTGATGGCCCTTTCTGGGGAGGTGAGATAATGAAATGCAGTGAACATTTTAATGTCTTAGCTAAATTCCAACTTGGATAATTGCATGTTGTTTATCTAAATTTCCTCTTGCAGTTTTATTTAGAAACAGAATGCTAGCTGATTTCATCTGGCTACTCCACTGTGTTCTAAGTACAAAATAACTTCCTTTGTCAACTTGTTCTAGCACTCCCCCAAGATGAGGTTTGTACGGGAAGGATTTTGGGGGAGGGCAGCACGTGGCTTGTCCCCCCCCCCCCCCTTATGTCTCTCTTCAGCTCTTGCCCCTGGCAGGGAACAACAAATGAAAAAACAGGGATGGGAGCAAGAGTCACAAGTTCAAAAGCAGGGATTGGGGGCGGGGAGTCCTAGAACAGAGAACTATGGAGAACAGAGAACCCATTGCTCCTGAAAGGAGGAACTCTGCCCAGAAATGTGACTTAAGGGAGGGCCAGAAGTAGGCCCCACAGTTGCAGAGCATTTCCCCGTTCAGCTTTGCGGACAGCTAGCTTGGCCAGTGCCAGGAAGAGGCTGACGAGGGGGGGTCTTGTGACTTCATGGGATCACAGATCAGGGTGCAGCCAGAACTTAAGGAGAAGCCAGGAAAGGGCAGCAATTGGTGCATTCATTGTAAATGTGCAACAGGGTCTTCCTCTCACCACAGCAGGGGCAGGTGCTGAGGGAAGTGGTGAATTGTGTCAGATATGTGCCCATACTCATGGCTCCAGGAAGGAGCTACTAGCTAATAAGCCGTGGGCCCTCCATGGAACGTATAGCTGTTTCCTAGGTATGGTTTGGGCAATCGGCTCAGATGGTGTATAGAGGAGATTCATGGTGCAGGGGCCCAATGGATCTAGTAGGCCAGGGGTGAGGGATGGTGGGGAGCACCCTCGCTTAGCACCTACCTCAGGAAAGTGAGACAGATGGGTGGTAAGGCAGCAATCACCTTCTGGTGACAGGGACTGGAGGGATGGGGTGCCCAGGTGCCGGCTCAGTCCCAGGGGGTCCACCCAGTCCTTCTGGCCATAGTCCAGGTCTCTGATCCTGGTGGTACCAACCAAGTCCAATCTTTGGCACTTGGAGGGGGACTGGGCCACCTGCACACTGAGATGGAGTGTGCAGGAAATCCTCCCCCTTGGTGGCTCCCATGGACCTGGTTACTGGGACTAGTTGCCAGGTCCTGAGTAGGTAGTGGTGAAAGACCAGCAGCTCGGCGAGGTCTCAGAAAAGGCCCACTGGGATGCGATAGAAATGTTGCGGCTTGTATTGGGGGTGGCAGAGGAAGGTGTGTGCCAGTACACTGCACACCAGACCATGGGAGGTGGAAGAAGCTGACTTGGCTGCAGTCAGAGCAGGCTCTCCGTGTCTGCTTCCTGCAGGGGGCGAGATCCCTGTCTCTCTGTTTCGGGTCCTGTTCTTTTGGATGAAAGGTGCAAAGCGATTCTGTGAAATGGTTGGGTTGGTACGATCCTTCCTATCCTGGCTGCTTCTAGCTCTTGCTACGCCGGGGGCCCAAACCCTGCAAAGCTTCCGTGGGATTTAACCCGTGCGGAAGGGAAGTGCCTGTTCTACAAGGCAGGCTGCAGGTCTCAGACCACAACGCCCCAGTGCCAAGGCGGGACGCTCACTCCTCAGGCACCCGGTGCTTTGGAGCCGTCGGGGCGCAGCAGAGACGGGGGGCTGGACAGGTGATGACAGACAGGCCTGGCACAAATCCGTTTTCCCAGCTCGGGGCTTTTTTCCGGGGGGGTTGTCCCGATCAGCGCAGTCAGGCCGGGAGAGCCGATCCGGGGGGGCGGGTACATGTCCCCGACGCGTGTGGCGGGGTTGTTTGGGGCGGGCTCAGCTGCTCAGAGGCAGGGGCTGCGCTGCTTGGCGCGGGGCGGCTGGAAGCAGACGGAGGGCAGCACACAGGCGGGGAGCGCGCAGCCCCAGCCCCTCTGCCTCCCGCCCCGCAGCCGGGCCCGGCCGTGCCCCCCACCGCCCTGGAGCGAGGCGCAGGCTGGCGGCCGGAGCATGGCTGCGCTGCCCGCTCTCCGGCTGCTGCTGGGCTGCCTGCTGTGGGCGAGGGGCGGCCTGGAGCCGCCGGAGTCCCCGGCCCCTCTGCCGGAGTCCGCGCTGCAGCCGCCCACGGTCCTCATCGCCCTCCTGGCCAGGAACGCGGCCCACGCGCTGCCCCGCAGCCTGGGCTGCCTCGAGCGGCTGCGCTACCCCAAGAGCCGCCTGGCCATCTGGTAAGCGGCGCGCGCTCCGGGCAGCGGCTGTGGGGGCAGAGCCGGCGGGGGTCGGGCATGGGATGGGGGGCAGGTTAGGAGGGAAGCGGGGCTGAGGTCGGGAGGGGCGTGTGTGCTGTACCTGGAGAATAGGAGGGGCAGTGCAGAGGTCAGTAGAGGGGTGCAGGTTTGGGCGTTAGGGAGGGGGTGCATGGTGGGGGCAGTAGAGAGGCACAGGGGGTGCAGGTTAAGGGGCAGTAGAGAGGCAGCAGGGGTGCTGGTTTAGGGGGCAGTAGAGAGGCACAGGGGGTGCATGGTGGGGGCAGTAGAGAGGCACAGGGGGTGCAGGTTAAGGGGCAGTAGAGAGGCACAGGGGGTGCAGGTTAAGGGGCAGTAGAGAGGCACAGGGGTGCTGGTTTAGGGGGCAGTAGAGAGGCAGAGGAGGGTGCAGGTTGGGTGGCAGTTTGGAGGCCAGGAGTGTATAATAATAAGGCAAAGGGACAAGTAACCCTCTGCACTGCAGGAATCAGGTCAGTGGTTTTCAACCTGTTTGCATTTTCAGGCCCCTAAAACATTTCAGATGGAGGTGTGGCACCCTTTGGAAATCTTAGTCATAGTCTGCATTCCTTGATGGGTCGCGGAGCACAGGTTGACAACCCTTGATCTAGGGCAAGAGTCTGTCTTTGCTGAACCTGTAAACGCTCCCTGGTTTCAGGACTTAGCAAGAGGAACTGCACCTCTTCTGGCAAGAGGTTTCAACCAGGGGCCTCCCTCTGATCCCTTTCTGTGATTTCCTACTACTAGAGGTTCTAGTGGAAATGATTATCTTTCCTATCGTGTTGGTGGGGATCAGGATGAGAGCAAAGCTTTGCCTAACCCTTTGTGTTCATAGCTGTAAACTTTCCCTGGAGCTATTGCTTCTTATGGAGAAAGGAATTTATTGGAAGGAGCTGACAGCGTGGCTTAGGTTCTTGGGGGGGCGAAGGGGGAGGAGTGGAGGTGGGAGGATAACTCCGCCCTATCATGAAAAGAGGGGAGGGCTGCAGAACCAATTCCCTTCTCCGTAATCTCCCCATGGATTCATACATTAAACTAGGAGCAGATGTCCTCCAGCCTCTCTAGCATGTTGCCAGAGAGCTGCATATGCACCCCAGACTATGGAATGTGTGTATTAGTTATAAAGGCCACGAACGCACTGCAGGTAGATGGTCAATGATGCATTTGGAGGGCAGGGCAGACGTGGGGATTACAGCTCATATTTTTACAGGCGGGGAAAACTTTGACTGAAACCACGTTTTTGTTGGGGAGGGGAGGGGAAATGGTTTTGATGAAGTTTGCCCACCTGCACAGTTCTGATTGTTGGGGAAAATTCTTATTTGCTATGCAAAAATCCTGTCCTGGAGGCAAAATGAAAACCCAAAGTATTTGTAGAGACACACTGTTATATTATTGCCATTATTATACCAGTTGGATTCTTGGTGAAAGACAAGCTTTTGAACTACTACACCAAGCTTTTCACCAGATCATGCTCTTTAGTTATGTTGAAGTATTTGTGGTGTGATGTTAGGGTTGCTCAAGAGTGTAGGTGCCTTTCAGTATTTGTATAAATCTGAAGAAATGAAATAACAAAGCTCAATAAAAGAACTGATTTGTCAGTGCTTGTTGGTCTTAAATATCAGTATTTTGGGGATATTGTAGGGGTGGTACTTGCCTGGGTTGGAAAGTGATCCTACTGAATAGGTGCTGGAGGGCAAAGAAACAGAATAATTTCCAACAGCATTAGTAAGATACATTAAGAGGACCATAGCTCATCAGCCATGTGGTAATACAATGTATTTTGTGAGAGAGAAAGAAATTGGCCTTGAATTGGGTTAGCCTGCTGGTTTCTGAAGGGAAAAACATCCTTTCCACTCAGCCAGACATTATTTATACATGACTGGAGCAAGAGAAGCTGGTAGATAAGATTCTAAGAAGTAAGAACTTTTATGAGGGCCAACCTTTAAACTAAGAACTGCTGTTTTAGGGCTTGCACCTGATCCAAAGGTTTTTAAAGTAAATTGAAAAATTCTTATTGATTTCAGTGAGCTTCTTCAAGAAGGAAGACTAGATTTTTAGCCCCATCAATACCAATGGAAATTTGCATTAAATGACTTAATCAAATATGGACAAATATTTCTATACGCGTTTCAGGGATATAGTGGTTATTTACCTTCAACTGTTCTACAGAAAATTAGTGACTAGTGAAATGATTGGGTCTAAACCTTGAGTTTCATTATTTGGAAATAAGATTGTTTTGTGCATTATGATGTCACCATAAGCATTGTGTTTTTAACTATGACCCAGCAATATGACTTAGAGCCATAAGCTGGCATCTTGGGAGTAAATGAACAACAAGTGTATGTTTGAAGGATCTGTGTGTTGTGAAGTGTTTGACTAATGTGTATAATAGATTTAGCTTATTTTAGAGGTTTGTCTCTGGACTAGGAGGCTGTGTCTATATTGGCGCAATCTTGCGCCAAAGCAGCTGCTTTAGCGCAAAAACATGCTGCTTGTTTACACTGCTGGGGAGTTCTTGTGCAAGTACACTGACATTCTAATGTGTGAAATCAGTGCTTCTTGCGCAAGAACTATGATGCTCCCGCTCAGGAATATGCCCTCTTGTTCAACTGTCCTTACGCAAGAGGCCAGTGTAGATAGGCAACATGAATTTCTTGTGCAAGAAAGCCCGATGGCTAAAATGGCCATCGGAGCTTTCTTGCGCAAGAGAGCATCTACACTGGCACGGATGCTCTTGCGCAAAAGCACATGCCAGTGTAGACGCTCTCTTGCACAAATACTTTTAACGCAAAAACTCTTGCATTAAAGAGTATTTGTGCAAGATCATGCGAATGTAGACATAGCCCTATGGTTTGCTAAGCATGCACACAATCCTGTTCTCCTGTCAGTAGACGTTTTAGATTTACACTTCAGTTATTAGACTGCTTAAAACATCAGAATTAAGTGTTCTTGGATCTTAGACCTTGCCTGCAATTCAGCTAAATATGTTAACCTGACATTAAAGCCCCACATTAAAGGGAGATAAATTCAAAGCTGATAACTAAAGAAGGTAGTTCTTGGCGTGTCTCTTGTGTTGTAATTGTGTATGTATACCGTAAGTATAATTTTACACCCCTGTAGTACATGAACTGTGACTGACTGTTCCTGTGATTTTATTTAAAGTCGCCACCCCCTTGTAACAGAAGCATTCTACGGGACTGCCCATGCAATTACAATAGAAGATGGCTAATAATATGGCACAATTCATTATCAAAACTAAGAAAGACAAGGGACTGAAAAAATGAGAGGTATTCTGAAAAGGGCCCTGCACAGAAGTGAGGTGTGGTTAACACTGGAAATGCCCCAGGAAAAAATGTCATTAAAAAAAATTAAGCAAGAAGGTCTAAAGTTGGTGTGCATTGAAAAAGAAGTTCTATACTTCATGGATTGCCATAGAGAAAGATTGATTGTTGGAGGATTACATGAGGTAGATCATCTTACAGGGCTATTCCCATTGAAGTCAATAGCAAAACTTCCACTGAGCTTAGACACGGGGAATATCAGTACAAGATATCCACTAGTGTGAGATTCGTAGAGAAGGACGGGTGTTAGATAAAGTTGCAAACAATAAGAGGCATTTTCTGAGGTTCACTGCATTTCCAGACTACTGTGCTTGACACAGTCCATTTAACATGTCCACCTGTGCAGCTGTAATAGGCCCTGAGAGTAATTACTAACAGTTCCTTAAGAAGAGTATTAATTTTAATTACCGACATATAAACTGTAACACTGAAAATAAACAATGTACGTGTTTCCTTTCTATTTTACTGTAAACAGTTGACATGATAGAAATCCCTAGCAATATGCAAAGAAAGGCTTCAAGATCTTTGAAACCAAAGTTTTAGTAAAATCACACTTTAAAAAAATGTTGGGAGGAAGCTGTAGAGTTCAGACAAGAAAAACATAATATATAAATAGGGCCTCACCAAATTCATGGTCACTCTCACGGTCAGAGGATTTTAAAACCATACATTTCATTATTTCAGCTATTTGGAGCTGAAATTTCATGATGTTGTAATTGTAGGGGTCTTGACTCACAACGGAGTCGTGTGTGGGGAAGAGGGTGCAAGGTTAATTTGCGCCGCTGCTGGCAGTGATGCTGCCTTCAGAACTGGGTACCTGGAGACCAGTGGTTGCAGCTGCCCATCTCTGAAGGCAGTACAAAAATAAGGGTGGCAGTACCATGGGCGGCTGGTATGTGAGGTGGGGGAAGGCATAGTCCACACTCTGCCCCCAGAACACCTACTCTAGGCATTCTGGGAGTGGAACGTTACTGCCCCCAGCGCCTGCCCTCCATGCGCTCTTGGCCAGGGAGACTGGAGCCGCCCATCCTCCCCACTCCCTGGTGCTCTAGGCCCATGATGCTGCAGCTGTGTGCCCTCCTCAGTGCTCCAGGGCCGGGGAGGCTAGGGCCATGCATGCATGGGGCTCTGCCCTGCTTTCCTGTGATGGGGAGGCGGCTTGACTTCTTTGGTGGGCGGGGCCCCAGCAGAAGGGGCAGGGCTTAGGCTGGGGGAGGCAAGCCTTCACAGACCACCCATGGCAATACTATGACCCCCTAAAATAGAGTCAGAGAATCATAGAGCTGGAAGAGACCTCAGAAGATCATCAAGTCCAGCCCCCTGCTCTAGGCAGGGCCAATCCCAACTAAATCAACCCAGCCAGGGCTTTGTCAAGCCGAGACTTAAACACCTCTAGGGATGGAGACTCCACTACTTCCCTAGGTAACCCTCCTGTAATCTAAGTAAATAATTGTGTGCCCCCCTAAATCCTTTGTGTTTCCCCAGTTTGAGAAACGCTGATCATCCCTGTGAAATCTGTATAGAAAAGGGTAAAAGCACACAAAATATGAGATTTCACCGAGGAGACCAGATTTCATGGTCCATGATGCATTTTTAATGGCCAGGACTTTGGTAGGGCCCTATGTATAAATGTACAGTGTATAAAACTGAATAAAAAGCAACACAACAATGTTAATAAAAGTATTGAAAAACTGTATTATTTGTTAATTTAAAAACAGAATCGTTGTCCAAATTTGAACACTATATTGTATGTTTGATTTCTTTTTTTTTTTTTTTTGGAGTGTGAAATCTGAATTTCTGTGCTGTGTAAGTAAATAACATAAGATCTAGCATTTCACATTCTTGCATTAAAGACCCAATCTTACTCTCTATTAATTAGGAAAAGATCAACTATTGTAAATAAAATAGGTTTTATTTTAACACATTATATTTACAACAACGGATACTTATCTGCTCCAGCAAAGAAAAATCCACTTTTCAAGTATGTGTCCCCATACTTTATTACCACTTAATTGTTTTGGCTGGCTCATTTAATGTAGCAGTAGATGGTCCAGGACTTTCATCATCTTCTCTACCAGGGCATCTTTGTCATTTTTGGAAAAAAAATTCACTCTGTGTCAGGTTGCAATACAGTTTGCTGTTGTTTACAGTTGTAAATTGTGGACTGTGTGTACATTGTTTGGCTAACTTGCAGAGAAATATACTGGCACAATTTTATTCTCCAGTCAAACTCGTAATACAGGCAGTCCCCGGGTTACGTACAAGATAGGGACTGTAGGTTTGTTCTTAAGTTGAATCTGTATGTAAGTCGGAACTGGCGTCCAGATTCAGCCGCTGCTGAAACTGATGAGTTTCAACAGCGGCTGAATCTGGATGCCAGTTCTGACTTACATACAGATTCAACTTAAGAACCCCAGGCATCCCCAAGTCAGCTGCTGCTGAAACTGATCAACAGCTGATTCCAGGAAGCCCGGAGCAGGGGCTTCCTGTAGTCAGCCACTGGTCAGTTTCAGCAGCGGCTGACTTGGGGACGCCTGGGGCAGAGCAGCTGGGGTGCTTCTGGGTTGGTCCAGTAGCGCCGCCACTCCTCGGCGCTACTGGACCAACCCAGCAGCACCCCAGCTGCTCTGCCCCAGGCGTCCTGATTCAGCCGCTGCTGAAACTGACCAGCAGTGGCTGAATCAGGACGCCTGGGGCAGAGCAGCTGGGGTGCTGCCGGGTTGGTCCAGTAGCGCCCAGAGCGGCGCTACGGGACCAACCGGCAGCGCCCCAGCTGCTGTACCACAGGCATCCGGAGCAAAGCCGCGGAGCACGGGGGCAGCGGGACAGCCCAGACGCGCCGTGGCTGTCCTGCTGCCCTCGGGCTCCGCGGGTTTGCTCTGCTCTGCTCCCCGTCTCCCTGGTCTGCAGACCAGGGGGACGGGGGCAAAGCGGCGGAACACGCGGGCAGCGGACACCCCAGACACGTCTGGGCTGTCTGCTGCCCTTGGGCTCCGCGGCTTTGCTCTGCTTTGCTCCCCGTCTCCCTGGTCTGCAGACCAGGGGGACGGGGAGCAAAGCGGCGGAACACGTGGGCAGCGGACAGCCCAGACGCGTCTGGGCTGTCCGCTGCCCGCGTGCTCCGCTGCTTTGCTTCCTCTCCCTGGTCTGCTGGAGACCAGGGAGAGGGCCCCGTTCGTAACTGCAGATCCAACGTAAGTCAGATCCGCGTAACTCGGGGACTGCCTGTAAATGTTTAAATCTACATGACTCATGTAATCTAAGTAAAAGCTATATAGAAATGTAATGTTATGAGCTGTATATATTGGACAGAGATTTATTTATGAATAAAATGAAGCTGCAGTACGGCGAGTTTAATTTGCACAAATACAATGGTATGTTTTACTAACAGATTGGTGAGACATGGCTTCCCTTTACAAAAGTCGTATTGACTCTCCTCCAAGACATGTTCATCTATATAATTGATAATTCTGTTCTTTACTCTATTTTCATCCAGTATGCCGGGTACTGAAGGTAGGCAAATGAGTGCTACATTTGCATTTCCTCTTCGCAAAACACCCACAGTGTAGATGTAGCCTAGTGGCAGGTCTCCCAGGTCAATCTGATGTTGAAGCCAAAACCTTACTTGCAAAAGTCACTTCCCAGTGGTACTGAGCTGTTTGAGTCTCTTTTAGCTCAGCTCAGCTCAGCTGCTGCAGTCACATCTCTGGTTGCCATGTTGCCATCCCCTTAGATCAGGGATGGGGAACCTTCGACCTGTCAGGGTTAGTGAACTGCAGCCACTGGAAGCTGTGGGGCTATGTGCCTGTGGACACTCACGTAAACAAACCAACTGGTGGCCCGCTAGCAGCTAATACCAGTGAACTGTATGTGGCCAGTGCAGGAGAGATTCTCCACATCTGCCTTCAACAGATCAGAAGGCATTTTCTAAGGAGCATGTGGGCCTGCTTCTGATCTACCATATAGAAAGTTTACTCCACTGTATTTCTATTGACTTTAGTAGAGTTATTCCCAATTTACATCAGTATATGCAAGAAGAGAATTGAGCTCTAATTCTCTGAGGTCCACTCAGCTGCAAGTAAGAAATGTGCTGTCTGCAAGAGTGCTAAATATGGCTAGCTAGAACCTGACTGACCAACCATCAGACCGTGTCTAGTAGAACTTAGAATGCCAGCCTCAGACCTGTAATATTTTGGCACAAAGTCCTTTCCTTTCTAAACTACTTCTGTGTAGCTTCATCTCACTGACTCCTGGCTTTTTTCGAAGATCACATTGATAATGACACTGCCAAGAAGGTTGGAGATCTTTGTCATATACACTTAGGGTGTGTCTAGACTGGCAAGATTTTGCACAAAAGCAGGTGCTTTTGCGCAAAAACTTGCCAGCTGTCTACACTGGCCGCTTGAATTTGTGCAAGAGCACTGACTTTGTAATGTACAAAATCAGTGCTTCTTGCGCAAATACTTTCATGCTCCCGCTCGGGAAAAAGCCCTCTTGCGCAAGAATACTTGCTGAAGAGGGCCAGTGTAGACAGGGAAGAACTGTTTTGCGCAAAAAAGCCCCTATGGCTAAAATGGCGATCGGAGCTTTCTCGCGCAAAATCGCGTCTAGACTGGCCACGGATGCTTTTGCGCAAAAGTACTTTTTGCACAAAAGCATCCTTGCCAATCTAGATGCTCTTTTGCGGAAATACTTTTAACTGAAAAACTTTTCAGCTAAATGTATTTCCGCAAAATCATGCCAGTCTAGACGTAGCCTTACACTGTAAAGAAAGCAAAATGGCCTTAGTTTCATCCCTCTGTTCCTATTCTTTCTGAGTCTTGGACCCGGTTTCACTGTTGTCACCGAGAGTTCCCTTGGCCCTGATGGTTGGACTAATCCAATGGATGCGGTTAATGGGGGTATTTTCACTGAGTTTTGTGAGCGGAGGGTCAAGCCTTAAATGCACATGAAGTCAAGTCTCTGTACTGCAGAAATCAGTTACTGTTGTGAGATGAACTTTTACAGGTCTGGTTTGGAAATGATAGAGTATGTGGTAGGTGTGACTTTTGTTTGCTAGCAGCTTGAGATTAATCCCAGATGAGTGAAAGTAGCTCATTGCCTGATGGCACTGTAAAACTGGCAACACTAACAGTTAAAGGTGCCAGTAACGTGACCTAACAATGGAAGTTTATAAAACCAGGGTAATGGTGATGCAGTTTACATAATGTCAAGACTGGTACAGGATTAGCCTGTTATAGGTTAAACTTCTCTAGTCCAGCAACCTTGAGATCTGACCAGTGCCGAACCACAGAATTTGCCGGTCCACAGGAGGTCGGTATTGTCTAGCAGCATTACCAACACTTCCACTGCTTTACTTAGCTCTTAGAAGACACTTAGGTGTAAATTAGAGCAAAATAACAGCACAGAACACTCAGGCTACGTCTACACTGCAGGCTTTTTGTGTAAGAACAACTGTTCTTGCGCAAAAACTTGTGGAGCGTCTACACTGTACGTGTGTTCTTGCACAAGTAAATTTACAGGAAAGTGTCGGAAAAGAGGGCTTCTTGTATAAGAGTTATTCCTCTCCCCACGAGGAATAAGCTCTCTTGCGCAAGAGCTCTTGCGCAAGAAGGCAGTGTGGACAGGCAACAGGGGTTTCTTGTGCAAGAAGCCCCTGTAGCTAAAATGGCCATCAGAGCTTTCTGTGCAAGAGAGCATCCACACTACCATGGATGCTCTTGTGCTAAAGCATATGGCAGTGTGGACGCACTCTTGCGCAAGTACTTTTGTGCAAGAACTCTTGTGCAAAACAGTTCTTGCGCAAGAAGCCTGCAGTGTAGACATGGACTTCAGAGCCAAGACTGGTGGCTGTAAACAAACTTGATGGGACTGCGGGAAACTTGGCCCACGCTCATGATAAGTGGGCATCTGGCTAACTAATATAATGCTGGATCAGAGAGTGCTGGATTAGAGAGGTTCAATCTGTATTGGCTGATGCCAGTAGAATGTGAATATTTTCCTTCATGTGAGTTCATAACATTATTCAATATGAAGGAATGTACATATATAGGAATTTCCGATAGTGAAGCAAGGGTCATTTTAACTTCCCATGCCAAATACTCCTCACTGAAGAATGCTGGAGTTTGGAATCTGCTATTTTATGTGCTCATCTATCTATTGATACTCTTTTGATATCTCTAAAATCTCTTTTTTATGTTATAAATGGAAGTATTTTATAAAATAAACTTACTCTTCACCGTGTGCTTTTTTCACATCATTTGGTTTGGATGACAAATCATGACTTGTCTGTTTTAGCTTCTTAGTTAATTTTTTGTTAGTTTAACAGTGACATATGGGTTGACTTTTATTTTCATATAGTACCTCTCTTTTGTGTTATCATATAATAAAGACTCTGCTTGGAATTTATGCCCTTAGGTATGATGCGGTGGCACACAGATCCCAACTGAGATCAAGGTCCCATTGTGCTAAGCTCTACAAACACAGCCCCTGCTCTAAAGACCTCACAATTTAAAAAGATATGACAGGCTGAGGATGGGAGCATATCATCATCTTTTACAGGTGGTGAAATTGAGGCACATTGGCCTACACAAGGTCCTCAGGATTATCTGTGTCAGACCTAGTATTTGAAATCAGGAGTTCCTGACTGTTGCTGTATTGCTGAAATTGCTTTCTCATTTCCAGTACTGTAAATTATTTGTATCAGAAATGTAGAACCAGGAAACGGAGATGATAAAAAATTGCCTTTATGCTAAAGAAATGATTTTCTTGTTTTGCATGTCTCACATTCAGGTCTTCGCAGGTTGAACTGTATGACATCATGAAATGCTTTAACAGAAACACGTGAAAGGAAATTTGAAAATTACTGTTGTGACTTTAGCCTGCATCACTGTCCTCAGATATGTTGCAGCTATCAATTTTGAAGAATTGTGGAAGAACACCGAGTTAAAATGTCAGCAGTCATTTTTTACCAAAATGGATCAGTAATGGCAACTTGCATACCTTTTTCTGATAGATCATTGTAATGTAGACATAGCCTGTGGCTTCCCTTCTTGTACATAAAGTTTCTTAAAGGGCCAGATTTTGATACTCTTACTCCTGCTGAATAACACCATACTTCTTAAGTGGTCCCCCTGAATTCAGAAGACATTAGGCAAGAGTGAGACTGAAGTAATTAAAATAAAAAATTACTTCCTTTTCTCCAAAGTGAGTAAAACAAGTAATGGGAATAAAAATTCTGCTCTGCTCTTGAGGTAGACAGGGATTCTGATGCCTGTTGGCTTGTTACATAATGGATCAACTTTCATTTAGACTTCACTAGCAGTTATAGGGGCTCCATACCTGTGAAACTGCAGTTACTTATTTAGGAACCAAACTTTTGGCAACTAAATGGTGGGGCGAATAAACAAAAACAAAATAGCTATTTATTCTGTGTGACTTTCCAATGCACCTGCACATATACTTGCCTTTTCAGAATCTTGGCAGCAAGCTTACAATATAGGGCCAAGCAGATGCAGTAGAATTCAATTTTAGCAATATATGTGTGTAATAATCATTTGGATCTGTGGTTCAAGGATCACTTTCCAAAGGCCATGTCCTATTGTTTCTGTCCTCCACCCACTCCTCTTTATACTGGGTTAGCTTGGAGGATGTTTCTTGGAAGTTTTCCAAGGTCAGAAAGAGTTGGTATTGAGATGCTTTATATACAAAGTAGTCACGCCTTTTTACCTCCTAAAGTATCTTTGCAGCTTGTTGGTGTGTCTAGTAGGTCTGGTTAAAACCGACGTTCTCTCTTAAATGCCAGAACTTACTTGGCTTCTTCTGTCCTTGCAAGATGGAGATTTCTGCTCCTGGGAACCCAGTGTGATTTTTGGAAGAGTACTTTCTTACGGATTTGGATGTAGCAATCAGGAAGGTACGATGTTGCCCCAATAGATTTAAATTCTGGAGTCTACAATAAAATCACAGTGTGCTCCCATCCCTAATCTGCCAAACATAACAAGCTTTTTTATATAGTGTTTCTCCTGTAGGAAAGCTGTATATTTGTAACGTTGCTTCTGAAACTTGTCAATATGTAGAGTGTGAATCTGTGCGAGCTCCCTCTTTCTCTCTCTCTCTCGGTGAAGAACATTTCTGTCAAGACTTGATTTGTTTGCTCATGCCTGATCCACATACACTTTGTCTTATGTAGGCATATATTCAGTTCTATTTAAATCCCTCCCTCCACCCCAGTTTTCTCCAAAATAAAGGTTAAAGAGCTTTTCCCTTTGTGTCTGAAGGAACAGCCACCAAAGATTGTCTGTTTAAACAGGCCCTTGGCTTTCCTGGATTCAGGAAGCGGCCCCCTGCTTGCCTGAATCTGGCCCCGAGGCTGTGGGGCCTCCCTAGCATTGCAAAGCCTGCATTGGCACTACACCCCCCTACTAATCCACTGCAGGGCTGGAGCGCACACAATCTACGAGACTGGGTCCCCTAGGCTTTGGGGTGGGAGCGAATGTGAGGGGTTTTTGTTTTTGGCTTTTCCCTTGTGTGCGGCCCCCAACTGATTTTTCTGTGGGTCAGTGGCCCTTGACCCAAAAAATGTTCCCCACCCTTGGTTTAAAGGATTACATTTCTAGCCTGGTAATACCTAGCAGCTGTTTGCATTGTTATTAGGGTTGCCAGATGGTTTCAACAAAAATACCGGACACACTTGACATTATATCACAATCTATATTACGTCTTATTTAGAAAATTCCAGACATTTATATTTTCTAATTTATATTTTCTCAATTTGTTTCCTGAACAGAAAGCTCAAATATTGGACTGTCCGGTTCAAAGCTGGACACCTGGCAATCCTAATTTGTATATGCTTCTGCTGCTTTTAATTGTCATGTAACGAGTGTCACTCATAGGGTGATTTTTTGCTGTTTTACTTCTGGTTATCCATCAGTGCTGAATCTCATTAAAAGCTCACAGGATCTTAATGATGCCTTCCTCATGCAAAATCCGTTCAAAAAAATTCTGTATAATGAAGAACACAATTTGATCCCTCTCATGTTTCTGTGTTGCAGTAATAATATATCATGTTCTTGTAGTCTCATGTGACAGCTGTAATTTGTGTAGAGTAAGTCACTTGTACAGTTCATGTTACCTAGTTCAAGATGGACTTTCCTGGACTTTGCCAGACCAGGGAAGGTAATTTCTGGGCCCTTCCCCGGGCCACATCCTCCAGTCATGGCCTCACTGCCAGTCTCCCAGCCGGCTTCCCCCTGCCACTGGCCTCTCAGCGCAAGCACAGCCCGGCTGCCAGACTCCCAGCCCCATAGTGCAGCCCCCCTGCAGGAGTCTTGTTGGGCTGCCTCCTGGCCTCACCAGACTCTTTGCTGTGCTGCCCCACATTTGGGCTCCCAGCCCCATGGTGCAGCCCTGCTGCCTCCTAGTCTCACTGCACAGCTGCGCCGCTGGGGGCTCCTGGCTGTGCTGCTGGATGGCCCTGCCCTCCTCCCCGGACCCCCTTGTCTTGAAGTGCTGTCACCGGGTGGCATCCCTGCTGCTGGGCTCCCGGTTTCACTGCTACACAGCAGACCTGCTACTGGGCTCCAGCCTTCTGGACCAGGGATGTTGCTGGAGCAGAGAATCCCGGTTCAGAGAGGTTCAACCTGTACAATACAACTGTAGAGGTTGAGCCACAGAAGTAACAAATACTCTCGTCTCCTCTTGGCTTTAGTGGGAGCTGGACTTGGTCAGTGCCTTTTGGAATGGAGGCATTATTCTGTATAGATACTTTGATATAAAGTGTAAGATACTTTAGGGTAAAGAATTTTTAAATAGGATGTTCACACAAGGAAAATAAACGCAGAGCCACTAAGAGAGATAAACAAGGGAGAAACTAGTATGGAAAACAACAGCCAAAAAGGATCCAGTCCACTAACCTCAGTGAAGCTATTCTAAATTAAACCATCTGAAAACTATATGGTATGGAGATCATATGTTGTCCTGGTTTTCAAATGTTTGCTGCAAGTAATGTATTGCACAAGCTTAGTAGAGGGCTGCTTTCAAAAGCAGGCAGGAAGGAAAAGAATGACTCAGGATAGCCATATTGGAGCAAAACATTTGAGAATTGGTAAGGGAAAATGCCAGAGTTCTTAGCTTTGATGTTTTGCCTCCGCTGCAGGTTTGGTTCAGAAAGGACAAAGCCTGAGAATTCAGAACTCTGGCAGATTTTAAAAAGGCTTCTCTGAAGAGAATGAGGCAGTTGTTTGGGGGAATCAGACTGAGACATAGGCACCCTCTGGCGTGTCTGGAGAAGCTAGGCCTGCCTAGGTCACCATCGCAGGATGGTAGAGCTTAGGTAAGGTAGACACTTATGCAGATTATTTCAGAAGCCTTTTTTTCTCTTTGCTTTGCTCCTACTCCTAAAACAAACAATGCTTGCGCTGTACATCGGGGTGGGGTACCTCACGCCCAGGGACCGGATCCGGCCCCCAGCTTGCCTGGATCCGGCCCCCGAGGCTCAGCAGTGGGGAGCCTGTGCTGGCTCTCCAGCCCCCCGCCACCCACCCACAGGGCTGGAGCACACAAAAGCTGCTAGCCTGGGCCCCATTAGGCTCTGGTGTGCAAAGGGAATGCTGGAAGTGTCTTTCTCCTTCTCTGTCAGGGGTTTCTCACTTTGCTTCTCACTTGTGTGATTTTTCTGTGGGTCACTGGCCCCTGACCCAAAAAAGATTCCCCAGCTCTGCTGTACATCACTGGCCACAGACACCCAAAGGGAAGAACCACATTCAGACCTGCTGGGTAAATACAGTTCGTACATAGGGTAGCAGAGCCCAGAGCCTGGTTTAAAAGTGGGAAAATTGCAGAATTCCATCCCAGGAGAAGTAAAGGCACATGGCCTGAGACCTGTCGGGGTGTTTCAGAGAGCAGAGAAGGGGCAGAGAGGCAGCTAGATTGAACATCGCCCCCTTCCAAAAAAAACCCCTACAATATCCCTTTAACTCCCCCCCACCCCATCCTGTTATAAAATTACATTAGAGCTGAGAAATAAATCCATCAAGACAAGGAGCATTCCTAGGGTTTCTTTCTGCTGTGCATATGCATTGCAACAGCTGGTTATTTATCTGAGAGTCGGACAATGAGGCTGGATTTTCTGTGGGGATTCTTTATAACTGGATTGTTTAAAAAAAAAAAAAAAAAAGGCTTCATTACACACAGTGAACTGAGTCCTGGGAGCTGTCCACACAGTTGTCACAATGATGGCCAGTGTTGTGGAATGCTTGAAAGGCAGTGCATAAAGAGGACTAAGCAGAGTGCAGGGTGCTGTGCAATTTCTTTCCCTTGGGATATTGTCTCAGACTTAATGTTATTTCAGCTTGTTTGCTTGCCTTTAATTTCCTGTGTTGCAAAGGAAGCATGGTGTACATTGACAATGATTTTGCTCTCATTTTTAGGGTGGATTAAGGCAAAATGTGGCCTGCATGCATCAAAAGTCCTTAATCCCGAGACAGACTTTTGTCTTCCTCCAAAGGGCTTGGCTCTCTCTATCAGGCATTTGGCTGCCAGCAATGAGCTATAATGCCATTTGCTACTTATTCTGCCTCCAGTTTAAAACTCCTTCCATCTGTTAGACTGTGATCCTGATTGGCTTGCCTTAACAGTCCCCCGCATCGTGAGATAGTGAGTGATCTCAGCAGGCCAGCAGCTCTCTGTGTGAGTTGTAACATCCTCAGAGGAGGTACTAGAAGCTTTTGGGGGTGGCCAGAAACCTGCTCATGGTTTTCTTTTCCTCATCTGCTCTGCAGTTCAGCCTCCTGTGACACCAAGAGAATCAGATGAACTATTGTATTAAGGACATGTCTACACTAAGAAATTTTTTCGAAAGAATTTATTTTGAAATAACTATTCTGAAATACCATGCCCACACTACAGAGAAGCCTCAAATTAGTCCGAGGCAGGCTCCATTAATGAGAACACGCTACCTCAACTTAGAGCCCCAGGAAGCACTGGGAATTACTTTGAATGACTCTGGGGAGTAGTTATTTCGAATCAGCAATAGTGGAGCGTCCACACTACTGCTATTTTGAAATAAGCGTTATTCCTCATGGAAAGCAGGAGTTGTTATTTCAAAATAACCAGACCCTTATTTCAAAATAATGGGCTTGGTAGTGTGGATGCTCCATTTGTTTCTTCAAAATAAGGGGAGTTATTTTGAAACAACTGTGTCTAGACCGGCAAGTTTTTCCGCAAAATCATCTAATTTTGCGGAAAAACTTGCCAGCTGTCTACACTGGCCACTTGAATTTCCGGAAAAGCACTGACGATCTCATGCTTTTTCTGAAAGACTTTTGCACAAAAGGGCCAGTGTAAACAGCACAGTAGTGTTTTCCGCAAAAAAGCCCCGATCGAGAAAATGGCGGAAAAGTATCCTGCCAATCTAGACGTGCTTTTCCGAAAATGCTTTTAACGGAAAACTTTTCCGTTAAAAGCATTTTCGGAAAATCATGCCAGTGTAGACGTAGCCTACTAGTATAGACCAGGGCTAGGTGCCTTCTTTGGTGCTAAACATTCTGGAGTAGTTCAGAGAACTTGATTTTAATGGCCGAAGCTTGGTGTTTAGCATCCAAGCCATAGACCACTCTTGCTGTTTTACTATTGTAATTTGACCACAGAGTAAGGTGCCCATAGAGTTTTAGTGATGTAACAAGGCACAGAGAGACTAAGGCCCACGTTTTTAAAAAATGTTCAGTAATTTTGGTGCTTGAGCTTTGGCTGCCTAATTTAAAACAACTTGGACCCAAACACCTACAACACTTTCCTTTTATGTCGTTCAGGCATTTGTAGTCCACATGCTTTTGAAAGCAAGAGCCGAATTTTCTCTGGCCAAATGTAGAGACGCACACACTTAGTAGACACTTTTGGCAGTAACAATACTCTAATATCTGGTGCTCTCCTGCATCTGTTAGTAAGTATTAGACCTGTTTATCCTGCTTGTATGCTGCCTGCTCCTAACATGGCTGATCGCTGGGATCTGGGTCAGAAGCAGAGACAGTGAATTCTTTAACACGATCATTTGAAGAATGTTCTCGACACTTTTAATCACTCCAGTCCTGAGAGGAAATTCAGTTGTTCTGAGGGCAATCAGAGATAAGGCAAGTGGTGCTTTCTTAAATGCTAGTACTTCGACCCACTGTGATGCGGAAGCTGCCAAGTGTAAACACTTCCATTTCTTCTGGCTTTTTATTTGCCTCCATGCATTATTCACCACAAACATTCTGCAAAATAAACTTCAGCAGCCTCCCATAAGCAACAGTCATGCTGCTCCACATGCTGTGGAGGTATGAATCAGAATGAAGGGCATGAGCCTGTGTCCCAGCCAGGGCTAACAGGAGGTCTCTGTGCCCCAGTGGTTTACGCAAGCAAGACAAATATTCACGTGGAAAATACCCCTGTGCTGCTGTGCAATTGGGTCACTAGGCAGGCTCTGAGAGAGCTTTTATTCACCCCTTGCTTTCTCTCTAACATGGACACAGTCTGCAGCTATGTCTTGCTGCCCAAGGAGGTGAGGTGTGGTGTGATTTGATGGCTATCTTGCTGTGAAATTCATGAGGCGAGAAGGCAGCTGTTGCTGTGACCTCAACATTACTAGGTAAATCCCAGGTGTGTGTGGTGTAGGGGTGTGAAAGGTTAAGCATGGGGGCTGGAGCAGCTCCCCACCTGCCTTGGGCTCCAGCCCTGTGAAGAGGCCTCAGGCAGGGGCTGCTCCAGGTGTCTGAAGCAGCCCCCTGCCCATGGCGGGCCTGGCACCTGCAGCAACCCCTGTCTGTGGCGGCCTGGGGGTGTCTCAGGCAGGAGCTGCTTTGTGTGTCCTGAGCTGACTCAGTCTGCAGCAGCCTGCACGTCTCAGGGAGGGGCTGCTCCAGGCGTCCGAAGCAGACCCTGTCTGTGGTGGGCCAGAGTTGGGGTACAGGCAGGGGCTGCTCTATCCTGGCCGTGGTGGGGGGTAGTGGTGGTGTTTCAGCACCCCCTGCACTCCTTAATTGGTTAACTAGATCAGTGAAGAACTTGAACTGATCCTGTTTAGTTCATACCCCTTCTCTGTTGTGGAGGAGGGGGTAGCTGGTGGGAGAGTTGCTTTGTAGGCAGTTCTCTCCTCCACTGGCCCCTCAAGGAGCTGACAAAATGGGTAAATTTTGCAACAACAGCATCAGCAACAGCTTCTCCCAGAAGCAGTAATAGCACATTCTGAACTATAGGGCTAGGTCTACTCTACAGAGTTTTGCACAAAAACTTGCGGAGCATCCACCCTCAAGTGTATTTTTGCACAAGTAAAATGAAAGAACAGAGGGGTTTTTCCAGTGTAGCTATTCCTCCTTCTATGAGGAAGAACTCTTACGCAAAAAGCTTCTCACGCAAGAAGTCTGTAGTGTAGACATAGCCTAGAAGATGTTTCCCCAATTTGCTTGTTCCTTCACAAACGCACTTCACTGAGGCTTTTGTGTGGGCTGCAGAGAGTTGTGTTACCTTTGTACATATTTATGTGATTGATAGCTATAATAATAACTCTACTTTAACTGTGTTTTTGTAAGTGAAAATTGTTGCCAACAGTGTGTTCCCAAAGTGGAAGGCAGGAAGGAAATAAAAACAGCAGAACCTACTTCTCTTTCTTTGGCTGCTGCTACAGGGATCCAGCCAGTGGACCAAATTCAGTGATGAGTCCTGGCCAAATGCCACCTGCGGCATGTTGGGTATACATTAAGAAAAAGGGGATTTTTTTTTTTTTGGTTCTTAGGTCCCTTGAATTATTGTCTCTGCCAGGTGCAACCCAGGGCCACATTTGGGCTACTTAGCAATATAAGAAGGAAGCTTGAAATTGAGGGTGAGATTTGAAAGCTACAGATACTAGTTAGACACCTAATTCCCATTATTTTTCATATGACAATGAGTGTTCTCAAAATGAGTGTGATTATCTGCTCCTTTTATCTAATAGAAGCATCACCTCATTTGCAAAGATAGCATATTTAGCATAATGTACTTTTAAAACATATTTGGTTCTTTAATACAGGCAGTCCCCAACTTACGCGGATCCGACTTATGTCGGATCCGCAGTTACGAACGGGGCTTTCTCGCCCCGGAGCTTGAAGGCAGCGGTCAGCCACCTCGACCTCTGGGGCGAGAAAAGCTGCTCCCGGTGCCCCTGGTCTGCTGGGGACCATCTCCAGCAGACCAGGGGCATCGGGAGCAAAGCCACAGCCCCGGCGGGTTTGCTCGCGGTGCCCCTGGTCTGCTGGGGACCGTCTCCAGCAGATCAGGGGCACCGGGAGCAAAGCCGCAGCGGTCCCGCGCCAGAGCAAAGCCTCAGAGGCGAGGCACCCCACCGCTGCGGCTTTGATCCCCTTGTCCCTGGTCTGCTGGGGGGGGGAGCGCAGCTAGTGTGCCCCCCCCCCAGCAGACCAGGCTTTTGTTGTGAACCCTGGGGCAGAGCAGCTGGGGCGCTGCCAGTTGGTCCTGCAGCGCTGCTCTGGGCACTACTGGACCAACCCGGCAGCACCCCAGCCCTCTGCCCCAGGCGTCCTGATTCAGCCGCTGCTGGTCAGTTTCAGCAGCGGCTGAATCAGGACGCCTGGGGCAGAGCAGCTGGGGTGCTGCTGGGTTGGTCAAGTAGCGCCGAGGAGCGGCACTACTGGAGCAACCCAGCAGCACCCCAGCTGCTCTGCCCCAGGCATCCCCAAGTCAGCCATTGCTGAAACTGACCAGCCCGAGGCACAGTTGCTCTGCCCCGGGCTTCCTGGAATCAGCGGCTGATCAGTTTCAGCAGCAGCTGACTTGGGGTTCTTAAGTTGAATCTGTATGTAAGTCAGAACTGGCGGTCAGTTTCAGCAGCGGCTGAATCTGGACGCCAGTTCTGACTTACATACAGATTCAACTTAAGAACAAACCTACAGTCCCTATCTTGTACCTAACCCGGGGACTGCCTGTAATATAAAAACAATAACAAACAAACGTAATGGCCAATCAAGACTTACACACCACAGCAGAGCATACTTTAATGTAGATGTTGAAATCATTGTGCAAAAATAACTAAAACGATAGCACACTTGCATAGTGGAATATGAAGAATACATGCAATTAAAAACAAAATGGCACTAGACTACAAGAAAAATGTTATAGACATGTAAAATTCTTGGTTAAAAGTCTAGATAGAGATAATAAGCAACCAGCTGCAAAATATCAGATTTATATAGAGATAAAATAATTGTGAACAAAATTTTCAAAAGTTACCACTGATTTTAGAGGCCACCATTAATGGTTGCCCAAAGTGAGGCAGATTAAAGGAGCCTGATGTTGTGTAGTGGTGCTCGGCGTCTTTTGGAAATCGGTTATCGCAAGATAATCAACCCAAATCACTGGTTACTCCTGAAAATCTGGGCCTACGTGTCTAATTATTAAAGGATATTGAGTGACTTTAAAAGCACCCCATAGGAAGGGGAAGTGCACAGTTTCACACCCATCGGGGGAGGACTGGCAAGTGTTCTGTCTGAGTGCTGCCTCTCAGAAAGCGTTTCTTAGCTATGCTAAGGAGAGAGCAATTTGCAACCCCACCTTACGGTGTTTAGACTTGCTGTGGGGAACCTGAGGCCCAAGGGCCGGATGTGGCCCTGGATTGCCTGGATCTGGCTCTTGAGACTCAGAGCTCCCCCCCAGCTACCCTCTCATGGGCTGGAGCACACAAAATCTACTAGCCTGGGCCACCCGAGGGTCTGGTGTGCAAGGGGAATGTGGGGAGTATCTTTCTACTTCTCAGTTGGGGGCCACGTCAGTGAGGAGTGGTTTTTTTTTTGCTTCTTACTTGTGTGCCGCCCCCGACTGATTTTTCTGTGGGTCATGGCCCCTCACATGAAAAAGGTTACCCACCCCAGTCTAGAATATCCCTCTGGGAACCAATTCACCAGGTGGTAGAGCCATTGCTTCCTTTTGCTCCCCCCTTTCAGTAGGAGCACATCTAGAATTACCTGGAGATCGATCTTCTGGGGTTTGATTGAGCGGGTCTAGTAATGACTCGCTAAATTGACTGCTGATGCTGCCCCCGTCGATTCCAGTACTCTACAGGATTGCACAGTGGAGACTTGAGTATCTTAAATCAATTTTCTCCCCCCCCTCTCCGCCCGTAGACCTGGCCTGAGTTATTCCCAAGAGATGTGAGGGAGAGCAACCCCATTTCAGGATCTGTGCTCTCCTGAGAAGTGCACCAGGATGCTGTTCTGAGAGTTTCCTTAGTCCCTGCCCAACTTTATTGCATGGCTAGGTTAACCTGGGTCACGATCTAGTTCTAAAGAAATATTTTAAAGAGTAAAACACAAAAGTTACTCTGAAAGTATCAACTGTTTATCTAGAGTGTATATTGATTTATAACAGTTTCTCTCACTGTGTTCTTGGGGAATTTCCCCAAGCCAAACGAAATTCAGTGAGTTCGTTCTCTGCTTTATAAATCATTCATACGAAGGAGACAATCTCAGCTGGAGCTGAATGCAAGTCTTTAAGGTGGGTGATGAATTTGGAACCTTGTGTACAGAAAACAAGCCTTTCATCGTTGCATACAGCCACACACAGTCATTTATAATCATACCTTTATTCTTTTTGATGAATCATTTACAGCTTCACTCAGTTGTGGTTTGTTGAGAAGTCCAAATACTGGGTCATCTGTGGAAAATGGTACATTTACATAGCCTGCTGTCGGGGTGGGGGAATGTTTGGAATGTTCTCAAAAGGAATAATCTGATTGGCTGAAAATGAGGGAACGCTATGTATGGATTCATAAAAGTTCTCCAATCCTGGGTAAAAGGCAATCACCAATGGGGATATAAAACCCCATGTAATTGGTTAACCTGTTAAATGTAGCATTTATTCGGTTAACCGATTAAAGTGGAGGCAGGGCAGGCAGGCAGGCAGGGAGCTGTTCCAGCCCCCACTGGTTAAGAACACAAGAATGGCCGGTACTGGGTCAGACCAAAGGTCCATCTAACCTAGTATCCTGTCTTCTGACAGTGGCCAATGCCAGATACCCCAGAGGGAGTGAACAGAACAGGGTATCATCAATTGATCCCTCTCCTGTCATCCATTTCCAGCCTCTGACAAACAGAGACACCATTCCTGCCCATCCTGGATCTAGTCATTGATGGATCTAACCTCCATGAATTTATCTAGTTCTTTTTTGAACGCTGT
This sequence comes from Pelodiscus sinensis, assembly GCF_052426305.1. Lineage (NCBI taxonomy): Eukaryota > Metazoa > Chordata > Testudines > Trionychidae > Pelodiscus > Pelodiscus sinensis. The sequence continues at coordinate 58,406,432 of NC_143060.1, forward strand.
TGAAGTCCTGGTCTTTACAACATCCTCTTGCAAGGAGTTCCACAGGTTGACTATGCGCTGCATGAAGAAAAAACTTTTTGTTTTAAACCTGCTACCTGTTAATTTCATTTGGTGACCCTTAGTGCTTATGTTATGGGAACATGTAAATAACTTTTCCTTATTCACTTTTTCCACACCAGTCATGATTTTATAGACCTCTGTCATATTCCCCCCTTAGTCTCCTGTTTTCTAAATTGAAAAGTTCCAGTCTTTTTAATCTCTCTTCATATGGGACCTGTTCCAAACCCCTAATCATTTTTGTTGCCCTTTTCTGAATCTTTTCCAATGCCAATATGTCTTTTTTGAGATGAGACGACCACATCTGTAGGCAGGTTAATCTTTCGCATTCTTAGTCGCCAACAGCAGTCACGCTTACCCTTTGAAATAGGCATCGGTCTAAATAACCTTCACATCACTTTTGGACAACAGTGTGAAGCGATATCAAAAGAACTGGAGCTGGTGGCAGTCGTTTGGTCTGGATGAGCAACACCACACAACATATAGTGTTGTAGCGTCTGAAGGCAACAAATCTCTGATCTGACACAGTTGTTTTCAACAACTGTTTTTCTGGCTCTTTAAAAACATTTAATTTCATTAGCTCCTACCCAAAGCACGTCAGGTTACTGGAAAAGCTTATCCACAGCCAGTTCTGAAGCTCACAGAAGATGACAATTAGCCATGGGTTTAGTGCATCTTCAAGTGTTTTTCCTACATGGGAAGGCTGTCTTTGATGTCTGGGTCATACTGTCTTTTCAAAACACTAAAATGACACAAGTTCAAAGGGCTTGACTTGAATGTGAAAGTCTGTGCTGCTAAGCACTTCTCCACGATTTCCTACTTAATGCAGGGGCTAACTCACATGGTGTATCACGACTAAGATATGGAGGGGTAGAATAACTCTTGTGAGAGAAATATTGGATTCCTGTTTCTAGCATTAACTAATTTAGTTACCGTACCCATAAAAAATTCTTCTCAATGAGTTATTTCAGACTGGTGAGCTCATAGATGTCTGCTTGGCAAACCTCAGCTCTGACTTCTTCATTCAAAATAAGATTGCTGCCAGGTTTTTCCGCCTCATGCCAGAGCTGTCAAGAAAGCTCCATTTTGCAGAACAAGAGGGACACGTTCATCAGTGACATCCCTTTCTGTAAAAACAACTAGGAGTCGTGTGTCACCTTAAAGACTGGCAGATATATTGGGACATCTCCATGCATCTGACAAAATGCTGTGTACCCACGAAAGCTTATGTCCAAATAAATCTGTGAATCTTTAAGATGACACAGGCATCCTCATTGTTTTTGCAGATACAGACTTAACATGACTACTTTTCTGAGACATTTCTTTCTGTCTTTGACAAGTTTCTCAAGAGGACTTAAAGCCTGCCTTTTGGGGCTAGCAAGTCATTGTTTATAATACGATTTAAAGTCTGGAAATGGAGTGTTTGTATCTGGTTTATGGTGTGATTTCAAGCCAGATCATGGCTAGGGGTTCATATGTGGATATGATGGCACAGAAATGTCACAATTAGTTCTTGTTAGATTTTGGTCCCAAATGGTGAGAAATTGATACTTACCATTTTGGATTGTATTGACCATGTGAAATTACCTATTTTCATATAATTTCTACCATCTTTAGGCCAGATTTTTATTCGGGTGGTCATTCCTGTGACATTTCATCTGCACCCCCTCAGAAAATCAGGTTCTTTCTAGTTTTGAATCTGATCCAGACCCCTAACTGTTGTGGTTGTGGGTCTTGAATACAAACCCCTTGTTTTTCTCTCCCACCAGTATTCAGAGGCTGTGATTTATGGTTTTGGTTTTGACTTAGCTCAGAGGAGTAACTTGTAGAGTTCTTTTGTACAACATGCTGTTTTATATCCAGCTTAGTTAGTAGCTGAGCTTTCTGCACCCCAAAACTGTATGAGAGTGAAAGAGAGAGAGAGGGGTTGCTGGTTCATGTGATGCATAGCGTATATATGTATTGTTGTCATAATTTGTTGTGAAGGGTTAACATTGAATGACTTCTGTGTACAAGTCATGCCCATATTTGGAAACAAACAGCTGGAAAGCAGATATGGCTGTACAGCAGGGGTGAGGAAACTCAGGCCCAGGGGCTGGATGTGGCCCCTGGCTTGCCTGGATCTGGCCCCATGGCTCAGGCCTCCATCCTAGGATTGGGGAGACCACACTGGTGCTCCAGCCCCCCCAACTACCCCACTGTGGGGCTGGTGCACACAAAATCTACGAGGCTGGGCCTCTCTAGGCCATGCTGTGCAAAGAGAATGTGGAGTGTCTTTCTCCTTTTCAGTCGGGGGCCACATCCGTGAGGGGGGAGGTTGTTGTGGGTTTTTTTTTTCTTCTCATTAATGTGCGGTCCCCAACTAATTTCTCTGTGGGTCAGTGGCTGTCGCCCCAAAAAAGGATCCCCACCCTGGTCTAAAGGATGAACTGCTCGCCTGAATGGCACTGAAATAGCTATGTGGTGGGACATGAAAGAATGATGAGCCGAGTCTGAGTGTCCTGGAGGAGAACTGCTGTGCTGGCATCCTCCAAAATGCACGTGCTCCTGTCCTGTGATGATTTGTGGGATTCTAGTTGATATTATGAAGTTGTTACTATGAAAATTGTTTTATCGTGAATGCTGATATTTCTGTGTATGCACCATGATCGGCAAGCCTGAAACCATGTCTCTACCAGGCTGGTAGGATTGTCTGCATCTGAATTAATCTCACCTGGAAGGAGCCACAGAGTGACTATAGTCTGTTAGTGGTAGAAATGTAGCAGTGTTAGTCTGGTGCAGCTGAAACAAAAAGCAAGACTGTGTAGCACTTTAGAGACTAACAAGATGGTTTAATAGGTGATGAGCTTTCATGGGCCAGACCCACTTCCTCAGATCAAACTTTGATCTGAGGAAGTGGGTCTGGCCCACGAAAGCTCATCACCTATTAAACCATCTTGTTAGTCTTTAAAGTGCTACACAGTCCTGTGTTTTGTATTCTATTAGAAATCAGTTCTCTCTACTGTCCCTTTGCAAGGGCGCATGTTAGGGAGAATGGAAAATCCCCAGGACAGCACGCTATTGATGTTAGCTTTTAAAACCACAGAAGGGAAGACTTGAAGGGAGAGGCACAGGAAGCTTGGACAGGAGACGGGGTAAGGGATGGATTGGCCAGGGTTGGAGCAGAGCTGTAGGAGGAAGGTTTCATGTTTGAGCCCAAGCTGTGCACTGCAGCAGATGGACACTAGGTGGCCCCAGAGGGCCCAGCTCCAACCCCCTTTCCCCCCCACAAAAAAAAACTCACAACAAACTCAACCAGCCACTACTGAGGAATACGTGGCTATGCAGGGACACATTTGCTGGTACTCTCCACAGGTCCAGACTTTGGGGTCACATATATGTGGAACCTTAGGCACACAATGTAATTCAATGAACTCTCCTTCCAGATATAAGAAATAACAATGGGACCTAATTAGTGTGAACAGTGGGCACCCAGGGAATACATCCACTCGCAAGAGACAAGTCTACAATTACCATATGGCCAAGCAACCCGAGGAATAGGAGACGTGTATTAGGGCTTACGGCTACAGAGTCAATGAGAGCTGGTCGGAATGGGTTAAGCAAGGGTTGAAAGAATAAAACTCCTAGGAGTCACAGAGTACAAACAGTTCATGCTGAAATGATCCACTTAGTGTAATGTTTTCCTCTGTGCTCCCAGGTGGTACATTCTGAGCTTTGAAAATCAAGTGACACTAATTGAAAACGCTTGCAGCCGAATTAATGAGTCCATTTTCCATCCATTTCTCCTTTGAATCTTGTAGGCAACTGCAGAGAGTAGGGATAGAAGGCTGTGTAGGGGGCAGCAGACTGACTGTCAGCTAAGAGGCACAAGTGTGACAGACAAGTTCATTGGTGAAGGAAATCAGTGGCAGAATCTGTTTTGTTTTCTAAATGTATTTATTTATGTAACAAGTCCCTCTTGAGGGCATTCTCTCTCTCAGCATGCTACACAATATGGATTAGAGCTGTGAATGGGTTTTGAGTGGAAAGCAGCCTGATCTCTTCCTGTGAGTCTATATAAAATGGTTCTCATTGCGTTCAGTAGGCAATGTGACTGTCACGTGTTGGTTGTTCCTTTACCGTCTCCAGAGGGATGATACCTACGGAGCAGCTGAAATGATAAGAACATTTAGAACAAATAAAAGGGGATACTCATTGATAGTTTGCATAGCTACCTGTGGAACTGTCCGCTGCTGGACAACATATATTCTAATACGGGACCTGGATTGTTTTGAAAAGGACTGGGTAACTTTCTAACAGCTGATACCATTTGTTAGTGTGGAAGCTGAGAAGGGGAACCAAACCTCATGCTCCAAGCTGATCTCCATTGGGTATCAGGAAGGAATTTTCTCTTCATAGACCATTTGAGTATGTGTTGTTAGCTGCTTTGGCCTTTCTCTGAAATATCAGGTATTGGCTGCAGCTGGTGGCAGCAGTGTAGACTAGATGGGGCAATCGTAAATCCTAGCTGAACCTATTTAGTCTGCTACCTTCCTTGTAATGCAAGTATGGAGCCCTGCCTTTGGGCCTGATACTCTAACTCTTACTTAGACAAAACTGGGGTGAAAGAAGGCTGCAATATTGGGGCTCCTAGTGGTGGTTATAGTACTCTCTGTATCTCAGCAACAACATTCAGGATTTCTTCTCACTTGTCTAATCTGTTCAGCTGGGGCCTATTCCGACAGATCTCACAGCCCTTGCTGTCCCCAAACAGTGATTTCTTTCATGAGGAAGAAATGCAGAGTCATATTTGTGAATGCAAATGGGTAAGAGAGCTTATTTACAGTGCAGGGTCCACCAACCAGGTTTCTTCCAACAGCTGCACCACAGCAATACATACAGAACTGTGAATGGCAGACAGCACACAGACAGGCATACTGTGCCAACAGAAATGGTGTGAGAATCCTGATCTAATCTGCCAATGACCAGGGATGCATAGTTGAGGTTTTACCTGCTTTCCATGGGCCAGATCTTGTGAAGGGCCAAACATTTCCTGCCCTCCTCCCCACTGATCAGTTCTGCGCCTCCCAGGGTCAGGTCCTTGTCTGGAGCGTAGCAGCAGACATACAAAGATTTGCAGTATTCCTGAAACCTCCTCAGTCCCCAGGACACCCAAGATGATCTGTAGTCTCTTGGAAGCGGATACAAATTCTGCTATTGACATAAGTGGGAGTAAGATTCAGTCCCTGAGAGATGTTCTCATTAATGGGGAAATGGGCCTGAGTGAAAATCTGGATCCAGACATTCCTGAACTTGGAACTGAATCCAAATTGTGCAACTTGGGCCCATCGTTAGCTTTCGCATCCAGTTTCTGTCTAGTGGCAGATTAGACCAGGAGGTTACCCCTTTCTGTGAGTGGTGTTCCTGTGTGTCTGGGTGATAGCTCTCTTGTTGTGCAGTAAATGGAAGAAGTCTTTCAAGCCCCTGCGGGCCAGAGTTGGTGTAAAAGCACAAAGCCCCCATGCAGATGGCTCTGGCTTCCCAGGAATCCTCGTCCATTCTCTGGGATTGTGGGCAAGCCCTATATAACTGTTCCATGGGGGAGCAAATCCCCACTCTCCCATTACATAACTAGAGGGGACTAATGAGCATCCTTTCAGAGCACTGACATTTCTTCTCCCATGGCTTTTATCACCTTCTATAGTTTTTAGAGGGCTGTTCCTAGCCTTTCTGTACAGAGGCCTCTTTGAACCAAGCCTGGAGGGAAGAGACACTTCCACCTCTTTCTTTCTGATCTCCAGGGTGGAGTTAACAAGCCACACCCACCACAGCGAATGAGTAGGATATAGTCAGCTCTAGAGCTGGGTGAATTTTTTTTGTCTGTAAATAGCAAATTAGCTGAAAAATGCACCAGAGCTATTTGCAGAAAAAAATCAGCAGTGTCTAAATCTCTTGTTTTGACCCTTGCTTGGAATCAACATTTTCCTAGTAGCCTTAACGCTCCTTTCCTGTCACCTGCTGGGAGAGGAGCCCCTCCTCTTCTGTACACCCCATTTGGTGGACCAGTTAAAGGTATGGAATGTGGTGGAGTACTTGGTATTGTGAATGAGAATGACAGATAGTTTCAAAAGGGCCATGCTCCAGCTAATAATGACTCTTTAAACCAGCCAGAATTATCTTCACTGTGCTCTGGGGAAGCCATGCAGCCTTTTCAAGCCTGTTGGTTTTCTCCTCCCAACCTCCACCGGTTCATTTATCTGAACGGTCGGGGCTGCCTGCTCCATATGGACATAAATGCAAACCTGAAACCCAGCAGATAGTATTCTGCAGGCTGCTCCATGATGAAGGGCATATTGGAAGCTTGACAAGTGTTAAAGTCGGAGATGCTGGACTGGAAGATGCCTCCGGGCGACTATTCCCAGCTTTGGAATGCTCTCTGTAAAATGCTATTTACTCTCTTTTCTACAGACCCCAGTGCACCTGGAGTAGTCAGGCAAACAGCAGCATGCTGGCTGCTAAGTCTGGAGGGCTTAAAAGCTGCTTTTCTATGAGTAGGTTGTTTGCGGTGCTCCTCCGCCTGCCACAGTGACAAAATATTCATTGGCTGATTTTGGGAGAAGCCAGGGGTTTGGCAGAAAATCCCCACTGACTCTGGGGTTGACTGTTTAAGCACCTCCTGTTTAAAAACTAGCAGTGCCTTGTCTCCACAACAGTGGTCTAGCAGGATAGTTCTATATCTCCATTTGCCCCACTACCTAGTGCCTCTTGGGTCAGTTTTGTTCGTTCATCTGTGGATGTACTTGCTCTTGCAAAGTACTCTCTAGCTGACTGCAGCTAATGCTTTGGAAAAAGCATGCTACTTATTTGTAAGGCGTCTGCACGAGACCAGAAAGCTGCTGATGCCTCAGATAAATGAAACAAACTCCCTTCCTATGTACCTGGTCATATATAAAAAGTCCCTTATCAGGCATTAATTAAAGTCTCAGCACGTTTGTTACATCCAGGACATACCTGAGTTCTGGAAAGAAAGCAGAAAGCGAAAACATTTCCCATGCAGACCCTCGCTTTGTTACCCCCTTGTCCTCACCGTGGGAAGCACAATTTACTGCATGCTCTTGCATTCCTTTCCTTCACATTGGAGTCTGACGTAACTCTCGCCTCGAGGTGCTATGTTTGCTTTGTCTTCTGGAATCAGAACGTACCACCCTGTCCATTCCTTTACTCCTCCAGCTCTGAGGGATCCAGATGTTATTCCTGGCTTCTTCGAGGCCATATGCAGTTGCCATTGTTGTCTGTTAGACATCAGGAAGAATCTTTTGATAGTTATTATAGATCAGCAACATGTTTTCCTTTGGTAGGCTTATTTGTTCAGTCTAAAAAACCCCACTCATGTCCTGTAAATCATGGCATTGCCATTAACATCAATACCCTCCTGATTTACACGCACTGAGGAACTGGTTCCATGGATTCTTAACTTAAGGGTGGGCAATAATTTTTTGCCGGGGGCCACTTCGGAAATTTTTGAAGTGGCCCTGGGCAGCACAGGAAGGGGTGGGGCATTGAGCAGAAGGGGCAGTGCCAAGATATTTCTGGATTTCTTACCCCCCAGACAATGATTAGGGAGCCTTTGCCACCACCCCATGTTCCCCCAAGGTGCCCATGCCCCTGGCTTGGGAGGAGACTTCCCTCACTTCCCTGCCCCTAAGCCGCTCTCCCCCCCCTCCCGTGCGAGCAGCGCGCGGCGCTTCAAAGCACCACGTGCTCCTGGCAGGGCGGGAGGAAGCTTCATGTGCTCCCCCGCCTCCAAGACGATTAGGACCTGGGGGCAGGAGAGCGCACGAAGTCTTCTCCGCTCTCACCCCCGCCCTGCGAGCAGCGCGCAGCGCTTCAAAGCGCCTCATGCTCCTGGCAGGGCTGGAGGAGACTTCGCATGCTCCCCTGCCCCTGCCCTTAATTGGCCTGTGGGGGGGGGGGGGGGGAGCGGCACAGCCTCCGCGGGCCGGATCCACCCTTTTGCCCACCGCTGTCTTAAGTGAACCAAACCTTTTGTTATTAATAACAACATTACTTATTAAAACTGAATTTTAAAATAATTTATTTTCCCTCATTAAGTTGTTTATTTACTTGATTTTCCCAAATCAACAAAAAACACTTTAAATGTTGCTTGGAGTCAGTTTCTTAATTCTGTAATATTTGAATTACAAGCTATAGTGTATGTGATTTCTTAAAATTATTTTTAATGCAGGGTAGCCTATGAGATTAAGTTATAATAGAAAGTAAAACAGTTCAAAAATCAAAACCATTTGAAAGACTATTTTGCCTAGAGCAGGGGTGGGGAACCTCAGGCCCGGGGGCTGGATGTAGCCCCCAGCTTGCCTGGATCTGGCCCCCCGAGGCTCAGCACCAGGAAGCCTGCGCTGGCGCTCCAGCCCCTTTGCTGCTCACCTGCAGGAATGGAGCATACAAAATCTACTAGCCTCCCCCCTAGGCTCCAGTGTGCAAGGGGAATGTGAGGAGTGTCTTTCTCCTTCTACGTTGGGGCGTCTTACTTTGCTTCTCACTTGTGTGCAGCTCCCGACAGACTTTTTTGTGGGTCAGCAGCCCCCCGACCCATAAAAGTTTCTCCACCGCTGACCTAGAGAGACTCTCAAAAGTCTTGGTGAAAATTTCAGCGTACACAAAGCTCAGCTAATTGCATACAGAAAATGCCATTGTTAAAATTGACATGAAGATAATCCTATTCAGGAACAGTTCAGTGTCTCAAAAGATGACATAGCTGCTGAGTCAGTATTGAAGCCAGTATCCCTATTGCCTGCATTATTTTTTTTATTTTAGAACCAAGAAAAAGTTTTGCAAAATAATAAGCACAAGTACAAAGCTTTTGATGTTTAACCTAAAGTAGAAAAGAAACAAAAGAGGAACAGACAACAAAGGGCAGCAAATTTTGCTGCAGACAAGAACTACTTCCCTACCCTACAACCCATCACCATCTAGAATGTTTTGCGTGTGGGAATGTAATTGTTTCACTTTCTTCAGAGTAACATATAATTATGCTATATATTATGAGAATCTGAAAGTTTCTCAGAGCAATTAAATGTCAAGTAGGTGTGATCCAAAGCATTGGGCGGTTTCCCATGGATTTCCACAGGTTTTGGATTAGGTGCAACATATGGCGATTAGAAACTTGAATGAAGTTTTCTAGATTTTTCTGAGCACCTGTTAATATTTTAGGGAGAAATTTCTAGTGAAAATGAATGGGAGTTGGATGCCTAATTTACAAAGTCCAAAGAATTTGAGGCAGGAGCTGTTCAATTTCCAGAAATACCTTTTCAGGGTCCTCACATTTCTTCTTGCCTATTTCCTCTTGATTATTCATCTGAGCAGTTTTACAGTGTCTCATTTAGACATTGAAGGAAACAAACCATTCCTTAAGAGTTCTGTTAAAGGAAGCTATTGACTTAACTGATTCAGAGGTCAGCAAAAGCCCCAGACACTTAAATGTGATTGACTTAATTCTCATGAATCATCCTTATGAAGTCAAGCATTCATATAAGTGTCCTCAGGCCCAGCGTCAAGTTTTAGCTGCATGTTGAGTGGTCTCTAGTATTGAGGCAGCTTGTGGAGTCCGTGGGGAGGACTGGAATAGAAGGGAAGGAGCCTGGAGTGAAATGGCTGAGATCCCCATGGTTGAGTGCCAATTGGGGATTCCTTGTATGCAAAGGGAATCCATAGGGGGCCAGTTTTTGGCCTCCAGTGCACGACAGACGTGAGGGGAGGATCAGAGGATATGGAAGGGCAAACTGTGGGATACCGATGCCATTGTTATGTTTGTTTCTCATGTGACCGGTGCCTATGAAGCTTAACGACATTGAATACGTTGGCCTGGATCTATTAATAAATGCAGATCTTTGATACTTAAGTACTCTGCAAAATGTATTGGACCCCCAGCAAGAGCATCCAGAGGGCAGGCTCCAGAGAGCCCTGTCTGCAGCAGAAACAGGTTGCAGCACAGAGACTGAAGGATTTGAGGACGCCACAATGGGGCCCCTCAAACCAGCTCTGTGTGGTGTCCGTCTGCAACAGAATTTGTGTGTTGGGCAGGAGATGAGACAGCGCCGTTGGCTCTAGAGCAGGTGCACAATGCCTGCAGTGGCTGTTTGAGATGTGGATGGTGTTACTATATTCAGCTATTCTTCATTGTGGATTAAGGTGTTATTTTTCCACTTCTACGCTGAGGAGATGGCTCTTAGGGAGCCAGTTAATCTCGTCTTTTCCTCTAGATCAAGCCTAGCCACAGAGGCACCTCCTGCTATGATAGAAGAGAAAGCGCCAAAAGTATCTGAGAGTTTTCCCCCCTTGTGCCAAAACAGTGACCCTCTTGTGCATTTCAATACATGAATCCTGCTTGCCTCTGTTCACAAGGTTGCTTAAGTTTCTACATTTTGCTGCTGCTAATGAAATACACCAGCTACAAGCAGCTGAAGAACATGAAAAGTGGCTTATTGAAGAATCGAACGTGTTGCATTCCAATTCTGTGAGGTTACACTCCTGTACTGCTGCCCAGCCTGAGGCGTGTGTCTGTCCTCGCTGGCCCAAAGCACTAGCAGTCCCTCATTCACACAATTCCCTATGATTTACCTGAGACCCAAACTCTCTCTACTTCAGGATTATGCGGAGACCTGGGAGGGATATACTTAGAGATGAAGTGTTAAAATGAAAACCCAGCTCAGCATTATGGCCTTAATTCAGCACAACACTCAAGTCCATGTGAAAAGTTAAGCACGTGTTTACATCTCATGACTGCGCTGGAATTTACGCAGACACTGAAGTGTTTTGTTGAATTGGAGCTCGGAAATAATAGGTTCTGTGAAATCCACTGGCATTACCTGGCTAGCTGGATGTATCCCATAATGCATCACTTTCTTTGACACCATAGACAGCCGTGGCGCTAATGGTATCTGTAACTTTGCAGAAGAATGGGTTCTGGGCAGTCTTAGCAAACCAGGAAGGAATGCTGGAATTCCCAAAGATCCAAGTGAATTTAAAAGGAGATGAATTCTTCTTTACCTGAGTTTCCTCCACAGCCTGGTGAGTAAGGGCATTCAGCCCACAGTGCTGGACTTCATTCACTTTTTCTTGCTGTTCACCATTTCTGCCTTGACAGGGGCAGTGAACATCACTTGACTTGCTGCATTGGTAGGTACACCAATACTTCAGCTACTGTGGGGAGAGCAGAGGAGTTGTAAATAAAATGATCAAATGTTGATCAATTACTTCTCCCTAATGGGCAAGGATGGTTTTGTAGCTGAAGTAAAGGGCTGGGAATCAGGAGAACTGGATTCTACTCCCAACCCTGCCACAGAGTTCTTGTGAGACACCATGTAAATAACATAACCTCTCTGGGCTTTGGTTTCCCATGTGTAAACCTCATTTAGGTGCAGTTAGAGTTACTATTTGGATACTGTGCTGAGACCCATCGCTAGAAGGTGGTACAGCAGTGATATTCCTGAAAAATGTGCATGACTCTGTCCACTAACTTACAGTGGTTGCTTCCTGTTAATTTCTGCTTGTGCATGTAAAAGTCCTCTGTCCCTGGTTTCAGACGTTTTCACCATGTCTGATATTTCTTCCTTTGGGAGCCAGAAATTCTCTTCTAGCATCTTTCCACTTGATAGTGTCCTAGGCAAGATTCATCTTTGGTTTGAAGGAAGATGGCAGTTGTTTGGGGTTTTTTTAAATGGCTTTCTAATTCTAGCAGCCATCACTGTCCCCTAATGAAAAAGCAGCAACAAATGACTTGTCTGTTCTTTATTTACCACTTGTTACGGGAATTCTAAAGCCAAATTCATATTTGGCTCACATTAGGACTCCGTTGCTTTTTTTGGTTACTTTTGGGATGACTCAACTTACACCAGAAATAAACACAGTGATTAATAAGGACAGCATGTCAGCCACTGGGCCTGTGTTATGGTGGAGTTATTCCTCACTGAAAAAGATGAATCAGACCCTCCATAAAAGCTCTGGCTGTATAATCCAAAGTGTTTGGAGGCCTCCTCTGCTTGAATAGGTCATATGCAGCAGAAGCCACCTACCTCCTGTACCTACACTTTTAGTTTATCTGACACTATTAAAAATCTTTATCTGTTGCCAATAACACTGGAGATTATTAATGCTGAAATCATGTTTAAAATCAAATGTATTTTTCATTAGCAACACCTATATTAGCATTTTATACTTCGCTGCAGTTGGTTGACAGCAAGCCACTTGCTTTGCCGCAGTCACTGGTAAAATTCTTTGGCCTCTGTTATGCAGCAGCTCGAACTAGATGATCAAAATGGTCTTTTCTGCCTTAAAATATATAAATCCATGGGACTGCTCCAGTGTCCATGGAAGTCAATAGAAAGACTCCCATTGACTCCAGTGGGATTTAGATCACACAGTTAGTGGCTCCTGGTTCTCCTGTATTTTAATGCAGTGAAGGACAGTGATTAAATGGAATAAACACCTCGCTTTGGTTTAACAGTTGGCTTGAATAGACTCATTTAACATTTCTGTTGCTGTCAAGCTTTATAAAATCCTTCCCCTTCCTCCAGAATCGCAGAGTCTCTACCATGGTGGACTCCATCCCATGGAGATGCTATAGGCCCCCTATACCACTTCAACTGCTGCCCTCTGTTACATCGATTCTGCTGCTGGAAGGTATTTTGCACCCATTCGGGAGTGGCAGGTTTTGTCCCGTATGCTTTCTATGCACACTTGTGCCAAGTGGCTTACACAAATCTGCACCCCCAGTGAATGGAGGGAAAATTGCATGCTCAACTCCAGAAGCAGTTTAGGTGACTGGACATCGATATATCCCTTTGCTCCTGGAATTACCTGTTTTGTGTGTGGTGTAGGACATTTCTTCAGTCACATACACAATATGTAAAGACAAGGGAGTTGTGCATGACATTTGTTGGCTAATTTGGGCGAGTGAATTTAACTATTTGCCTCAGAGTTTTCTCTTGATTAGATCAGAGAATGGAGAGCAGTGGTTCTCATCCTGTTTGACATCGGAGGCTGCTTATGGGGGCCACAGTGTCTTATGTGGGCCACATCCAATACTATCTGTATGGCCCTGAGGATGTCACATGGGCTGCAGCTCTGTGCTGACTGGGCCACAGGTTGAAAACCATTAATATAGAGAGAGATTTCAAAAGGGAGCCTTGCTGAGTGCCCTGCTGCAAACAAGAAGGACTCTATATATATTCAACAGCTAACCGTGCCATGAACACTTCATCCCTGGCTCACTCTGTTAGGGCATTAGAATCACAGAATACTAGAACTAGAAGGGACCTTAAGAGATTGTCAAGTCTAGTCCCCTGCCCTCATAGCAGGGCCAAGCACCTTCTAGATTATCTTTGATAGATGTCTGTTTAACTTGCTCTGAAAAAGCTCCAGAGATGGAGATTCCATAACTTCCCTAGGCAATTTATTCCAGTGTAACCGTCCTGACAGTTAGGAAGTTTTTCCTAATGTCCAACCTAAACTTCCCTTGTTGCAGTTTAAGCCCATTGCTTCTTGTCTTACCATCAGAGGCCAAGGGGAACAATTTTTTTCAGCCTTCCTTCATAGGTCATGTTCTCTAGACTTTTAATCATTCTTGTTGCTCTTCTCTGGACCCTCTCCAATTTCTCCACATCCTTCTTGAAATGCGGTGCCCAGAACTGGACACAATACTCCGAGGTCTAACTAGCGCAGAGTAGAGTGGAAGAATGACTTCTCGTGTCTTGCTCACAACACTCCTGCTAATACATCCCAGAATCATGTTTACTTTTTTTGCAATAGTGTCACGCTGTTGACTCATGTTTAGCTTGTGGTCTACTATGACCCCTAGATCCCGTTCTGCCGTACTCCTTCCTAGACAGTCACTTCCCATTCTGTATGTGTGGAACTGATTGTTCCTTCCTAAGTGGAGCACTTTGCATTTGTCCTTATTAGACTTCATCCTGTTTACCTCAGACCATTTCTCCAGTTTGTCCAGATCATTTTGAATTATGACCCTATCCTCCAAAGCACTTGGAAACCCTCCCAGCTTGGTATTATCTGTAAACTTAATGAGTGTATTCTCAGGCCCGGCCTTTGGGCAAGGCAAGCGAGGTGGTCGCCTTGGGCCCCATACATTCAGAGTCCCATGCTGCCCAGCTCCTGGCCCTGCCAATCCGGCCAGGATCTGCGGGGCCGTGCGGCTCAGCATGCTGTCTTGGGCCCACACACTCTTTGGCCAGGCCTGCATACTCTCTATGCCCTCCTCTAAATCGTTGATGAAGATATTGAACAGAACTGGTCCCAAAATAGCCCCCCTGTGGAACTCCACTGGTTATGCCCTTCCAGCATGACTGTGAACCATTATAACTGCTCTCTGAGAACGGTTATCCAGCCAGTTATGCACCCACCTTATAGTAGCCCCATCTAGGTTGTATTTCCCTAGTTTATTGATGATAATAATGTGATGCGAGACTGTATCAAATGCTTTGCTAAAGCCTAGGTATGCTACACCCACTGCTTCTCCCTTATCCACAAGACTTGTTTATCCTATCAGAGAAAGTTATCAGATTGGGTTGACATGATTTGTTCTTTACAAATGCATGCAGGCTGTGACTTATCACCTTATTATATTCCAGATGTTTGCAGATGAATTTCTTAATTACTTGCTCCATTATCTTCCCTGGCACAGAAGTTAAGATGACTGGTCTGTAGTTTCTTGGGTTGTTCTTATTTCCCTTTTTATGGATGAGCACTATATTGCCCTTTTCTAGTCTTCTGGAATCTCTTCCAACTTCCATGACTTTTTGAAGTCACCTCCAGTATCAGCTCCTTGAGTATTCTAGGATGCGTTTCATCAGGCCCTTTTGACTTGCAGACGTCTAACTTTTCTCAGTAATTTTTGACTTGTTCCTTTTTTTTATTTTAACTTCTAAACCTACCCCATTTCCACTAGCATTCACTGTGTTAGGAATCCCGTCACCATGAAAAGATGGTCGAGTGAAGCCTTTCTATCGATGGCATGATTGTTGTTAGCGTCTCATTATGGGTCTGATGTCAACTCCATAGAATTAAGTGGAGGCTTTTTGTTGGCTATAATGGACTTTGGATACAGTTCTAAGGTCTCAGCCCTAGTGGTCTTGCAATGAATAGTAAAATGCCAGTTGATTTAACTTGTGCTCCTGCAAAGTTAACCAGACCCTTGGTTAACTGTTCCACTGTTTGATCTTTATTGTAAAAGGGCTAACTAAGGACCTTTTAAGCATTCATGTAAAGAAAGAGGATCTGCACTTATTCTGTTTTGGAAAATCAATTGGCTAGAGTGGTTACTCTGCTTTTCTGTATATTTTAAAATTACAGCCTACACCATCAGTAAAAGCTCTTCCTTCTGCTCTATCCAGGTGAAGAGTTAGGGAATATTAAATGCCGTAGGAAAACTACTGCAGGCCATTTGTACTAGATTTTTCCACTGCATATGTTACAGTGGTGCATGGAAACTGGGAGGCTAAAAGGCACACGGTGTTCCTTCTGCGGGGGTTTCCTTTTCTGCATTGGTGAAAAACAGCAAAATATTGTCCTGTCCTCCTCCAACACCACACTTAAGGTAAATAAACTGTAAACAATTTGGGTATTCAAAATAGGCTGCTAAGGGAGTGAAAAGCTGGTGGAACTTTTTGTAACCTCATTTTTGTGCAGGGGAAGGGCAGAATTGCCAGAATTTAAATTAATACACACACATACGTGCACACACAAACAACTACGTTTAAACAGACATTAGGCTAAAAATACTGTGCAATTTACATAACAGAAATTTTCTTTACCTCTGTCAGTAATACATTAATTAAATCTGTGACTGATTTAAATGGCGTGCTTATTTTCGCTATGTGTTGTACTTAGGGGTTTTTTGGAAGGGAGGGAGGTTTTTTTTGGGGGGGGGGGGTGTTCAGTATTTTTGTTTCAACCATCTGGCAACCCTATTCACTGAACCTTTCTGTGAACCAAACCCAGGTTTGGGCTTTAAAATCTCTCGGTGCAAGGTTGAATGACCTGAATTAAGGGAAAGGGCACTCGCTGTGTTAAAGCTTCTACCCTTACTGACAAGCACAAGTGGAGCATGCTGCTGGAATGGAGGGAGTTGTCCGTCAGGTGCCTGACCAGACCTATTCCTGTGGTACCAACACTTGTGGGAGTTTTGCCACTGACTTCAATAAGCCTCATTGGGCTTGTTACTACTAAATCCTTGAGGGCTGAGCCAATCCCTTTGATGTCAGTGGGATCCTTAGGAAAGAGGAAGATGATAGTAAAGGGTTTTCCCCTTTGCTCTGCACTGTTACCCATTCTCATGAGACCCATGATCACATCTCCCAGTATTTCATGCTTTATTTCAAGCCCCAGCTCGTGGAGACATTTATGGTGGGAGAATTTTAGGGTACGGCTAGACTACACAGTCCCGGAAGAACTGTTCCATGTCTAGGGAATGCGTTTGCTCCTCCACTTTTTTTTGCAGAAGAGCAAACACGCTCTTTCGGAAGCCCTTGTATTCCTCTTTCCAGTAGGTGTGTGGGTTACATAAACAGGCTTCCAAAAGGGGTTTTCCCCCCCAACATTTGGCCCAGTCTAGATGGGCCAAATATCAGAAAAGCCTCTTCTGACAAAAGAATCGGAAAAAGCTACGCAAAATGCGGAGCGCATTTTGTGTAGCTTTTTCCGAAAAAAAGATGTAGTCTAGCCATACTGTTAGTGTTATGGTTTGGGGAACAGTCCAGACCAGTATGGGGTTGTCACCGCTTGCCCTGCAACCTGGGGGTCTTACAATATTTTGTTGCTCTCGTGTTGCCAGTCTGGCACAACCTATGAGCATGCAGGTCACACTGCAAAGAGTCCATGTGCTAGACAGCCCTGGTTCAGCAGCTCTCACCCCAGCTGCCTCTCTACGGCTCCACAGCCCCACTTGGCCTTCCATTAGCCTTGGTTACAACCAGCACAGGGACCTCAACATACTCCCAGGCCTGCATTCCCCCCAACCACATGCTCTGCCATGTCTAGCCCTCTCCTAGAAAGCTCAGAGAAAGAATAAGGCTCTAAAGAGACAAAAGCATATCACAGTTTAACAATCTAACTGAAGTAAATAACCCCTTCCAGTTAAACACAGAATTGAGATTATTTATAGTGAATATGAAATGAATTTATTAAAAATAGGAGATAGGTGGAATGATGCCAGGTAAAAGGAATAAAGTTAGAAGGCATTACAAGCAAATAAAAGTGAAAAGAGAAATCTAAAAATCTAAAACGTAATTTGGCAAAGTACAGGCTTTATTCAAGATACTTTCTCACCTATATTCAGTTTCTGGAGGCATCAGCCTTCCTTTCTTCTTGGTTGCAGGACTAATCATTCTCAGCTAGCAAGAGCTCTGTTCCTTTGTCTGTCTAGTGATGGATGCCAAAGATGGCTTCTGAGTTAAACAAACTTGTTTCAAGAGGCAGGATGACCTCCTACTGTTTTTGTCTTTGTGGGGCGTTCCATCCCACCTCTGACTTCTGTGTAAATGGAGTTTCCATTCTTTCTGGTTACTCCTTGCTTAATTTCACTAGAGACTTCCCTCCAGTCTGAGGGAAATCCTGTTTCTCCTCTTGGTTGGTTGCAGACTAGAAACTTAATCCATATTTCCTCATATAGTGTTAATACCTACATTTCACAGTGATATTAACTACCCGTGTGTCATAGGATTTCTGAAAAGACCTCACTCTATAGTCTACTACTATACTTTTTAAATATAACCAATTGTATGCAACTAGTTGGTTCAATTGCTTATCATTTCAGAACCAGAACCCCCATCTTTATAGACCAGTAAAACTTTTAAAATAGATTTTTCTGATGATTTCCCCTCAAAGTAAAATGTATTCAGCTGTGAGGAAGGTAATGTGGAGTCTGGTGGTCAAGGATGTGCCAAGTCCTTTCTTCACTAATTTGTTGGCTATGAGCTCTGTTTACCTAATAGTAAAAATGGACTTTCATTGCCTGAAGACCAGGATGGTCAGAGAATCAAATGCACATTCAGTTGTCTAGGGCAGATAACTCTCCTTGACATGCTTGGTTTATACACACTTTATTAATAATTTCAGTATATCGCCATAACTCTTAATACATGCTGTGTCTATATGTCAGCCAAGAATATTAATGATCAGCGAGTTGTTAGTTTCAGGCATATTTTGTGGAAAGATTGTTCAGGAGTTTGTAAGGTATGAATGAGTGATGCTTATCATCATACTCAAATTACTGTCTTTTTAAATGAACATTTTTAGCCGTCACAGTTGCAGCGAAAATCAGAGTGCCCCCTGGAGGCTGAGAAACAAGAACAACTTCCTTATTTTTTTTAAGCATCTCATGACTCATCAGCCAAGCTCATGATTTTGGAGGGCTCAAATCTGGGGCTGGCAGTATGGCATATGCTAATTATCAGGGCTCAACAAATTATAGAAAACCCTACTTGCCAGACAAAAAAGGGACTTGCCACCCCCACTGTGTGACTCCCACCACTCAGGTGCGCGCCACCTGGAGAATGGGATGACCAGGACGGCATGTTTGCTTCTGTGACGGGGCAGGGCTGCTCCGCAGTGGCGAGGATGACCCACCCTGCACTTCAGCGGCACCGACCCCTGTGCTGCATGGGAGCGTGGTGTTCTGACAGTGGTCTGCGCTGCTTGCTCCCATGTGGTTGCCCTGCTGAGCGGCGTGCAGTGGGGGGGCCGAGTCCTGGGACAGTGGGAGGTGGGGCCGCATGTGGGCTTAGGGTGGGGCCAGAGTGTGCGTGCGTCCCTGACGTCGGGGGTGGGAGGGGGAGGTGCCGGCGGAAGAGAGTGCCGCATTCAAAAGGGGAGCAGAGGAGAGCAGAAGAGAGGAGGGAGGCGACAGGGGAGAAGGGAGAACAGAGGAGTGAGCTAGAAGACGGCGGTGGGCGGAGGAATGAAGGGTGAGAGTGGAGGAGAGGAACGGGAGACGGAGGATGTCAGAGAAGGCAGGAGGGAGACGGGGAGTGGAGCAGAGAGCAGAGGGGGGCAGAGGACTGTCGGTCCCCGCAATACGCGAAGTTCGAAAGGGATGCCGGAAAGAATGAGACCACAACTTGGGGTTACAAAAAGGGAAACTGATTTTATTTTAATGACTCCGACACCTAGTGACTCAGAACTCAGTCACATACGCAGGCGCCAAACAATCATCAGAACAAAAAAGAAGCAAATTACCAGACAAAATAAGACAATTCCCTGGGGCTTTTCTAAGTCACGATAATTCTCAATAATTGCCCAGGGGTTCGGAACAGTTGAATTAATACTGACATTGTTCATAAAGTTAACTACTTACACTATTTTATACAAGAGAACAGTCAAAAACCTTAACAACCACTATTCGTAAACTAACACAACGACTCTTTAACCCACTGTCACTTAACAGGCAACAAGGGTACTGAAATTAATCAGGATGGGGATAATGTCAGGGGAGGATGTTATACCAGTTCTGGAGACAGCAGGAACACAAGTACCAGCCACATGCTCATAAACTGTCTCCACGCGGGTCGACCAACTCGGAGTACGCTTAGTAAGACTCGAGAGCGGGGGGTGCAAGGCGTCTGGGTGATCAGGCCAGGCGTTCACACGATGCGATTCCCCACTCAGAGGGGGTTCGGCTGCCTGTTTTATTGCCTGGTCACTTAACACCTCATTGGCTGATCTTTGCCACAGTGGGTGGAGTAGCAGGCCTGACCACGAGTCAGCCCATTGGCTGATTTTTTTACTGCAGTGGGTGGAGCGAGCAGGGGGAGATAATTATTCTGCATTCCCTTATATGGAAAGCATTCTGCCTCACAGACAGAGCCCCCTATACCAGCCTTTTCAGGTGTAACAGGCTATGGCTCACCTGCGAAGGGCAGCCATTTTTGTTGTCCTGTCTCAGACAAGGACGTGAAAGGAGAAGTGGAGGTAGGAAGCAGCCCAGAGTGGAGCCGCTAAGTGCCAGTCGCCCTTCCCGCCACAGGGCAGCTCCGTCCTGTCACAGCTCACCAGCTGCCAAAATCTGCTCGCCACGGGCAAGTGGGAGAGCCAGTTTGTTGAGCCCTGCTAATTCTATGGCAATTTAAGTAAATCAAAGGATAGGGATGGCTAACATGGCCCAGTAAGTTCATCATCATGGGCCTAGGCCACTCTTCTTTCATACAGCAATGCAAGATGTGCAGACTACAGGTCCCAGCATGCAGTGCTCCATCACTAATGGAGCCGCTTAGCCTGAGCAATTGGATCAGGATGAGACATTGCATGCTGGGAACAATAGCTCCATTCCAGCATGGCCATATTAACCATGGAGTTGGGGGCTCTTGCCATTTGCTCCATGGGATGCAAATTTGGTGGAATATTTGGAAACTTGTTTTAATCCTGTGCTTGGGCAGTATCTGGGTGCCTCTGATTTAGGGTCTGTAGATACCTGTACAGTTTGATTTTGTTTTTACTACTTTACATCAGGAGGGGGAGTCTAACCACCATTCTTAATATAACCTTATGGTTGGTCGCTACTGAACTTGAATGAGGATTGTGTGCTGTAGACAGTGGGTGTGAAATTTTGAACTTTTAAGTCATTAATGAAACACCATTAAAAGCTGGAATCAGGGGCAACACCAGTTTGCCCAAGCAAATGCTATTTTTAAAAATGAAGCCATTTACTCAGTGTCAGTTTTCCAAAGAGGCTTTTTTAGCATGGAGTTGCCTTTCAGGATTAGTTTTTAAAATGTTGATAGTTTGAGCACAATGAAGGCTTCTGTACTATGGTATTCTCATAATCAGCCCTCTATTACTTGGATTTATCCCCGTACGACCGCAGAGCATTAAAGTAAATTAATCCAGGTTTGTTCAGACAGACCAAGAAGAGCATATGCTGTCTACCCATTGCCCTGTCCGTGTGCCTCAACGTGCTTCCATTGGGAACCATTTCTGTAGGGCAGAGTGTAGCCCATTCAGAGCACCACCGTAGATAGCCAATTAGGGAGCAAATGGCAGTGTTTTTGTGATGTGGACACTCTGTCCTCTTGGATTTAGACTGAGACCATCAGACTCCTTTCCTAGTGCCATGGAAAATAAACAACCTCTAAATTAGGATCTGAGAGCTTAAGTTAAAAGGCTCTGGATCTATTGCCAATCTGCAACTTACTGGATGTCCCATTCTCCCCTGAAAGGTGACTGTGGCAGAAGTCCATGTGATTATAGAAAAGCAGAGGTTATAAGGGAAATCCTGACACTCCTTTCATAATTCAGGGCACATGGCTGCCAGTAGATGGTTTGTTTATGCTGTGGTTGTCATAAAATAGTCAAGATTTCCCCACGTTTCCAAAGAGCAGTATTGGAGATGCCACAGTCCCTTCTTAGCCCAAGGACAGATGCATGCTGCTGTGCTAAGATATCCCAGTGTGGAAACAGTGGGTGAATGCTGCCTTTGAACGGGGTTAAGTGTAAACCGTTGTAAGAACAATAACAAACAAAAAGTTGGGAATGGCCTATTTTTGAAGGTCTAAACATGAAAAAGTGAAGGTGAGTCAAATTGCTCATCTCCGAGCATGTGCGATCCAAGGAATGCCTAACTGTGTTGTGTTTGAGAATTTATGGCTTACAAATGCCACTGGACAGACAGTTCTGGAGACTGAAATTCTTGTCTCAGTGAAGTCAGTGGCTAAACTCCCGTGGGAACAGGTGTTAGCCCTCGCCCAGTGGCTCCCAACCTTTTCCAGCATGTAGACCCCTTTTCAGTCTATTAACATTTTATGGCCTCCGCCCCAAACAGTATAGCTGTGCCTGCAGCCTCCATGTCCCTCAGCCTGTGCTGCTTCCTGAGCCGTGTCCCTCAGCCCTCTCGGGAAGCAGTGCGGGCTAAGGGACTTGCTGGCTGCCGGCAGGCTCCTCGCCAGCATGTTCTTCAACCTGGGTTATTCCCGCAGCTGAAGGACGTGCTGGCTGCGAGAGGCTCTGTACATTTATTTTAATTTCTATTTTAAACTTTCCTCAGACCCCCTACAGTACCATGGTCCGCGGACCACAGGTTGAGAACTGCTGCCATAGCCTATAGAATAGGTACAGCATATGCCCCAGCTATAGAGGCTTCCCTCTAGTGCCCTCTCTGCTGGTCCAAAAGAGATTCCACCAGCTTCCCTTCCATTTCACCTGTCAGACCGCAGGCGAGGGAGAACATTGATCTTGTGTCAGATCTCTTCAGAGAGCAGAGAGGCCCAGTCCTGCATCATGCTAGTGAATGGAAAAGCTACAATGAACTCTTCCGGGCCAGGATCAGATCCATAACAGAGCAGTTCACATGCTCACGTTCCTGAGCTGGCTACTGTGTGTCCCGTGAAACTCAGCCCAGTGAAATCCACACAACTGGACTCTTGCTTCCCCGCGGAGCCACGTCAATTACATGGACTCCATGTAGGAGCAGGAACCTGCCAGTGCGGCTCAGTGTGTGGCGTTACATTGACATTTTATTACACTAAGGAGCTGAACAAGTAGGACTTGAGTTTTCTATGTTGTGTTCCATGGGTGCTGGAACTAGAGGTATGTGGGGGGGGGGGGGGAAGAGGAGGAGGGGCTGCCACAGCCCCTGGCTTGAAGTGGTTCCCATCACATACAGGCTTTACAGTTGGATTGAGTGGCTCTCAAACCTACCCCCCCACACACACTGTATACATTGTACTAGCACCCCTGTCTCCTGCCAGTCCTCCTCAGGACCAGACTCTGCCTGGGTGCTGTGCTTCTGTACCTGTTGGGCTGGAAGTGGTCTGTCTCCCACCTAACTCTCCCTAGCCCCCTGGGCAAGTAGCTCTGGAGGGTCTCTCAGGGTCTGCAGTTAGACACCTTCTGACTCACCGAGCTCAGGCTGAGGAGCTGTTTTATTGTGGTGTAGACATTTGGGTTTGGGCTGCAACCTGAGCTTTGGGACCCTTCCACCTTGCAGGTTCCTAGCCCTAACGTAAATAGCTCTTTAGTCCAAGCCCCTTAGCCCAGGCCAGCGAGGTGCAGACATCCCTGACAGGTGCTGCACGCAAACTTCTGAGGGGATTCCTAAGCAGGGGTTGCACAGACTTGTGTGTCTGTTTCTTGCCAGGGTTTGGAACTTTACCCTCCCTCCCAGTGCAGGTTAGCTGAGCTCCTGGCAGGCCTAGTCTGTCCTGTGCTAGGGCAGTAGGAAAGTTACAGGGCTGCCAGCCAGCATACAGGTGCACTCTGCTCTTTATACACAGCGTATGCCTGCTCTTTTGGGGGCCTGTCTTTGGTGGGCTAAAATTTGGCCCAGCCTCTGCCTGCTGTTTAGATGCTCCATTAATGGGATTCTTTGTGCCCTTACGTCTCCAGGGCAGCCACTGACCACAACATTGATAACACCACGGAGATCCTCCGAGAGTGGCTGAAGAATGTGCAAAAACTGTATCACTATGTGGAGTGGCGGCCTATGGAGGAGCCTCAGTGAGTATCGTAGCCAGTGATTTCTTAAGATGTGTGGGGGTTTCAGTGTCAAGATTATAGACTGTGTTAATCTTTAAGCCAAAGGATGTAACAGAGATATGTTGCGTTAAATGACTGAAAAGATTGTTGCAGGATTTACACTTTGGTTCTTTAAGGCCCTGTGTCAGGGAAGCATTTAAGCAAGTCTTTAACTTCCATGGGACTGCTCCCGTGTTTAAAGTTTAGGACGTGGCCTGGTGGGGAGCTGTCAGCAGAAAGCAGTCCTGTTCAGCCACGTAGCATCTGAGCCTGCTTCTCAGACACCCAAAAATTCTCCCTGGAAGGTACAACGAATTTCAGGTTGGTTCCTTATTTTCCAGGACCCTGAGGGAATCCTGCTCCAATTCCCAGTCCTTGTCAAAATTCTCTTTCAAGCTTTAAATATTCAGCAATTTTCCATCCAGCGAATTAGTGCAAGCCCCAGGAAGGGAATATTGAGGGAAACTATCATTTACTTAAAGAGACTCTGTTGAGTTTAAAGAAGATCATAAGAATGTGAGGCAGGAAGGGACCTTGAGAGGTACTGAGGCAGGACCAAGTAAACCTAGATCATCCCTGGCTGGTGTTTGTCCAACCTGCTCTGCAAACTTTCTAATGGTGAGGATTCTAGAACCTCCTGTGGAAGCCCATGCCAGAGCCGAACTACCATTAGAAAGTTTTTCCTGATGTCTAACCTTGCTGCTGATTAAACCCATTACTACTTGCCTTTATTTTTGTCCAACCTTCTTTAACACCCATATTAAAGAACAAAAAATTATGAGTCAGAAGATTTTTAAGAACGTAATTTAATTTCCACTATTCTTAATGTGTTTTATACTTTGTTGTCTTCCTCCCGTGCTGAGCAAGGACAGTGAATTCACGTTTGCATGCTGGCACTTTTGCATTCAGCGTCTTGCACCAGCATAGTGCTCTGGAGTTTGTCTTACAAATCCTGCAGGGGAATGTTTGTTTTATTTTCAGTAGCAATCCCCTTTCCACTGGATTTTTTTATTTTAATCTTGGAAACTTCCTCATTTAGGTATGGTGGGTTTTTTAAAAAAGGTTGTTTTTTACCAGTTCTGAGTTTTCTTGGCACCTGCTTGTCAGCTGTTGTAAATTGGCACACTCCGCAGAGGTCAGTGGAGTCCCATCTGCTTATATCCCCTAAGGATCTGGCTCTGAGTTTTTTACTCTCTCCCACATCCTCCTCAGTAATGAAGATTCTGTTCTTAAAACACGAACTCCAAGCTGCCAAACAATAAAGCACGTGCATAACTTCACTTGTTATTGGCTTGTCTCAATGAGTGTTCGTTTGTCCAGCTGGGGCCTTAGTTAACAATAAAAGAATTCAGATTGAGTTCCATGAGCTGTGTTGGCTCTGATGGGTAAAGAGAGTAATGCGAACAGATGTGACTCTTAAGATCTAGTGGGGAGTCGATGTATGAAGGCAGATCCTCAGCTGGCATAAATCAACATCATTCCACCGACTTCAGTGGAGCGACACTGGCTTACACCAGCCAAGAATCCGAGTTGCTGAACGAGAAGCTGTTTTTGATTTTGTCTCTTTTTCACCATGGCCACTGGTTAGGCAGGAAGTACTGTAGCACGCTGTGTTCTGTAGCACCTAGTGTACAAACTCCTGGAATAAATTTGGAATTGCTTTTCCTCAGAGCCTGCCTTTTTATTTCTGCTCTCCTACCACCTGGGTCGGCCGAGGTGACCGTCTGTTTTCCTGTTATGTGAAGTCAGAAGGGAAATGTAATGACCTGGAGCACTGCAGCATGGACAGAGCCAAGAGGCAGTAACTGTTTTTCTTTCATAGGTCTTACCCTGATGAAATTGGGCCAAAACACTGGTCGAGCTTCAGGTTTACCCACGTGATGAAACTCAGGCAGGCAGCCCTGCGAACTGCAAGAGAGAAGTGGTCTGACTACATCCTGGTAAAAGAGAGGTTTGGTTTATTTACTGAAGTCGGGCAGAACATTTGTAGGTGGCTGTGCTGCAGTCAGGCTCCGAGAAGGGAAGTGGGCGGAAACAAACGAGCTTAGGGCTCTGATCAATCCCCCAAATGGCTACCAAAAGTTCCTCCCTTCCCAGAGAAGAGCTCTTTGTTTGCTCTGACTTAGGCTTGAGAAACACCTGTGATCTGATCAGGAACGGGCAGGGTACGTGAGGCTTCAGTTGCAATTTGATTAATGTGCAGAGCACCTCTGACTACAGGGGGGGCTCAGCATGGGCCCCAAAGCACAGAGATCTGAGTTTTAGGCTGGGACTCTGTGTGTGTCGGTGAACAGTCCTGCTGGTGATAGGTGCCCGTTTTCAAACCTGGTTGGGTGAAGCCCAGCCTTTATCAGTGACAGCCGGTGATCTCGGAAAGAAGTTTGGCGGAATAGCACAGACGGGTGGGATCTGAGCTACTGTACAGCAGTGATCAACAGTCTTTTTGTGACTCCATATGGGTGGGGAGTGCCTGCTCTGAGCAGCCACTGCTGCCGTCTCTTCACATAGCCCATGACACCCAGAGCACTGGCAATGCAAGCCTCCCCCATGGGCTCCTGACCCCCAGTAGGGGAAAGAAACAAATTCAGTCACTCATCCCATAGAAGCCGCTAATTAGCACCACTGCTGGATGTGGTGTTTTTATATTGGGCTCTTGTCCACTGGGAAATCGACGGAGCCCATCAGCTCCTTTCACACCTCTGAGTAGCCATCACACCTTACAGTTACTGTCAACCCGGGATGGATTCCGACCAGTGACTTAAGGTTTTATTGCTTATAAAGTCCTTTCTCCCGTCTTGCTCTCTAGTTTGTAGATGCAGATAACTTGCTCACCAATCCTGACACCCTGAACCTGCTGATAGCGGAGAACAAGACTGTGGTGGCGCCAATGCTGGAGTCCCGCTCTCTCTATTCTAATTTCTGGTGTGGCATCACCCCTCAGGCAAGTCACATGATCACTGGGGTTAGTGAACAGCATCCGGGGGCTGCTTCATGTCTGAGTTTTCCCCGGGGTGTTGTATTAATGTTGGTGCAATATAGAGACCCAAAGGGGTTAACGTAACCCAGTTACTGTCCAGCCTTGCACAGTGCTAAGCAAGATTCAGTAATTGGTTTATAGAGACCTCAGCCACGAAAGCAAACACATCATTAAAAATCCTTTCAAGCATCTGTTAAAGCACAAAAAAGAGGGAAAACCAGTTAACGCGTTTGGCTTGTAAAGACTCTTAGGTTTGTATTAGCATCAAATGACAGCAGTGAGCAAAGTGGCATATAGCCTAGATGTAGAGTACAGACAAATTTCTAGGGCCTCTTTCTTCAGCTGGGGCTTCTCCTCAGAAAAGGCTAAATCCCGAGGAGACTGAATGTGGTTGATGAGTGAGGCTGGTTGTCACCAAAAAATGATATTGTGTAATGGCCCAATCCCACCACGTACGTAAGAAAATACCAGAGTACCCACAGTTGCACTGTTTTTTGTTTTTTGAGGTAATTCCATATGTTCTGTGTAGTCTGGATAAAGTTACAGACCATGGATACATAATTTTAGCCTGGGTTTTCCAGTATTCTGGCACAAATCAATTAAGAATTTACTTTTCTCCATATACTACTTCATTATGTGAACATGTCTCCTTGTCCTTCGACCAGATTTATACAGTGCAGTATTCCCCTAACTGATTTAAAAGGGGAGAATTAGTCCCTATTCTATTCATGGAACTCTTACTAATTTATTCCCTATCTGTACTTTGGTGTATATTAGTAACAAAAATGTTGCAGACTGTAGAAATTACTATATTTTAGAGCCATAGTGAGATTGAGAGATCCCAGAGTCAATAGATATCTCCTTTTCTGTACATGAGATTTGCATGAGAATTGTTGCTACAGGGAAAAAGACGTGTAGAAAGAACCCTCTTCTTTCTTGCTCTGTGGTCAATTTTGCAACTTCTTATTCTTCCAATTAAGTCACTGGGATTGCAGGCCAGACTAAAGACTTCATGTAAGTAAAAAAATAAAATAAAATAAAATAAAATAAAATTGCAGGACAGCATTCTAAACATTTTCAATTCTTGAGTCCGTTACTTGCAATTTTTGATAAACATGGGGATAAAAAACGTTTTAAAAAAAGATGACAATCCTGTTGGTAACATCCCTTTAGACCTTCAAAAAGAAGGGGCAGATTCATAGCTGACATGAATCAGTTTTGCTCTGTGGACTTTAATAGATCACAGCCAGTTTGCACCAGCAGAGGATTCGGCACAGATCACTACAACTTTGGTAATGAGTTTCCAGTTTTCCATCATTATTGATGATGTTAGCTGAGAGAAGACAGTAAGGAAAAGAAAACCAAGATGAAAATACGATCTACAGACGTCCTGCTAAATAATGGTTAGAATGAAAACAAAATAGCCACTTTTTTTTGGTCACTCCAAGTTTTTGCACTTCCTCCTGGTCCGTTTCTTCTGGGGACCATGTAGGAATAGCAGCTAGCACAAGCATTGAAAACTAGGGTGAGGCAGCAGCAACAGCAAGAGCGACTGTAGCAACCTGAACGCAGAGCAGGAAAATATCTGTTGGATGACTTGGCAGCAAAACTGGGAAGCTGGAGCCGTTCCTGATGATGCACCGTTCGTATCAGTGGTGGGACTCCTGAAGCTCACTGGGGTTTTGTGTGTGGCCTATGAGACATTTTGTTTATTCTTGCCCATGCACAGGGTTGCCAGGTTCTGCTGGTTTTCAGCCAAGTAGTTTTTTCCTTATCGATATTACTAACATGACACGCACATGAAGTAAGGGCACATGAAGTGAGGTGCGTGCTAATTGCGCCCAACGTTGTGAGAGACATGCTCCCTCTGCATCCAATCAGAGCACTGCTACGGTTCAGTCCGCACATCCCATGAATTCTAGGTACACAAGCGCAATTACCAAAACTACCTTATCCCAGGACACTGTCTTGGTTCTTCTTCGAGTGCTTGCTCATGTCCATTCTGATTAGGTGTACGCGCGCCGCGTGCACGGATTCCGGAGCTTTTTTCCCTTAGCAGTATCCATAGGGCCAGCAGGGAGCCCCCTGGAGTGGCGCCGGTATACCGGTGCATATATACCCCTGCTGGCCCTCCCACCCCTCAGTTCCTTCTTACCGCCCGTGACTATAGCTGGAGCGTGCTTCAGGCTATTGCCTATCTCTTAGCGGCTTATCTCTTATCCTTGTATTATAGTTCGCAGTTGAAGTTTCTTATCTAGTTAAGTAGTCGTTAAGTACTGTAAATAGTTATTTAGATAAGGGAGCAGTGGAACCCTCCCGCGAGGGGAGGGCATGCCAGGGCCCCAGGGCTTCAAACCCTGTGCCTCCTGCTCCAAGCCTATGCCCTGCGGAGACCCTCATTCTGACTGCCTAAAGTGTCTGGGTGAGGCTCATCGAGCTGAAAGCTGCTCTATCTGCAAGAGCTTTAAACCCAGGACTAAGAAGGAGAGGGACTTCCGACTAAAACTCCTGCTAATGGAGTCGGCACTGCAGCCTCAGGGCGAGGAGCGGCCTCACTCCGCCCGCAGCGCACCGACAGCGGCACCGTCGGACAGCAGGGCACCGAGACGCAGATCGCCGTCACCGGTGTCGAGGGCCTCCAAGAGCTCGAGGGGTCGCTTGGCAGAGAGGAGTGCCCAGAAGGTGCGCCCTAAGGAGGGGCACCTTTCTTCTAAGTCCTCTAGGAAGAGGCACAGCCCGGACAAGGGCAAGAGCCCTGGGCAGTCAGTGGGGCTAGGAGAGGTCCGTCAGCCTTCCACCCCAGAGACTTTTGAGGCAGCCCGGAACCTCATCCACATGGCGGTGGATGAAGGGGAGGGCCCGGTACCGCAGGAGCGGACCGCGCCGGCACAGGCCTCAAGTGCCCCCCAGCAGGACAGGGCTGGGCCGTGGGACCCTCTGGGCGACGGGCAGGCCTTGGCCCAGCAGCAGCAGTTTCCCCCGGTACCGGGGAGAATACTGGCACCGGAGCCGGGACAAACACCGGCACCGACCCCGGGCCCGCTCCCCACGGCACCGGCAGCGACTCCGGGAGCGTGTGGGCTCGCTACGCCGACGGCACCGGCACCAGTGCAGAGTCCGGTGCCGCAGATGGCTCCCTGGTCGGTGCAGGGCCCCGCACCGTATTACGTGCTGCCTGCGGTGCCACAACAGGCGCCCCGCACGGCACCGACGCTGTTGCCGCTCCCGGCACCGATCCCTGCTTACTCCTTGGGAGCACAGCACCAGAGCGCGGCACCGATGCACGTGACGGCACCAGAGGGGTACGCACCGGTCTATCAGATGCACCCGGGCGTGGTACCGCCACAGCAAAGGCCTCCACTCATGCCACCACCGGCACCGCGTGTGGTGCACAGGGGCAAGCCATCGGCCATGGCAGACCAACGTAGGGTGCAGTCTTCATCAGCGCCTCCCTGGTCAGCATCAGAGTACTCTTCGGAGTTGGAGGCTGAGTCAGTGGTTTCGACTGGGCCCTCATATAGGTCGCGGCCTCGCCATAGGTCCCGCTCGTCGGTCAGATCATCTCACCGGGATCCGATGGCCCAGCAGCAGTCGCAGGGGCAACCCCAGTGGGCTTTCTGGACGCCCTGGGCATACCATCAGGCCCAGGGGCCTCCCCCTTCGGGGCCGGCAGCGGGGTCATCTCGAAGAAGTAGCACCCCATCTGCCACCCCCTTGACAGCCCCCCCGCCTGGAAGTGGCTCGCCCATGGCGTCGGGGCCCAGACCCCCGGTTATTGGTCAGGGGGAACCGGGGGCACAGTTGACCGAGGAGGCAATCCCCTCAAGGGACTTCTCGTCGTCCTCGCCAGACGAGGCCCTGGCCGACCCCGCACCTCAGCCCCCGTCCATGGACTCCAGGGCGCACCAGGAGCTGCTCCGGAGGCTGGCGGTCAACCTTGCGGTCCAGCACGAGGAGGTTCACGAGGACTTAGATCCGATGGTGGACATCATAGCGGCAGCGGGCCCTGGTCGGGTGGCGCTCCCACTGAATAAAACGGTGGACAAGCTGTCTAAAACCCTGTGGCAGACGCCGGCCTCTATTGCACCGACCCAGAAGGGGGTCGAGAGACGATACTATGTACCCCAAGAGGGGCATGAGTATCTGTTTACCCACCCGGCTCCGGGATCCATAGTGGTTCAGGCCGCTGGGCAGAAGGAGCGCCAAGGGCCTCCAGGCCCCACTCCGAAGGCAAAAGAGCCTAGGAGATTGGACCTGCTTGGCCAGAAGGCCTATGCCTCAGGGGGCCTCCAGCTATGGATAGCTAACCAGCAACTGATGCTGGGGCGTTATGCTTTTAATACGTGGGCGTCCATGCAAAAATTTGCCAGCCAGCTTCCTCCCGAATCCCGCCAGGAGTTCGGGGCCTTGACGGAGGAGGGGCAAGCAGTGGCGCGTACCTCTCTCCAGGCGGCCTTGGACGCAGCCGATTCGGCAGCCCGCACCATGGCCACAGGGGTGGTGATGAGGCGTAGTGCCTGGCTGCAGGTGTCTGGCATCCCACCCGAGGTTCAGACCACCATTCAGGACCTGCCCTTTGAGGGGCCGGCCTTATTTTCAGAGCAGACTGATTCCAAGCTGCATAGCCTGAAAGACTCAAGGGCAACCCTGAAGTCGCTAGGGATACATACCCCAGCGCCTCAGAGGCGCTCTTTCCAGGCTAGACCCTACCCTAGAAGGGGGCAGAACAATGACAGAGGTCGCAGGAGAGGCCACAACAATGGCCGCCCTGACCTTTTCAGGGGCAGGCGTAGGGGGCCACGGTCAGACTCCGAGAGAAGCTAAGGGCCGTCCCCCGGTCACCAAGCTAAGCCCTCATTTTGAAGGTACGCCAGAGAGCAGAGTACCAGTAGCGCCTATCTGTCCGCCCTTTGGGGACCGTCTTTCCCTATTTTTCCAGGGATGGTTAAAGATCACGTCGGACCGTTGGGTCCTAGACCTGGTGAAGCAGGGATATACTATCCCCTTCCTTTCCTACCCTGCCTCCCATCCCCCAGCCTCGTCCCTTTTCAGGGACCCCTCTCACGAGACGCTCCTTCAGCAGGAGGTGTCTAACCTGTTGATGCTAGGGGCCATAGAAAGGGTGCCTCCAGACGTAAGGGGAAAGGGTTTCTACTCCCGCTACTTCCTGGTACCCAAGGCGAAAGGGGGTATGCGTCCCATACTAGGCCTCCTCGTGGATTACTTCCTGTATTCGACTGTGCTACGAGGGTGCGGGTAAACCACCGCCGCGCATAACAGCACATTCCACTAGAGCCCAGGCAACGTCGGCGGCGTTCCTGGCCTGCGTGCCGATCTTGGAGATCTGCAGGGCAGCAACCTGGTCATCAGTGCACACCTTTGCAGAGCATTATGCAATCACGCAGCTGGCCAGGGAGGGAGGATGCTGCTGTTGGGATGGCAGTTCTGTGTTCTACAGAATGATAAAATAATAGTTAGTCACCTTCCGACCCCGCCTCCGGAGGGGGGACACGGCTAGGGACTCACCTAATCAGAATGGACATGAGCAAGCACTCGAAGAAGAAGAGGTTACTTACCTTGTAACTGTAGTTCTTCGAGATGTGTTGCTCATGTCCATTCTGCATCCCACCCACCTCCCCGTGTCGGAAGGAGCCGGCAAGAAGGAACTGAGGGGTGGGAGGGCCAGCAGGGGTATATATGCACCGGTATACCGGTGCCACTCCAGGGGGCTCCCTGCTGGCCCTATGGATACTGCTAAGGGAAAAAAGCTCCGGAATCCGTGCACGCGGCGCGCGTACACCTAATCAGAATGGACATGAGCAACACATCTCGAAGAACTACAGTTACGAGGTAAGTAACCTCTTCTTACGACAAACTTGCAGCCCGTAGAGATTGAGAACCGCTCATGCGGCCCATTCACTAGCCTAGGGCGCCCCTCGCTGGTTTATATGGAGAGAGGAAAGGCACTGAAAGATGTCTGCTCAACTTCCATCTAGTGCTGGGATACTTGTGGAACATTCAGGAATGATGGTGATGGTTGTTTTATTTCATAGTTATTATTTTACTTTAAAAAGACCAGAATTTGCTATGGCTCCCCTCCCAGTCCATGTTATCGTCAGAGATCTGATCAGTGTATTAAGGCCGTCTCAGACTGAGTTTTAGGTCTCATTTCATCACTGGCACTGTTAGCAGCATTTCACATGCAAATTAAACCCCTAACCACAACCCAGCCCACAATGATGGAAGATCCAGCTGGGAGGGGGACACAGTGACCTGCTAACAGGCCTGGCCTTAGGGCAAGGCGAGCAAGGTGGTCACCTTGGGCCTCGTGCTGCCCGGCTGCTCGTTCACTGCCCAGGCTGGGAGCCGCCTGGCCACACACCTTGGGCCCCACAAACTCTTTGGCCAGGCCTGCCCACTGATCTCCTGTGGTGGAGCCCTCGTGGACGTGAAAGATGTTCTCCACTGGGGTGACTCCGCCGTCTCACACCACTAGCCCAGAGCTGCGGGAAGACGACAAACTGAACCCGCCCTGTTTCCAGTGGAAGGAATCTGTCCCGTTGCTGGCAAAGGGCCTGTTCTAGTTGCTCTTGAGCCAATGGGAAAATTCCCATCGACTTCAACGGATGCCGTATCAAGAGCAGCACTGTGTCTGCCTGACAGCCCTGCTGATGAGAGTCTTTGCCAGGCTCTGAGGGGAGCTGGCTCCAGGCCCTCCAGAAGGGGCGGGGCTTTGGTCAGAAGGGGCGGGGCTGGGGCTAGCCTCTCCCAGCCAGCCCTCATGCACCACCAGGGCTGCAAGGCGTGCACTGTTGGGGCTCTGGTGGCAATTTAAAGAACCTGGGGCTCTGGTTGCTCGTGAGGTAACGGTGCAGCCCTTTTAAATTGCTGGGCCCTCGTGCAGCTACCTCGTTGCCCCCGCCCCCGTCGCTCTGTGGGCAGCCCTGCAACAGGAAGGGGATTTGATTTATTTAAGGACCTGATACTGTGAGCTGCTCTGTTCCCTCCTCTCCCATTTACTTCAGTGGAAATAGAGGATGCTCTTCACTTCGCAGGATTGGTCTTGGAGGTGTGTTTGCAAATGTAGGTTTAGAGAGTCATGGAGTAAAACCTGACCCGCTTGGCTTTGCTGCCAAGGGGTGTGTCTAGACTACAGGATTTTTTCGAAAAAAGTGGCCCTTTTTGCAAAAAACTTCCCTTGCGTCTAGATTGCTGCCGCGTTCTTTCATACTTAAATACAATTTTTTCAATCGTGGAAATCCTCATTTTACGAGGAATAATGCCTTTTTTTGAAAGTGTTCTTTTGAAAAAAGGTGTTATTGAATGCAAACAAGGCTTTTTCGAAAGAGAGCATCCAGACTGCCTGGGTGCTCTCTTTTGAAACAGCGTCTCTCTTTTTTGAAAACGCTGGTTGCTATCTAGACACTCTCTCTCAAAAGAGGCTTGTAGTCTAGACGTAGCCAAGGAGCTGCACAGGGATACAGCACAGAGCTCCATTAGCTGCTGAAAAGGGAAGATGGGGTCTAGCCGTATGGCTTGGGGGTACTTGTGTTCAGGAGGCTGGGTCAGCCCATTAGAAAGAGTGGGGCTGTTTTGTGAAGTTTAAACAGCCCCTGGGATTAAGACGTTGGTGAGGCTCTGCTGAAAAGGCTGGAATGTTTTTGGGCTAGGAATTTGAAATGTCTCTCACTAAGAAACTGCTCTCTCTGCATTTCAGGGCTATTATAGAAAAACCCCGGATTATGCCCTGATCAGGGAATGGAAGAGGTTGGGCTGCTTTGCTGTCCCGATGGTTCACTCCACATTCCTCATTGACCTGAGGAAAGAGGCCTCAGACCAGCTGATGTTTTATCCTCCACACCAAGACTACACCTGGACTTTTGATGACATCATTGTCTTTGCCTTCTCCAGCCGCCAGGCAGGTCTGTTGGGGAGCTCACGGGCAGGGAAGTCTGATCAGTGGTGATGTGCAAACTCCCTTCAGTTCAGGGGTTAATACTTGAATTCCACCCTGACTTACACCCTTCAAACTCAGTGCTCTTCAGTAACATATAGCCAATGTGTTTCTCTGCTGCTGCATTTCTCAGAAACCCTTTTTTAACTGGGAGCCTCCTCTCTGGACACAGAACGAGTACAGCCCTGGGCAGCAGCTGTGCCATCCTGCCATATGCAACCAAAGGGCCTCAGTTCTGTCTTCTCCTCTTCATGCTCCTTCACCTCCTCTTCCCTTTCCACGCCACCAGTTCTATCCCAGGCACCAAGCTCGTTCCCGGTTCTACTTCAGGTCCAATCAGGTACCAGAGAGGGTACCACGTGACCTAAGTGTCCTATCAGAAGTAACCAGCAACTGACAAAGAACAGCTCAGTTGTGGTTGATGGAGCAGGGTTATCGGTTGAAATTTCAAATCACAGATAAATCCAAACTGATGAGCTTTCGTGGGCAAAACCCACTTCATCCGATGATCAGCTGGAGAGGAATAAATGAAACCAAGTATTGTATAACAGGGAACGGAAGAAAAAAATACCAGTTGTAAGACCAGTGCTAATGAGGCTAATTAAGTGGTCTGGGAGTGTCCCATACTTAGCTTTGGATGTAAATATGAGGTGTTAAATGCATGGAAGGCTGGCTTTATAATGCGACATCCAGTTAATGTCTTGGTTCAAGCTCGGGGAAACAGTGTTACATTTGCAACTGCATACCAATTCTGCATTAAGTGAGCATCCATTCATCAGCTGGTGGGTGTGAGTAGGGCCTCCCACTGGCAGGTTTTCCCTTCATGCACCTGTGACAGGATAGGCTGGAGGGGCAGTTTGCTCCAGGGCCCCCATATGAGAGAGCCTGCAAACAGAGTTGTAGCATTGCTCAGAATGGGTCCAGCAACCTGTCCATAATGAGAGAGGGGAGACCAGACCAAACCTGAGTGAAACTGAATTCCCTCTTGTGTGCTCCGAGTGGGGAACTGGGGTCAGGCTTGTAGGACAGGAGCAGCCGCTGTGGGGTGAATTCGCTCTCCAGCCTTACCTCCCTGCTCCAGTTCCTCCCTTCAGTGTTTATGGATGTGAGGGGGCTGTTTCAGATTTTGCTACACCCCCCAAAACCCTGTTATGAGGGCTTACATCCTTGCTCCCATAGTGAATCAGAACAAGCATTTGTTTCTAAATGTCTGGAGGTGACCTATTAACACTAGAAGTGCAGCAGCAGCTCAGGCAGTTTCTGCATTTGATCTGTGGAAATAATTTAAGCTGCCGGCGTTTTTTTTGTTCTGCAACCTCAAATTGCACAGAATCTGCCCAATTTCAGGTTGCAGTTTCAGCCTAGTTTCCTTGCAATGTGCTGTCCAAGTGTGCATGTGGGCTGAAGCAACGTTGACTGCACACGGGGTTCATGTGTCCACATATGGAACCAAATCCAGCTCTGCAGATTCCCATAAAACTCAATGGCTAATGGCAGGGCTCAGTCCGGTCCTTGGTTCCTGGCCGGGAGGGTGCTATAAGCAACGCAGTGTCTGGGCTGGAACTGGGATCTGTCTGCATGGCCCTTGTGCCCTGTACCTAGAACTGCCTGACTGTCAACGTAACTGGATTAGCCAGTTCTCTATCGGACATTCATATGAGAGGACATCCCAAAGCACGATGCCTCCTGTAAAACACTCGCAGTCCCCTGCCCAGGCTTCAGCCCCCGGGGAAGTATGCAGTAG
Organism: Pelodiscus sinensis; assembly: GCF_052426305.1. Taxonomy (NCBI): domain Eukaryota; kingdom Metazoa; phylum Chordata; order Testudines; family Trionychidae; genus Pelodiscus; species Pelodiscus sinensis. The sequence continues at coordinate 58,442,678 of NC_143060.1, forward strand.
TAGGCACAGGCGTTCCCACAGTGCACCTGAAATAATCCTCATGTGCGTGGCAAAGCCAGTCCAATAGACATGCGGTCGTGCTAGGAAAAGTGCCTGCCCTGTGAAAGTGCTGAATGGTCGGAGCTGTGCCCCTATCAGATAAGCATGTATAGGAGCATGGGTATATTTTAAGGCAGGCGTGGGCAATAATTTTTGCAGAGGGGGGCCAGTTCACAAATTTTGGTAGTGGTTGTGGGCCGGCTCTGGGCCTCCCTGGAAAAAGCAGGGGCTCAGGGAGAAAGGTGCAAGGTCTTGGGCAGAAGCAATGGTTCCCTCTAGGTGTTTGGTGCTCCTGCCAGGGGGTGGTGACTTTGTGTGCTCCCCTGTCCTCAGACCCCGATTGGCCTGAGGGGGTGGGGGGGAGCAGGCATTCATTCGCTGTTCAAAACAGCTGGTGGCTCCCTCTAGGCGCTATGTGCCCCTGGCAGGGGAAGGGAGCCGCCAGCTGCTTTGAAAGACGAATGACTTTGTGCACTCCCCTGCCCCTGGGTCTCAATTGGCTTGGGGGTTGGGGAGTGGCCGTTGGGCCACAGACCAGATCAAATGGCTTGGCAGGCCGAATCTGGGTCGCACCTTGCCCATCCGTGCTTTAAGGTGACACGGAAAGGGGGGAAATGATGGGTTTGCGTGTGTGCGCTCTCCCTCATGCTCACTCTCGTGCTCTCTCTCTTTAGATCAAGCCAGTATTTTCTAATTATTTAGTTTTAGAATTATCAAATGATCAAGTGTGCTTCTCCTTGTTTTGGCTAGAGAATTCCCTAGGGAGTTTCCTTGACCCTTAATTGAAGAAATAGGATGCTAACATTTTAACAAAGAGTTTTTCTCCCAAGTGCTCGAGTTAACATAAACAACCAACCGTCATCCACTTCACTGTTCAGAGAGTTCTAAAGCATAGTTTCCCATCTCAGTCAGGTTCCTCTGATGCCAGAAACCTGCCATTTCTCCAGTCATCCATAAGGTCTTGAAGATAGCCAGGACCCTGGGATTTCTAATGTAAAATTCTTGCAGGAAAAGTTCTCATACAGGCCCTCTGAGGTCTTCTTTCTGCATCAGGAGCGAAGGAAAAGAGGGCGGTTTCCCCAGGGTTCTTTTTCTCCTTCACATACTCCTGAACCCATTTCTAATTGCAATGTGGATGAGCCCCAGTGAGACGTGTTTCAAGGAATATAGGGCAACTTAGGATGTAATTTTGAATCCGGGAGCAACTCAGAGGTTTCTGCAAGATTTCACTTCCTCCTCTTTCCTGCTGCTGTGGCCTCACCTAACTGACAGTGTCGCTTTAGGCTTCAAATGATATGACAAAAAGGAGAGAAATGCTTCCCAGAGTCCTCTTCTCCCGTCTGTGTCAATGGTTTACAGTCTTCTCTTGATGGCAGGCCCATAAACAGTCTGACAATGCGCCCACGGAGGCAGCTCTAACCAAAAGTCCCAAAGCACAGTGGATAAGATTCTCAGCTGATTTACATTCACGTTGATCCAGAAGAAGGCCACAGTACACCACCTAAAGACCAAAAGGACAGTCTCCGACTCAGCATTACTTTCAGCTTAATGATGTGGAGTCAAGTTTCATTCCTTTCAGAGCAGTGCCAGGAAATCTGGGTCTGGCATAAAAAGCGCAGGCGGTTACAGCAAGGAGAACCATGTGCATTAGCAGATTGGCTGGATTGCGTGCTCTGGGTTTTGGATTTGCAGGTCAGATGGATGAGTGTCTTGAGACACTCAGAGCATAGAGGAAGGGAGTCCCATGTGTAGCTTCCAGTGATGTTGATGAGAGCTGCTCTGCTGCCGCATGGGAGGATTGTTATCTAGTGGTTTGAGCTGAACTGTGGGAAATCAGGACTCTTGATTTCTTTCCTTTGCTCTGCCCCAGTCTAGCTCTATCACTGTGCTGGGGGGAAGGGAAGAGGCACTCAATCACCAACTCTCTCCATGTGTAGTTTCCCTATTTGCAAAGGTCTCCATTCACAAAGGGCACAAGGCTCTCACAAGGTTTCATTCATTAGCTCTTGTAAAGTGCCCTATGAAATGCTGAATATGAGCATGAAACAACCTACTACAGCTGTCACTAAAGACGACAACAATGAATCCGTTCTCAGTGGAGAATATGCAGTACCTTGAACAGCAGACTAGCACTACACCAGTGAGGACTCTTAATTTCCTCTTTGATGACAGTCGTGAATAGCAAAGCTGTGTAAGGCGGAGCCGGCGTTAACAGAGCTCTTTGGGAAGGTTGGTTTGGCTTGTTTTGATTGTTTGTTTTGCAGTAGCTGCCTGTATTTTTCCTAGCTATGAGCGTGTTGAAAAGGGCAGGCTGGGCCCAGGAGGGGATAAGATGTTAATGAAACCCTTGTTCTCTCTCACAGCATTGAACAGTTAAGTGTCATCTGGGGTTTTGTGTCAAGTTACTGCTGGCAACTCCCATTGTAACGGCCACAGTCCCAGGGGCTCTGTGGTCCATTCCAGGAGTGCCCAGTGAATCTTCAGGTCTCCAGCTGGCACCTGTCAGCGGTAGGGACCTTTGTCCCACTCCCTTCTGACTGGTAAGTCTTAAGCCTGCACAGCTCCCTGCTTTGCACTGGGATAGCCCCAGCAAGCCAGCCCGCCTCACGGCCAGCACCTAGCCCTGGCTTTCTCTCCAAGAGCTGTGAACTGTGGATCGTCAGCAGTGACAAGTTACACCACAGCTCTTTCTGAGAAACCACATTTAGCTTGGCGGCAAAAGCAATACACAGAGAACATACTGTGGAAGCAGGACTAAGGGAGAAGGGATTTGGGTGGCCATTTCAGGGTTTGTCAGTAGCAGAGCAAGAGTCTGGTTCACTCTGACTCCTGCTAACGCGAGAGCTGGAAGAGACGCTGTGTTCGCCTCTCTGTCTCTCTCACATAGATAAGAGCGGAATGCTGACCTCAGTGAGAACCTTGAGATAAGACAGTGTCCAATGGGAACCGAGTGGGCAGGGAAGTAATTGTTTGATGTTATATGTAACAGAAAGGTATACATATTGGCTTTTAATTGTTTTGTATTTGAAGATCTGCTTATGCTGTCTTCCCTTGCAATATTGCTCGAATAAACTGCCTCTGGCAACTTGTTGCTTAAACGCAACGCAGAGTGAAGGCTCGTTATCTTCCACAATACAAAATCCCATAAAAGCTCCTATGCACTTAATCTGTAGAGACAAACCACAATCCAATACATCACACAAGCACAGAACAAAAGATTGTTTCCTGCCCCCACGAAGTTACAATCTAAGTATAAGACGAGACACCAGATGGATACAGGTAGACAAGGGAGTACAAGGGAACAATGAGACTGCATTGGTCTGCATGATAAGCAGGACTCCCAGCATATTAGCAGCCAAACCTCCATCAAGCATTTTGTAGGTATCCTGCAAGGAAAGGTTCTGAGGAGGGATTTGCTGATGGTTATGACGCAATTGAACACAGAGGCCCCCTTGGGGCTAACACCCAGTGTATTGATCATGCCACTGAGCCTGCCTACCAGTACTGCTGGGTCAGAAGCTCTGATCATAGAATCATAGACTACTAGGACTGGAAGGGACCTTGAGAGGTCATCGAATCCAGTCCTCTGCCCTCATGGCAGGACCAAATACTGTCTAGACCATCCCTGATAGACATTTATCTAACCCACTCTTAAATATCTCCAGAGATGGAGATTCCACAACCTCCCTGGGCAATTTATTCCAGAGTCTGACTACCCTGACAGTTAGGAACTTTTTCCTAATGTCCAACCTAAACGTCCCTTGCTGCAGTTTAAGCCCATTGCTTCTTGTTCTATCCTCAGAGGCCAAGATGAACAAGTTTTCTCCCTCCTCCTTATGACACCCTTTTAGATACCTGAAAACGGCTATCATGTCCCCCCTCAATCTTCTCTTTTCTAAACTAAACAAATCCAATTCTTTCAACCTTCCTTCATAGGTCATGTTCTCTAGACCTTTAATCATTCTGTTGCTCTTCTCTGGACCCTCTCCAATTTCTCCACATCCTTCTTGAAATGCGGTGCTCAGAACTGGACACAATACTCCAATTGAGGCCTAACTAGCTCAGAGTAGAGCGGAAGAATGACTTCTCGTGTCTTGCTCACAACACACCTGTTGATGCATCCCAGAATCATGTTTGCTTTTTTTGCAACAGCATCACACTGCTGACTCATATTCAGCTTGTGATCCACTATAACCCCTAGATCCGTTTCTGTTGTACTCCTTCCTAGACAGTCGCTTCCCATTCTGTATGTGTGAAACTGATTGTTCCTTCCTAAGTGGAGTACTTTGCATTTGTCTTATTAAACTTCATCCTGTTTACCTCAGACCATTTCTCCAGATCATTTTGAATTATGACCCTATCCCCCAGAGCAGTTGCAACCCCTCCCAGCTTGGTATCGTCTGCAGACTTAATATGCGTAGTTTCTATGCCAATATCTAAATCGTTGATGAAGATATTGAAGAGAGCCAGTCCCAAAACAGACCCCTGTGGAACCCCACTTGTTATACCTTTCCAGCATTATTGTGAACCATTAATAACTTCTCTCTGAGTACGGTTATTCAGCCAGTTATGCACCCACCTTATAGTAGCCCCATCTAAGTTGTATTTGCCTAGTTTATTGATAAGAATATCATGCAAGACCGTATCAAATGCCTTACTAAAGTCTAGGTATACCACATTCACCACTTCCCCCTTATCCACAAGATTCGTTATCCTATCAAAGAAAGCTATGGTTTGACATGATTTGTTCTTTACAAATCCATGCTGGCTGTTCCCTATCACCTTGCCACCTTCCAAGTGTTTACAGATGATTTCCTTAATTACCTGCTCCATTATCTTCCCTGGCACAGAAGTTAAACTAACTGGTCTGTAGTTTCCTGGGTTGTTCTTATTTCCCTTTTTATAGATGGGCACTATATTTGCCCTTTTCCAGTCTTCTGGAATCTCCCCTGTCTCCCATGATTTTCCAAAGATGATAGGTAGAGGCTCAGATACCTCCTCTATCAGTTCCTTGAGTATCCTGGGATGCATTTCATCAGGCCCTGGTGACTTGCAGGCATCTGTCTTTTCTTGGTGATTTTTAACTTGTTCCTTTTTTATTTTATCTTCTAAGCTTACCCCCTTCCCACTAGCATTCACTATGTTAGGCATTCCTTCAGACTTCTCGGTGAAGACCGAAACAAATAAGTCATTAAGCATCTCTTCCATTTTCAAGTTTCCTGTTACTGTTTCTCCCTCCTAACTGACCAGTGGGCCTACCCTGTCCTTGGTCTTCCTCTTGCTTCTAACATATTTATAAAAAGTCTTCTTGTTTCCCTTTATTGTTGTAGCTAGTTTGAGCTCATTTTGTGCCTTTGCCTTTCTAATCTTGCCCCTGCATTCCTGTGCTGTTTGCCTATATTCATCCTTTGTAATTTGTCCTACTTTCCATTTTTTATATAACTCCTTTTTTATTTTTAGATCATGCAAGATCTCTCGGTTAAGCCAAGACAGTCTTTTGCCATATTTTCTATCTTTCTGACACAGCGGAATAGCTTGCCTTTGGGCCCTTAATAGTCTCCCTTTGAAAAACTGCCAACTCTCCTCAGATGTTTTTCCCCTCAGTCTCGATTCCCATGGGACCTTACCTCTTAGCTCTCTGAGCTTATCAAAATCTGCCTTCCTGAAATCCGTTGTCTCTATTTTGCTGTTCTCCCTTATATCCTTCCTTAGAATTGAGAACTTTATGATTTCATGATCACTTTCACCCAAGCTGCCTTCCACTTTCAAATTCTCAACCAGTTCCTCCCTATTTGTTAGAATCAAATCTAGAACAGCTACCCCCTGATAGCTTTTTCAACCTTCTGAAATAAAAAGTTGTCTCCAATGCAGTCCAAGAACTTATTGGATAGTTTGTGCTTCGCTATATTATTTTCCCAACATATACCTGAATAGTTGAAGTCCCCCATCACCACCAAATCTTGGGTTTTGGATGATATTGTTAGTTGTTTAAAAAAGTCTCATTCACTTCTTCCATGTGGGTAGGTGGCCTGTAGTAGACTCCTAGCATGATATCACCCTTGTTTAGCCTAACCCAGAGACTCTCAACACTTCCGTCTCCTATGTCCATCTCCACCTCACTCCAAGTGTGTTCATTTTTAATATATAAGGCAACACCTCCTCCCTTTTTTCCCTGTCTATCCTTCCTGGGCAAGCTGTACCCTTCCATACAAACATTCCAATCGTGTGTATTATCCCACCAAGTTTCTGTGATGCTAACAATGTCATACTTGTACTTATTTATTAGCACGTCCAGTTCTTCCTGCTTATTACCCATACTTCTTGCATTTGTATATAGGCATCTAAAGTTACTGATTTGACCATGCCTCCCAGTTTTGCCCTGATCCTCCTTTCTCTCTGCCAGTATAGCCCACGCCAAGGCACAGCCCCCCCAGAAGAGCAACACAGGTCCAAACCAGCTCAGCTTTGAGAGGGCTCTGCTATAGGACTTTGACTGCATCCAGGAACACAACCCTCAAAAGGGACTAAACCCCCAAATAAATCCGTCGTACAGTATATAAAAGCTTATAAGATGTTCTCTTTATCAGGGAAAGAGGGAGATGCACAGTTGTGGCTCCCCCCAACTTTACACTGGGCTTGATAATAAGTAGAAGTGTTTTTATTTAATATAAAAAGTAGGATTTAAGTGATTGCAAGTAAAAACAGATCAAAGTGAGTTACTAAGCCAAAATAAAACAAAACACGCCAATGAAGTCTAATACCCCAAGAAACTTGTTACATGCAGATTCTTACCCTGACTGTTGTTCTAAGACTCCTTTTCACAAGCTGGGCAGCCTCCCAGCTTGGGCCTGATCCTTCCCCTTGTTCAGTTTTAGATGTTTCCAGCAGACATCCTGAGTGAGAAGTGGGGGTCTCCTGGCATCTGGCCACTGGCTGTATTGTTTGGCTTTATATCCCCTTTTCCAAAACGCGGGAATTCTTTGTGTTCAGTTCAAACTTTTCTCACCTTGAGTGGAAAGTGCCAGATCCAGAATGAGTTTCAGCATCAGGTGGCCTGGTCACGTTACTTTGTAAGACCAACCACAGTTTGGGTTTACAGGAAAAACAAACCCATTTACAGATTGTTGCCTTGAAACAGTGTTGGGCAACCTGTAGCCCACGGGCAACATTGGGGTTCTCTGTGTGACCCATCAACATTTAGTTTACCATTGAAGATTTTTATCCGTGTAGTTTTTTCCCTACCAGGATTACAAAAGTGGCACACACTTAAAAGTAGGGGCATGTGAAGTGAGGTGCACACTGATTGAACACAACATAGTGAAAGCCATATGCTTCCTCTGCATCCAATCAGAGTGCTGCTATGGTTCAACTGGAAGATTCGGCAAGTTCTAGGTACACAAGCATAGATAGCAAAACTACCCTATCCTGGGAGACTGTCTTGGTTATGACAATCTTGTGGCCCAATGCGATGAAGGAGGGCCATTCATGCAGACCACTCACTAGCCTAAGTTGCCCCTTATTGCCTTGAGCACTGGGCTCTTATGTTTCTGGAGTATCATTAATGGCACATTAAGAATTAAACAGATTCACACTTCATATTTCTATCTTCACATGCAAGAATGATGCATGCACAGAAATAGAATATACAGATTCAGCAGATTCTAACTTTTAAAATGTCACATGATGCATTTTGCCTAATGCATCTTTGAGTTATTCATATTCATAAGCCAATTTTCATAAAGCACGGGGGAGGGCCGTGACAGTGGTAATGAGGTAACTTTGTCGATTTTCTCGGAGAAGTGCCTGCCACGTGTGGGGGCAGCACAGAAGAAAACTCAAAGGTGCTCATTTGAACACTTGTGAGCATTCATTAAAGGTATAACAGAAGTTTGGCAACAAAAACTTTTACCAGGCGACCTTTCTTCCCTGGCACTTAATTGTTCAGGTGTGACGTGTACAGCAGCACTATGTGCAGCGCCAAGTGCCGCGTGTTCCTAGACTGCCGCACAACTTTCTTAACACCTGCATATATGCACGTCATGTATTTTCTCGGGGCCAGGAGTGGTGCTTATCCCCCATAACAGGAGTTGGAGAGATGTTGTTTCCCCACAAAGTGCTACCATTTCAAGATAGATCAGAGCTTTGGCCTGTGTTAGGAGAGATGGTTTGGAACCAGCCCCCGCTGCAGGGCTGAAAGCAGTGGAGGATAGGGAGTGATGATCAGTGAGCCAGATAAGACGGGTTGATTCGATCAGTGTCAAATCCATTAATGTCAATAGATAGCTTTTTTTTTTTTTTTAAACTCTGCCATTTGCTTTAATGATTCCTGACAGTGGAATGTGTTTTGGCAAGAAATCCAGTCACCTATTTACTCGTGCAGGGGCGTTTGTAACAGCTGAAACGTAACAGACACAAAAGCAGGCCATTCCACTTCTCTATAAATACTAGTAGGGATTATGGCTAGCCACTAATAATCTAAAATATAGACATGCCCAGTGGTAGCTGCTTTTAACTTATTTGCAAGCTCTGAACTGGTTTTTAAAAAATCAAAGCTGGAAATGTATCAAGTTTGAATCTTTCCACTCTTGTGAGTGTCTGAATTTCAACAGCTTTCAGACAACAGGTAACTGACAAAGGACACAATTCAAAGCCCTCTGAAGCAATGAGGCTTTTCCGTCAGCTTCACTGGGCTTTCGATCAAGCCCTCCGGCTCTAAAGCAAGGTCTTTATTTTGATGCACAGAGCTGTATTCATAGCTTATTGCCAAATGAGTTACTAATGACATGGGGGCATATCCTAGTCCCATTCAAGTCTCTAACAAACTCCCCATTGAATCCAGCAAAACTAGGATTTTGCTCAATAGAGAATTTCTAGAGAATGTAAAGGGACTGAAATCAGCAATGTATTTGTTTTTCTCTGACTTTGAGATCTAACATGAGGCTGGAGGTTGGGGTATTCTGACCTCCCCCTCCAATTTTACTCTTCCTTTCCCCTCAGTCGTATGACAGGTTCTTGGCTATGGAAAGCAGTAGTACTTTTATAAGAACGTAGCACTTCTGTGACATTTTTCATCCATAGCTGTCGAAGTGCTTTAGTAACATTGATAAGCATCATCATCTCTGTTTTATAGATGAGAGGAACTTAGGCTCAGAGAGTAACAGCAAAGTGCAAAATGTCACAAAGCAAGTCATTTGCTGAGTCAGGAATGGCATTCACATCTGTACTCTGTTGGCGCAGCTCTACAGCTTAATAATGCCCGATAATACACTGTCTGGGCTCAGTTCTGCCCTTGGCTGACTGCATGCTGCTCTCACTGAAGTCAATGGATCAAATTCTGTTTTTTATATTATGTAATGTGACAGGGTCAGGCCAGAGGGATGCAAAAGAGTAATGGAAGGGAAGCATGTTAGCCACAGACTGAGTAAAGCTCTGTTCCCAGGGGAATTGGCAGGGTCTAATCCAGAACCAGCCAGAATCAATCAGGGCAATTGAGCACCTGGACCTAATTATGTCGGCTTGCAGAGTCAAGGGAGCCTAGGCTAGTTAGAACATCTGGGGCCAATTAAAGAACTAGTTGAGACTGGTTATAAAAAGGCTTCTCTGCAGTTAGTTAGCAGGTGAGGAGCTGAGAGGAGCGCTGCAAGGAGGTCAGGAGGAACAAGCATCAGTGGATACTAGGAGGAAGAGAAGGAAGGGGATGTGGAAGGTGTGGGGAGGTAGCCCAGGGTGTCTGTATCTGGCTTGCAGCTGGTGTTGGAGGCTCTTCTACGCCGCTGCTATTGCAGGGCCCTGGAACCCAGAGCAGAGGGTGGCCTGGCTTCCCTCCAACACCCACGTCCCCATTTCCACTTGCAGAAAAGAAAGGGGTTTACCCAGCCCTGTATCATTTGGGGATCCCCCAAGACTGGAAGTTGGTTTCCCTTTCTACCTTACGCTGGCCAATGATGAGAGTAGTTCAACAAACAGCAAATTGATGCTCTAGGTGTGGTGCCTAAATGGAGAGCTCCTAGGAGCCTCTGAGGCAAGCATCCTGCCTGAAAGCAGGAGGAAGAGCTTGGAGTAGGAGCCTTTGGAGTAAGTAGAGTTGCTCTGGATTTACACCAATAAGACGAAGTAGAGTTTGGCCCAGAGGGAGTCCAGCCAGGGCAGAATGCAGTCCTCACCTGTGTGGGGAGTCTCCGTCGAGCTTGTGCATGGATCTTGCTGATGGATCTGTGCGGTTTCCCAAGGGCAGGGCAGGGCAGAGGGGAAGATGGATTCCCCTTGCCAGCAAGACACATTGGATGCCCAGAATGACTTGGTGCCAAGCTGCTTTATACCTGGGAGGAAATCGTAACCGTGCAGAGGGACGACAGCCGAGCCTTTATTTGCTGGCTACAGTAGTGCTGCTCCGTCGGCAGTGGGTGGAAATGCCTGCGGATCAGCAGGGCGTGCAGATGCCTGTAGCCGGGGGGGCCCTTCTGGTACTTGGCCATTACCCTGCCCCTCTTGGACACTCTTACTAAACCCTCAGACTCTTCATTGAGAGAGGCTGGGGGCCTGCCTTTGCTGCCGCCTTGCAATCTGAGACACTCTCTCCTGTATGGCTAGACAGCAGGGCCCCATCCTCTGCCCTCCTTCACATCCGTCTCTTTGACTGTGCGTAAAGGCGGCAGGATCGTGCTCAGGTTGTGGAACCAATTTTAGGAGATGTGCCAGTGCCAGGCTGCAGCATCCCAGTGATGCTCCCTGAAGTGTTTTGCCCCCGTTCTAACCAAGGACTTTTTGTTTAGCGTAGTCCATTGGACACGTAACTGTCTGAGACTTCAGATCAGCTCTGTCTTTTGGTCCTGATCCAAAGCTGAGCGACCCCCATTCAGCTGCCGTGGGTATTGAATCTAGTTCCTGGACTGGCCAGAAGAGGGAGCACGAAGCAAGCAGTTGGCTCAGGATTTTGGGGAGTAGAGCGTTCCTTATGCGTCCCTGTCTCTGATCCGTTTGGGGGTGGCATAGACTGCGCTGGGTTGGAGTCGCCGCTGCCCTGTGCTATAGGGATGGTCTTTACAGCGTGTGAGGTCTTGGAAGTGAAAAGGGCGTGGGAAAGTGAGAAGGATCCCGCTCCTGCGCTCTGAGATGGGCTCCCCCAGGAGAGAACCACAGGCTGGCGAAATTATGCCATGCAATCTGTTTTTATGGGATGCGGAGAAATCGGTTGCCTGGGATTTCACAATAGCCAAATAACCTCTGTTTTCTCTCCTTGCAGAGCCGAGGAGCAGCCTGCTAAAAGACCTGATTCTGTTTCCATTTTCCCTTTATTCCCAGGCATTCAAATGTACATCTGTAACCGAGAACACTACGGCTTCCTCCCGGTGCCGCTGAAACTGCACCAGACACTACAGGAAGACGTGGAGAACTTTGTCCATGTGACAATCGAGGCGATGAGTAAGTCTGAGCCTGCCCCGTCTCTGCAGAACCATCCCTGGGATGCCGAGTCCTTTCTCGCTGAGTGGTGGCCCTTTGCCGCCTGCCTCAGTGTTGCTTCCATTCTTGACCTGCAGAGCGACAAGGCAGGGGAGGTAAAATATTTCATTGGCTCCAATTCTGCTGGTGCGAGAGAGAAGCTTTCGAGCTACATAGAGCTCTTCTTCAGGTCTGGGAAAGCTGGGCTGAGCATCGCAGCTAAAGACAAGATCAGACGGATAGTTTCGCTTCACGTAGCCTGTGTTCGAAGGGGCCATTCAAGTCCAAGTGAAATGCACCGGGTGATGTTCACTGGGGGCCAGTACAAGTGGTGTTGGAAGTGTGGAAAGAATTTGCTCACTGGATGCCCAGCTGTGCTCTCACGGCAGTGGCAGGGAGCAGCATCCTTATACTAACCATGTCCTTAAAGCCTGGATTAAAGATCATGGCAGAGATGTTCAAAGCCACCCAAAAGGATCTGGGCCCTAGAAATGAATGAGCGCTGGGCTTCCAGACCCCTCCTTTATCACCCTGGAATGATGGCTGTGTTCCCAATGGTACGGCACTTGGATAATACGAGTGCGGCCCCTTCCCAGCTCCTGCTGGTTCCAGGGTTGGGATTGCCCCAGTTTGTGCCAGTCAGAGATCTCAGCACCAGATTTAGAGATGAGCCCTGCCAGGGCGTAGGCAAAATCTCCTCTTGGATCCATCGGTGTGTTTAGCCCAAGGTTACACAAATCAAGGAAGCCAGCCTGGCCGGGAAATACCAGACCGATCATTAGACACAAGAGTTAGTCTCCTCTCAGCCAGAGGAGCTGTGAATTGGGTGGGCTGCTGAGCAGTTAAGGCAGGACTCAGATCAATCCCGCAAAGGTGCTTCCAGGGGTTGCGCAGCACCAGAGATCAACACACGGGTTTGTAGGGGCAACCATGGATCTAGCAGCCTGATACCCCATAGGTCTGCAGTGTTTGGGACCCCTTGCTCCCTACCCACTTCATGTCATCTTACCCTGCCTCCTGCTGGAGGGCACCATTTCCTTAAAACTGGGTGGCGTTGGCCTCCGGGAGCTCTCAGCCCGCTCTGTCCCGGTTCTGAAGATTGGACAGCAGTGAAGAGGGGCAATCTGTCGTAGAGTTGGAGTTTTTTACTGATGGTTTTTTTTTTTTTTTTTTTTTTTTCCTGTAATTCCCTCACCACCAGCTCCTCCTCGGATAATTTCCTGCCAGCAACAGCAAAGCTCCACCAGCAGCAACCCCTACCCTGCACCAAACCATTATTTACATTTTGCCAGAGCTGAAGACAGACGTGCTCCTGTGCGTTCCCTTTGCAGTCACATGGCGTCTGGGCGCGCCACTGGCACATGATGCTAGTTAGGCCGTATCATCACACGCCACGCCCAGGTTCCTCTCGGTCCCGGGGGAACTGGTGAAAAGCGATGACAGAGCATTTACTGGGTTTCTTTGCCACAAGGCAGTTGAGTAACCAGCGCTGTGAATGTTTCTGTTCTCTCTCAGTTGATCATCCTCCAGTCGAGCCTTCGCAATATGTCTCCATTCCCCGAAAACACCCAGACAAGATGGGATTTGATGAGGTAGGTGAGATGGGCTGTTGTTCCCAGGGTGCAGTTTGGGAGCCAGTGAAACTGCTGTGCCCCCTAACAATTCACCTCAGTTGGCCTCTCACACTGCTCTGCTGGTGACTCAGCTAGCTTCTCCAGGCTCTTTTGTCACCCACCACGACAGCAGGTGGTGCCTCACACCCAACTGCGTTACTCGCGTGCTTTACTAAAGCCACTCATGGACAAACCGGAGGACCCCGTCTACTTCCCAGCTCCCCAGCCTCGCACCCCTAGAATAATAGAATCCCAGGGCTGGAAAAAACCTCAAGAGTCATCAAGTCCAGTCCCCTGCCCAAAGCAGGACCAACCCCAACTCAATCATCCCAGCCAGGGCTTTGTCAAGCTGAGACTTAAATATTTCAGGAGTGGAGATTCCACCCCCTCCCTTGGTAACCCATTCCAGTGCCTCTCCACCCTCCTAGTGAAATAGTTTTCTCCAACTAATATCCAACCTAGACCTCCCCCGACCGAAGTATAAACCCAGAATTCTATTGTCTTTCACTGCACAGGGATCTGCATGATGCAAGCTCATTCATTAATTTGCTCCCACCTCAATGTGGGGAAGATACGCAGCAGCCTTTGGTTAGGATTCTCAAACACTTCACTCAAACTCACTACTTAAGATAAAATATAAAACAAATGAATTAACTATGGCAAGATAGATTTTAAGTGCTTCTAAGTGATAGCAAACATACCAAAGCAGATTACCCCGCACATAAATAAATAACACAAAGGAGATTAATGTATTAGATAGATAGGATTTGAATTAGCAATATCTCACCCTGACTGATGATACAAGCAGGCTAATAGGCATCAGCAGCACGTGCTGTGCAGGTTGGATCCCCCTTCCTTGTTCCAATTCCTTTGTCTTCCAGGGGCTTCAGACGTTGAGTTGTGGAGAAGTGAAGACAAATCATGATGTCACTCCCCACCTTATATGGTTTCTCTTTACAGTAAAACTCCGATGGTCTGGCATCTCATGGTCAGGCACTCCTGATGGTCCGGCACCATCAGGAACCTGGAAGTGCTCCGGGCAGCTGGACCATTGGAGCTGCTCTGCTCCCAGCTTCCCAGATTCAGCCGCTGCTAAAACTGACCAGCGGCTGAATCGGGGAAACTGGGGGCAGAGCAGCTGGAGTGCCGCCGGGTAGGTCCAGTAGCGCTGCCCCTTGGGGCTACGGGACCAACCTGGCAGCACCTCAGCTGTCCCCGATTCAGCCGCTGCTGAAACTGACCAGCCGCTGACTACAGGAAGCCTGAGGCAGAGCTGCTCTTCCCTGGCTTCCTGGAATCAGCCCCTGATCAGTTTCAGCAGCAGCTGACTTGGGGACCCCTGGGACAGAGCAGCTGGGGTGCTGCCGGATTGGTCCAGCAGCGCCACTCCTCGGCACTGTGGGACCAACCTGGCAATGCCCAAGCTGCTCTGTCCCAGGCGTCTGGATTCAGCTGCTGTTGAAACTGACCAGCAGCGGCTGAATCAGGGACTCCTGGGGCAGAGCCGGACTATTGGAAGGGGGGGCTATGAGGGGTCTGAGGTGGCATCCCCCCCACCCCACCTCGGACCCCTCATAGCCCCCCCTTCTGATAGTCCGGCATACTTCATAATCTGGCACCCCCTGGGTCCTAAAGGTGCCGGATTATCAGAAGTTTACTGTATATGACTGGAACCGTTTGCTTCAAGCTAAGTAGCCAGACCAGTTTGTGAAAAATACTGTTCCCAAAATGGAGTTCAGTGACCTCTGGGATAGATACATCCCCTTTCCTGCTTTGCTGAGTCTCAGTGTTTATGAATCATTGACTTGCTGGAATGTCCCCACGTGAAGACAAACCTTGCCGGTTGTCTATGCTGATGGCCATTAGCGCTGTATAGCTTCTTCATTGCTGGCGGGAAAACGCTAGCGGTGGGTGATTCCAACTTCACAGCATCTTTCAGCAGCACATACATAGTATAATGTCATAACCAGGGATGTAAGCGACTAGACGACTACTCAATAAGCCTAGGCTTATCTCGGGTAGTTAAGTCACTACTCGACTAGTCGCTCCCCCCTCCCTTGCTGCTTCTGTATTAGAGGCAGCAAGGGAGGAGATCAGAAGCTGGAGCTGGGGGGAGCCGGCTTAAAAGCCGGTTCCCTCTAGCACCGTCTCCATGGGGGGCAGAGGCGTGGCAGGGGAAATGGCGCAAACGGGGACTGAAAGCCCATGATCGCACCGGGTCTTGACTGCTGCGCCTCTCCTTTTGAAATCTAGTAAGAGCCCTGCGGAGCTATTAATACATTTAAAAGGCAGAGGCGCAGCAGGGATAGCGAGCACGCCCTTCCCCTTATGGACTAATCAATTAGCTGATTAATTGAAATTTAACACACTTCTACATACGATAGCACATGCAATCCAATGAGATTTTAATGCTCAGCAGATTGACATGTTTGGAATGATGCTCACATGCCATACGTCGTACAAGACGCATTAGAGTTCTACAGCAGGGGTGAATATGTGGTACCAGGGCACGGTGCCTGAACGTACAGGAGACCCTCGCCAATCCAATGGCGAAATCCACCAACGGGGAACTGTGAGTACTGGGGAAGGGGGGAGCGGAGGGAGTGCTCCGTTTCCCTGCTGCTCCCGGCCACTGTGGTGAGTGCGAGAGAGTAGGGGCCTGATTGCTGCTTCCCCTCCGCAACAGGCCTCCCCGGGCCTGCTTCTTCCCCCCAGGTCAGGGGATGGGGCACAATGAGGGGCAGGGTGGTGGCAGGAAGGGGAGCGAGGGTTAGCATGGGGTGGGTCTCTCCGACCGAGGGGTGGGGTTCCTAGGAGGCAGGTTTAGGATTTCTATGGGTAGGCCTCCCATGCGCAGGTTAGAGTTTCTTTGGGTAGGGCTCTCAACCCTGGGGTTAGTGTTCCTATGGGCAAGGCTGTTGGAGCTATGGTCCTGGTTGCTATCAGTAGGGCATTTCAAGCTAGGGATAGGATTTCTATGGGTAGGTTCCCTGCCTTTGCGTTAGGGTAGGATGCTTGGAAGAAGTGTTAGGGTTTCTGTGAGCGGTGCTCCTTGCCCTAGGTTTAGGGTTCTTGTGTGTGGATACTTTGATGTAGGGTTAGGGTTCTTGTGGGTAGGGCACTTGGAGCTAGGGTTAGGGTTATTGAGAGGGCATGTGGCGTGAGGTTGGGATTGCTGGGGGTAGGGCTCTCTGCCATAGGCTTAGGGTTTCCAGGGGTTGGCAGCTCCTTTTGCGCTAAGATTAGGTTTCCTGGGGGGAGGATACTTGTAGTTAGGCTTAGACTTTGTGGGGGTAGGGTGCTTGGGGTAGTGTTAGGGTACCTATAGGTAGGGTATTGGCATCTGGGGTTCAGGTTCCTAAGTGTATGGTATTTAGAGCAGGGTTCTTGCCTAAGGTTAGGATTCCTGTTGGTAGTGTTCTTGGAGCTAAGGAGAGGGCTACCGAGGGAAGGGAACTTGGAGCTAGGGTTTGGGTTCTATGGGTAGGGCTTCAGGGTGCTTGGAGAGAGCTTCCTTATTCTTGAAGAACTTCATTATGTGTGTGTGTGGGGGGGTCAATTTCTCCTGCTTTCCATGAAGAAATAAGGACGCTGTTTTGTTGCCCTTGCAAAGCTGTTAGTGAGGGTGACTGAAGAGAGTCAGGCGTTCAAGCTGTACATTCGTAGCTCTGTGGCTCAAAGTCTGTGAAACGGGGTCTGTGCGTGTTCATTGAATAGTCTGTATTGCTGGTCCGGAGTCCTAACTCCATTTTCCTGTTTGAGAGCCACTTGTCCACTCTGGCCTCTGTTTTTAGTTTACCCAAAACAGTTGGGAACATGTTTGAAGCAGAGCCCAGGAAGTCTGGTGCAGAAATCATCCCTCCAGCAACTCCTGTCCTGCGGTGCTAGAGCTGGCCAGGTGCAGTCAGAGGCAAAGTACTAACAGAAAGAGACAGGGAGGGAGGGGGGAGAACTGGAGAGTGAGGGTATGTCTACACTGCATCCCTAGTTCGAACTAGGGATGCAAATGGAGACAATCGAAGTAGTTAATGAAGCGGGGATTTAAATATCCAGCGCTCCATTAACATGATCTCGCTGGCGCGCTAGTTCGAATCACAGCTGATTCGAACCAGGAAGTACACGCCGGGACGCATTAGTTCGGACTAAAGCCCTTAGTAACGCGTCCCGGCGCGCACTTCCTGGTTCGAATCAGCTGTGATTCGAACTAGCGCGCCGGCGAGATCATGTTAATGGAGCGCTGGATATTTAAATCCCCGCTTCATTAACTACTTCGATTGTCTCCATTTGCATCCCTAGTTCGAACTAGGGATGCAGTGTAGACGTACCCTGAGAGAGGAGGAGAGAAACTGTGCTGTGGATAACCTGGATTTACATTTTGGGTTTGAAATTGAAACTAAGATTGAAGAGCAACAACTGGGGCACTTCTGGAGTCCATTAGCAGTTTTGTCTCAAGACAGAGTGAAATGGAGGATACTTGTAGATGACCTGTGCTCCACTCGGAGTACCAGGGTTTAAGACATTTTGTGTTGAGGCAGAAAACCTTGCGAGGAGTCATGCAGTGCCTGTTTGCGCAGCTGCCAGAGACGTTGTAATCACTGAGGGAATCACTGAAATTGGGGGAGCCTTGTATTTTGTTTTCTTGGATCGGTCTGACATTTCTATGGACGAGGCTATTTAGGTCTGGATTCTGTGTGATTGTATTTGTTTGGTCTTCTATGTTTGGATTCCTGTGTGTGTTTTTGGGCTGTTGCTTGTGGCTGCACTTAAATGGCCTGATATTTTATTAGTATTACTGCCGTTCCACCAGGCTGGGACTTAGTCTGGTTTTTATTTGGCCTCAGGGCTGAACTTGTTCTTGGCTGCCTGAAGAGAGAAGCACATCCCTGGCAGTCTGTGTTTTACCTAGGAATGTGGGTGCTTGGAAGGGCTGCAGTCTACCCGGGCCCAGGCAAAATATGTCTGCTTAGCCTGGACTAACTGCTGCTGCCAGAAATCTCTGTTTACCAGCCCGGGATGCATCTTGGGAGCACACCTCTGATTCTGACCAAACCAGCAGAAAATGTCCAGGATCTGCAGTAATTAAAAATACCCAGCATTGCAGACCCTGCTTCACTTGTGTCCGGATATTAGGGTGATAGGCACATTGGTAATCCAAAGATAGACACAGCAATTAGTAAAGATCTGTGCTTTCTACCATGTCAACTTCATCTTTGGGCAGATATTGGCCCAAAGAAGAGCCTGGATCCAAACATCCTAGTGTTTTGGGGAAGTTCAACTCCAGATCCAAAGTGCACAACTGGCCCCTGCTTTCTAATTCAGCATACAGCTGTGCATTAAGAGTGCTGTGGTTGCAAAGTGAAGCATTTAGAAGTCAGTAAAATGCCAAAGTTAATGTTGCTCTCACAACCTTATCTCTGCCACCTGTGTATTTATATTACAAGGCTGACACTCCCTAATCCAGATTTCCCTAGTCCGGCAACACTGCCTGGTCCGGCATTGTCCAGGGACCGGGTGCATTGCTGGACTCAGGCAGACGGAGCACAGGAGTCCTGGGCTGCAGCGGGGCTGCTGGGGAGAGCCCCTGGCAACAGCAGGGCCACCGGGCAGAGCACGGAGCCCTCCCAGGAGGCAGCAAAGCTGTGGGGAAAAAGCAGAACCCTTAGGTGACAGCAGAGCTGCAAGGCGGGGGAAGGGAGAGCAGAGCCGCAGGTGGCAGCGGGCAGCCACGAGAAAATGTATTGATCTGGGTGCATTGGTCTCCGTTGGTCCAGCAAATTCTTTGGTCCGGGACCGCTCAGGTCCCAAGGGTGCTGGACTAGGGAGGTTTAACCTGCGTTCTCCGATTCGGATACAGGTTTCTTGTCAGGCCCCTACTCATGGGCATCCGGCGGCTTAGGCACAGCCTTCCCAAACCGCCAGCTTGGCCATGCCCATACTCCGCCCCTAGAGCGCCTACTGTAGGCATTCTGGGGGCGGAGTGTTGCCGCCTCCCTGTGCTCCTGGCCTGAGGACTGGAATCAAGTCCTCCCCTCCCCTAGCACTGTGGCTCGTTGGCAGGTGAACTCGGCATCACTTGCAGAGTGGTGACGTGGCAGCAGTGGGCTGATCCCACCGGCAGGAGGAGGTGATCAGAGATGACCTGAGCAGAACCGGAGAGGGAGGGGTTGTTTTCAGACTCAACCCGCTGCTGGTACTCAGGTCCTGTCCGGGTCAGGTGGGTTTGAAAGGCTCTAGTCAGGGCACAAGAGGGTGTGTCAGGGCCAGTTCTTGGCCCAGTGTAGAGAACAGGGTAGGGTTCTCATTCCAAACACACATTACAGAGCATACTCCATGCACTGACATGTTATAAAAGACCTTTCTAACTCACCTGTGCAAAGGGCCAGCCAGAGGTTGAGGGATTCAGAACCCACGGAAATTAACACAGTTCTTTCTCTCGACTCTGAGGGGATTTGATTCAAGCCCAGATTGAATGGATAGTCTGTGCTTGGGCATTTGCAGGGCAAGTGGAACTTTAATGGAATATACCAAATCTTAACCACGTAACAAATCAGTGTGCTCCGTGTGCCTGGTATGTTTTATAAAACTCTTAATTCGCTCACATCAAAGTGGGTAACAGAATGTAGACAGACACATCATAGGGTAGGGATTATGGGGATTTCAAAAGCCCCTAAGTGATTTAGGAGCCTAATTCCTATTTTCAAAAAATGATTTTGACCCTTAGGATCTTATGGATAAACTTTCAAAACCCCTTAAGTCATTGACTTAATGTCCCGGCCAGATTTCAGGTTTCTTCTCCAAATAGGGGAGGTGCTGGAATTGATCCAAGAAGGTCAGATTTGATGTTTTTTATTAACAAGGCAAAAATGCTTTCTTCCTCCCCGTTTCCCTCTTACACACATGCATAAACTTCACTGAATTGTCTTTTTCCTCTACCTTCCCATAAAAATCAGCAGCTGGACTGAGAAAAATATGCAAAATTTCAGCTGATACGATAAATGACTGCTAAAATTCGACACTTTACACTTAAGTTTGAATAAAGACTCTAATTATCTTACCCATTACAAAGATAGCTTCCCCAATTATCACCTCTAATATCATGAGCTCATAGACATTTACCTCCCCCCCATCCCCCTTCTGTTCTGAAATTTGATTTGTCCTTTTCACGTGTGTTCATTTTTTTTAATTGTATCCTTTGGTATATATGGTTGTGACAATTTTCTTCCACTATTTGATCTGAGGAAGTGGGTCTGGCCCATGAAAGCTCATCATCTAATAAACCATCTTGTTAGTCTTTAAAGTGCTACATAGTCCTGTTTTTTGACTAACACGGCTACATTTCTATCACCATGATACATTTATAGTAATCCAAAAACAGTGCTCTGAAATGAAAATGCTCCTGGAGCTTTAACAGGGTCTAAAACCTGCTGAGCTCTGACACGAGTTTGGATCTGGACTTTGACTGAGGAAGAGTTTTCTGATGTTCTTCTCTCTCAACCTAGATTTTCATGATCAACTTGAAGCGTCGAAAAGACAGACGGGATCGAATGCTGCAGACACTGTACGAGCAGGAGATTGCAGTCAAGATAGTAGAGGCTGTGGATGGCAAGTGAGTCTTTGGAAAGATCTGGTTCTTCGTAGCAGAACTTTGTGCTACCTTGATGGACTTCAGTCAATTCTCCTTGATGCCATGTGATTGAGTTATCATTTTTAATGTGCTATTTGATGCAGTTTTGAAAAAAAATGTGAACATGCTGTTGTTTTATTCTTTTCTTATTCTGCCCAATCTCCGTGAAAGAACCAATAAGTCAGTTTGGGCCCAGAATTAAAGTTCTCTTCAAGATAAAGTTTGGAGAGAAGAAATGTCATAATATTAAATAGGGAATCATAATGAAGACTTTTGGGGGCATTTAAATATTCCCTTGCAATATATACGACCCCAGTGCTGCAGCATTGTGCTACCTTATAGTAATATAAACACAAGAGACAGATTTTGTTGTTGTGATTCTCAAAGCAATCTCCATTTTATGCATGGGAAAATTGAGGTTAAGGCTGTGGTTCACTAAGGGAGCCAACTGCCCAGATCCCATGTGAAAGTCCCAGGCTGAGTGACTTTTCCTAGGATGTTCAGGAAATCAGTGACACAGTTAGGAAGTTTGGGTCTTCTGATGTCTTTCTACCTTAGTGACCTTTCTAATGCTAGGACAATTAGAACTTGAAAGTGAAACTGACTTTAAGAAAATGCAATACTGAATGCTCTAGAGATATGAAAAAGCAAACAAAATCCTACCATGATGAAAAGTGAGCTAGAGGTTCTATAGCCTTCCAGTTTGAATATAGCGACAGTGTTCTTGACAATATGACTATGACCCTTTTAAAACTCTGCAGTTTCTTGAAACTGTTAAGGGTGAGTGTCTTAAATGATCTCTTATGTTTGGCATGATTTAGATCAAATTAAACTGGGTCCAGCTACAAATACACAGCCCGTTTGGGGACCTTCCCTAGATCGGGGAAGCCTTTTCAGTGCTAATCAATGTCATTGGGTCTGTGCCTGAGTAAATAGTAACATTTGTGAAGGTTCTTGGTACTGAAAGTAGCTCTCTTTTTCCTCAGGGCATTGAATACAAGTCAGCTGAAAGCTCTGAAAATTGACATGATGCCTGGTTACAAGGATCCTTATTCTTCCAGGCCACTAACCAGGGGGGAAATTGGCTGTTTTCTTAGCCACTTCTATATCTGGAAAGAGGTAAAAAACGTCTGGGCTCTGGCGGTTGTATTACATTGAGATGCTGCGGGCAGGAAGTAATGTTTTATTTTTAGGTAGTCTCTTAGTTTGGTGTAAATACCCCAGGATCGCCGTGAATGCTGCGATTTTCAAACACTGGAGCAGCTTTTTTGTTGTAGGTCAAATGTTGTTGCAGAATTTCATCTATGAGGTTTTTCTGATTCTACCCCAAGTGGAATTGAATGTCCCCCATTCTGAAGAACAGCCATTGATGTAGGTCCTTTATGCTGATCAAACAGCATGGGCGCTCAGGCCTGTTCCCAGTGGGTTCCACGGTGTAGCTTCAGAGGAAGCAGAACTGGTCCCTCGGCAGCACATGAGCCATTTTGGTCTGATTGCAAAACATGCCTTTCAGGTAGTGAACAGAGAGTTGGAGAAGACGCTTGTTATCGAAGACGACGTGCGCTTTGAGCATCAGTTTAAGAGGAAGCTCATGAAACTGATGGATGATATCGAGCAAGTTCAGCTAGATTGGGAGCTCATGTAAGTGGTCTTCCCCCTAAACCTTTCACTGCCCTCGACCAGTGCATTGCATTTTGGGACCTGTAGTTGTGGCACGGGAGAATTCCAGGAGTAGCATTTGAGTTGTGGGGTGCACTTTGGACCTGACCCATAGGCTAGTGAAGTCTGTGGAAAGTCCCCCATGACTTCAAGCCCTTTGCTCACCCTTGGTTGAGTCTCTTGTCCCAGTTACAGCAGGATTGTCCTATAGAGGTGACCATGGAAGCAACCACTCTGATGGGGTCTTCTCTCCTTCAGCTACATTGGTCGGAAAAGGATTCAGGTGCAGCGCCCTGAGAAGGCCGTGCCTAACGTAATGAACCTTGTAGAAGCAGATTACTCTTACTGGACCCTGGGTTATGCAATCTCCTTTGAAGGGGCCCAGAAACTAATTGCAGCTGAACCTTTTAGCAAGATGCTGCCGGTGGATGAATTCCTGCCGATCATGTACAACAAGCACCCTGTGTAAGTAAAATCCCTTGGGAAGTCAGCTGGCTTTGCATGAGCTGTACCTTGCTAACTGATCTTAACCTGGATCTTCTGTTGCTGTTTGTACAGTGCATCATCCTAGCGTAAGCTAGAAGGTGGAGCAGAGGACCGGACATTATTGGATATTATTATGATTTTTGGATATTGTCAGCGCTGCTGCAGATATAGAGCCAATCTTCTGACCTTCCTGTGCCTGAGTTTCTGTAATAATATCCTCCTGCAGAGAGGTCTTTTGGCATTCATGAATTCCTAATTTTGAAGCAACTGGAGATCTCTGATTGGAAGTAACTCTATAGATGTCCAATGGTGACTGTTTAGATCCGTGGTATCTAACATGCTAGCTGTCAGCTATATGTGGCTATTTGGCTGGTTGAGTGTGGCTAGTTTGCTGTATCAGTAGCTACTATAGTGGCTATTGCTTCAAAACTGATTGGACACCACGGGTTTAGATAGTGCCGACTTTGGAATACTTTACTTGGCATAGTACCCGGGAAGGTCTCTTTACAACTCTGGGTTTTAGGGCCTTTTCATAATCCACTTGGCACCTTACTACTGCCCTGTGTTGCAGAATCCAGGATTTTCCTTGCAAAGGTGTGTGTGGCAGGGAGAAGTCACATTTTTGTAACCATTTTCCAGCCGGACATATCAACACTGTCTCCCTCTTCATGGGGAGAGCTCTGTAGGGCTTTCTCTGAGAGCCCCAGAAAGTGGGGTTGGTCTCAAAACACGGGTGGAATCTCTTTGAGGATGGATCTCCTTGTTTTGTAAGAAAGCTCACCTTGTTTTTAAATGCTGTCTTCAAATTCCCTCTAATCGTGTTCCCAAGAGGCCAGTTACCCAGTCTGACATCTCCCTACAAGAACTTGGGGTGCAGCATCATTGGTCTCTATTTCCAACAGGTACTGCAGGGTCCCTTTTGGCAATTGTCATCTTGTCCTGTATACAGGCTTAGTGATCGTAACCACTGGGTGGCCCTGAATAGGTCTAGAGGGGATTGGAAGTTGTGGCATTTGAAACATCAGCAACCAGTTTTCGAGCCCTGGCAGAGCTGTGCTGGAACCGATGCCCGGAGGAGATTGTGAGAAAACTGGTGGCATGGACATAACCTCTGTTATCTCTCGGCTACCTCTGCTCCCACGGGAGATGAGGGGAGATTTACCACTGACTTCAGTGGTAGCAGAATTAGGCCAACCCATAACTCGTCTAAAAATCCCACCCAACCAGTGCAAATCAGAAATGAAGAATTAATTTTTCATTGGCATATCGAATGCCAACTCCCAGGAATCTCTGCCACCGTGGGTCTACAGTCCCAGGAGAATTTCCAGATGGGCCTGATACGCTTCCAAACACTGTTATGCAAATATGCTGTTCAGATAACTGCATTTCTCTGTCATGATCAGGAGGGTTAGCCAGCATCCTGGGGAACTATGTCCCTTACCTAAACCAGGTGGCAGGCACCCCATAAAAACGTAGGTGGGACAAAGGATTTTTGGGGTTTTCCCCTCCTTTGTCGCTGGGGCAGTTCCTCTCCAGTTATTGAAACCATTCTTCACTTTCTGTAAGTAGGGAAAAGTTTAGATAAATCCGTTTTATTGTTTTATGGCTTGGGAAATGGGATCTGATGTCTGTACACTTTAAGATTTTGGGGGGGAAGTTTTATACAAAGCCTGGTAGATAAGGGTTTCGGGTAGTTTTCCTGGCTCCTATTCCTGCATTTATCGTGCCAGAGTGGGGAAGGAGCCATGGCAGTCCCGTTGCAGAGTTGGCTGCTTTCCAGTTGGGAGCGAAGTGTGTGGTTTCTGAATTTCTTTCTGATTCTTTAGGATCCTTTCTTTTCTTGCATAAAAATATCTTTTCCAAAAGGACTAATACTATCCTCACTGCTCAGTTCACCTCAAGCTTTCAGTTATTTTGCCCAGATGATGAGCATCTAACCCTACCGACTGGTCCTAGCTCAGCAGATTAGCTCATAAGTCATGGAAAGGCAAAGCAAGCACGGTGGGGCTGGGTGAATTATTTCAGCCATAGGTATTTGGTTTCTACACCAGAAACGTCTTTCCACAATTCCCAGTGTAGAATCTTTGTATTTATACAGGTGTGTTCTGAGCTGCATGTGTGCGATCCTTTCCAGATAGTTGTCCTTGTGTTGCTGCATAACACTAATCGCTGTTGGTTTCTTTTTTTTAACCCCACGCTCTCTAGAGAGAAATACAAGGAATATTATGAGCCCAGAGACTTGAAAGCCTTCTCAGCAGAGCCCTTGCTTGTTTATCCCACCCATTACACAGGGCAGCCGGGTTACCTCAGTGACACAGAGACATCCACGATCTGGGACAATGAGACTGTGTCAACTGACTGGGACAGAGCCCATTCCTGGAAGTCCCGGCAACAGGGCCAGATCCACAGCAATGCCCAGAACAAAGATGCCTTGGTCCCCCAGCCACCTCTCGATGCGTCGTCGTCGAGGGATGAACTCTGACGGCCTCCCCTCCCCGCTGAGTGACTCTGACAGCAGCAGCCGCGGAACCTGCCTCACAATTTCGCTTTCACCTTAAAGCGTCTAGAGACATTAACGCGGTCGCCTTCTCGCCATCTTGAGCGGCAAAGCAAATTGGATCTCACTGACTTCACCCACCCAATCTCTAGTTTTGGGGAAGGTGGAAAAAGGGGTTTGAACCAGAATGGCAGAAAAACAGAGACTTCTAAAGAAGGTCTGGTAAACTCCAGTCCACTCTTGCAGGGGTTTGTAACTTTGAAAGCTCTGTGAAGTGGTGAACTGGATTCCATGGCGCGCTGAGTTGACACTAATTTACAAAGGAAAATTACGAAATTTCCTTGAATGGTGTTTTTCTACAGTTCCTGGTGTAGACTCCTCTATTTATAAAGATTAATATATGTAGGTGTTCTGAGATGGACGCCTGTAAGTCCTTTCCAGATGGTTGTCATTGTGCTGCTGCATAACGTTAACTGTTGTTGGTTTCTGTTTTGTGACCCCATGCTTTGAGCGAAGCTGTGAGAAGTTTAAATGATCACTCAAGATCACAGTGATGTTAAAAAATGCCTCCTCTGTGTTGCTATCTACACCTCTTCTATCACATGAGCCCCCACACCAGGCTGCAATACAAACCCATTTCTGGAGTCCTCTCTCCTGCAGTTCAGGATGCTCCACCCACCTCGCCATGAGGAGAGAGAGGCTGGTCATCTTCTCAAATGTGGCTGAAACCTCCTGAACTGAAGCCTTAACTAGGTTGCCAGGAGTTGGGTTTTGGAGTTAAACGCCCGGCCAAAAAGGGAGCCTGGGGGCTCCGGGCAGCATGCCAACCAGACCATTGATAGTCTGGTCAGTGGCGCAGTGGGACCAGTGCTAAGGCAGCTACATACCTGCCCTTGCTCTGCATGGCTCCTGGAAGTGGTCGCTAGGTCCCTGCAGCCTCTAGGTCAGTGGTTCCCAAACTTTTCTGCATCACGCCCCCTTTTTGATTTTTGAGAAACCCTCATGCCAACCCCCAAAATAGCAGGAAACCCTGGGGTGGGATTGACAGGGTGTGTGTGGCTGGGTCACCTCTCGCCCCTCCCCCCAGAATTTCTTCACACACCCCAGTTTGGGAACCCATTCTCTAGGTGGATGGTGAGGGAATGCTGCCCCCAGCCCCATTGGCACCACCCCACAATTCCCATTGGCTGAGAACCACAACCAATGGGCGCTGCAGAGACTGTGCCTGTGGGGACAGAGGGAGCGTGAAGAGCCTCCCTTGGCCACCCACTATGTGAAAAGGGGCTTCAGGGACTTGGCAGCTGCTTCCTGGGAGCCATGGTAAACTGGGCTCTGCTGGGACCCTGCCCCCTCCACTTCCTGCCACAGACTAAATTTCCTTCCTACACGCAGACTTGCTCCGAACCCCTGCCCTGGTCCAGAGCCCCCTCTTGCACCTCAAACCCCTCATCTGAGAACTCACATCCCCAGCCGGAGCCCACACCCCTCCTGGCACTGAACCCCTCAGCCCCAGCCTGAAATCCCCTCCTGCACCCCAAATCCCTCTTCTCCCATCCCGCTCAGCCCTCACCTTGGCTGCACCTCAATCCTCCCCTGCACCCTGAACCCCTCATTTCTGGCCCCATCTCGAGCACACAGTCCTGGCCCAGACCCTGTATGCCTGCCCTCTGCAACCCCCTGCTGCAGCCTGGTGAAAGGGAGTGAGGATGAAGCAAGTGGGGGGTGGGGCCTCAGGGAAGGGGCAAGGGTGGGGCAGCAAGGTTTGGTTTAGTGCAGTTACAATGCTGTGCCTTAGCGGTTTCAGTTTTAATAATCTTTTAAAATCCAACGTGCTTTTTAACACTGAGGCTGCTTCTTTTTTTTTTAAATCATTTTATTCACACTGAACAGTGAATCAAATTCAGTCAGTGCTACTTCCTGTTAATTGGCAGTTTCCCTTCCTGTTTCCTGGCTACAAACCTTTTGGGTTTCCTTCTCAATCAACACACTTAAAACACCTGTTCCAGTTTCCTCACTGATGGGTTTGGGCCTCAACTACTTGGCAAAGTCTCTTTAATAAGAAAACCAGGAACATGTGAGCGGTGTCAAGTCTGCTGTACTGTGTTGGACGGCTGCATGAGAGTTGTGTATTGCAGGACAAAAATGCAACTTGCCTTTTATAGCTGTTTCACTGTGACAAGTGATCTTACCCTGTTTTGGATGAGTTCCAGTGCACTCAGTATTGGGTAAGATGACAGCATTGTAAACCATGTATGTAAGTGTCCCAAATGGCAGGTGATCTGGTCTACCTTTAGGTTTTGCTGATGTAGATTTAGATCTCTTTCTGTACAACCCAACATTTTTGAAAAAAGGGGGAAAAATCCTCCTGGCATAAAATGTAAAGAAATTTTTTTTCCACCTTATGAATGATCTGTACATTGGAGCGCGTGGTTGGCTTTTTTTTTTTAACAATTGCTCATAATGTTGTGCTCTTTCTTAAAGAAGACATGTCACTGTCTGTCAGCAGGTCTGATAATACATAGAACTGGATGCAAGCTGACTAGCTGTGCGTAGTCTTAATTTGCATGGTGCTAAGCTGGACTCCTGGAACTTTGCCAGCAAGCTCTTGGACTGGGAATGTCAGGAGAATGGGATGGGGGGGCTTGCCATGCTGCTTTGGGGCATCTTTGACGGGGTGTTAAAAAAGGCACAACAAGGTAACAGAAAAAGGCTCAGGGGTGGGAAATAAGTTTACGGCGGGGGGCCCAGTTCACAAATTTTGGTATGTGATTTCAGGCCGGTTCTAGGCCCCCAGAAGGTGCGGGGTCTCAGGGGAAGGGGTTGGGCTGGGGCTACAGGGAGAAAGTGTGTGTGTGTGTGTGAGAGAGACTTTGTGCCACGCTCACTGACATTGTGTCACAGACACAGCATGTGCATGTGCTGGCCAAGTTTTTGAGAAGCCGTGCTCTGTCTCTTTAAGGGAAATCTGTTTTGCTGTTATCTCCTCCCTCCTCCTCCTGCCACTCACGTGCTTCAGATTGGAGCAGCTCTGCACCCCCTCTACAAGTCCTGTTCTGTAGAAATGGGGATGTGGGGGACACCAAGACTTCAGCTCTCCCCTCCCCGCCCCCGCACATCTAGCAGGAGAATCCCATAATCAGGTCTGCAGCCAGCAGGACAGACTGACGTCCATGTTGTGCCTGGCTGGCCAGCTGGTGGCAGTGTTCAGTGCGACACTGCCTGCCTTCAGTGGGAGAGCGCCAGGGAAACTAAATCTCAGGTTGGAAGGAGCTGGGCCTAGTGCTGGGCCAGTCCCCAAGGGGAAACTGTGCAAGCACCCAGGGCCTTTCCTTCCTTAGGGATGTGAACAGAGCCATGAAGATGCTTCCCTCAGAAACGGGGCAGGTCTGGCCCAGCAGTGGTTTACCCAGCCAGGAAGCAGATGGAAATGCTGCTACTAGCTTGCTGCTCATTGTGAAAATAGCCATTTCTCCTCCAGGCCACCACTGCCTTTGCAGGGACCACCAGGGGAAGGACAGTTTGCAGAAGGGAAAGCCCCCGTTTGGCACATCTCCATTGTACAGGGAAGGGTTTTATTAGGGGAGGAAGTGGTTAGTTGGGGGTTTGTAGAGCTAGGGAACAGAGAAGGGCACAGAGACAGTGCTTGGTAGAACAGTGCTCTGAGTTTGAGCTGTGAGAACATGGCCACCTCTGAAATAGAGACAAGGTGGTGCTCATCACAGAGCAGGAGCAGGAAGAACAGCAGTGCCCCATGTGTGGAAGAGGGGGAAGGGGAAAGAAGACTCCACAAAGGAAAAAGCCGAACAGAAAGAAACCTCACAACCAACAACTGGGTAACTATAAACCAGTCAGTACATTTTTTTGGATTAAATATTCAATACCAGCCCCCCTCTCCCGTCCAACCTCAGAGGCTTATGACAAGACTCAGTGAGACCTCTGCACCTGTCCTGATGTAGCACAGTTGTGGACTGAATCAAGCTGGATGTAAAATGGCTTTGGCTTCATTTTAGCATTTGTCCCCCACCTTCTCCATGAGAACACCAGAAACCCAGCCCACCACCCCCGGATGCCTTATCCTGCCCAACTTCAGCATGGCACCCGCTTCAGCCCTGGCCAGCTGGTGGTGGGTGTCCAGCAGTGTGAGGAAATGAGGAGTTTTGGGGAATGCAAGGGGGTGGTGTGCAGAGGGGGCACTCAGTGCCCCAGGATGGTACCGGTTACAAGTGACAAGAGGACAGGGAGTGTGTCGTTGCAAAGTCCAGCCCAGAACTGTACAGCCCTAGTGACTGACCAGAGGACACAACTGGTCCTGTCCAGACAGACAATGGGCAGCAGAGGGGAGACCCGGGCAACGGACCCAGCTGGTTCCAGCAAGGGGAGAACTATGGGGAGAGGAGAGCGACCCAGCCAACCCTGTTACCTGGAGAGAAGACAATGGACAGGGGAGGGGCTGGTGCTGGGGATACTGGGGGCTCTGACATTAGACTGCGAGGGCTGTCGGGGACAGACAGCAGAGCAGGAAGGACTCAGGTACCTGCAGGGGAGACCGATGTGGAGGGCTGAGGGCCCAGGCCTAAGAGACGCTTTGCCGTCTTCCAAGCTCAATCAACCCTCCTAAGGAGCTACACAGGGATCCCTCTTTAGAGGGCCTGAGAGTCCTGGCTGCCCAAGGCAGTGCTGGGTCTCTGTGGTAGGACGGCAGAAAAAGAATCTTCAGGGGGAGAATGCTTGGGAAGAAGGGATCCCAGTACGGGGCATGGACCAGCCTGGGAGAAACTGAATCCTGGGAGGTGGGGAGGCACCTGGTGGAACCACAGAGGTACCACTGCAGACTGCTGCATCTGGCCCACGATACCCCCTTCTCAGAACACCGAGGACAGGATACAAGATGATCGAGTACGGGTAAGAGCAGAAGAGAAACAAATTTAAAAAGCGTCTAACGCGTCTACAATTGCTACAAAGATAAACAGACACAAGCAAATGCTAGACCTCTAGATTTTCAGTGGGTGGACCAGAGTGCCTCCTATCAAAGGAAGATACTGATACAATAGACACCACAAACTTGGTGGAATGAGGACCATCCCTGGGACACAGTAATACTCAGGGTATGTATCGGAAGGACAAAAAGAGGTTGTGCTGGTGGCATTCCAAGCATAAGTCTGCTGCTCTCTCCAAGGACGCAGTGACGGCTGGGTGTGTAGAAATTACAGGAAAGGTGAATTTGAAATACGATTGGTGTGTCAAGGCTGCAACATACCTAATCTGTGTAACCACATGATTCAGGTTTTTATTCTTGTGTTCGCCTCCTTGCCTCTTTAAATCTCTTTATAATTTTTCTCTGAATAAACTGTTGAGAGAAGGGGTGACACCTACATATTTGCATAGCATTTAGTTTAATAGGGTTGGACCTTGATTAGGAGCTAGATTATTCTTACGTGTGGGAATAACTTTATCAGTACAGAGCACTATTACATTGCTGTCACTGTCCCACACTAGCAGTTTTATCAGTTTTAGAGATGCTAAACTAATTGAGAAGTTGATGGAATTTCCATTTAAAAACCAGAGCCGGTGGTCTGGGACTGGATAGGAGCTGGGACAGCTGACTCCCAACTCATGCCCAGTTCCAAGTTACACTTCTACTTCCCCCGCCCCTTCCAGCAGAAACAGGGCTGGGGAGGGGCAGGAATTATTTTTTAAGCCAGCTCCCACCAGCGCCAGCTCCTGCTCCTCATTGCTGCCTCTTTATCAGAGGCAGCAGGGGGATGGGTGGGAAGCAACTATTTGAGTAGTGACGCAACTAGTCTCTCATCCCTAAGTTAAAGCAGTAAGTACAACTTGTATAGAGACACCTGAATGTGCTCAGCAACAATGAGCACACAGTGCTGCAAATGGTAGGAATATTTCTACGTTATGGAAACTATGGTGGCCTTGTCCTGTAGTGTAGATGCAGCCTATACCACCAACATTTTCTTCTGAGTCTGATATTGATTGGGAATAAAATCAAGAGAGAAAATATAGCAGTGGAGGAAAGGAGAATAGACATTAAGAGGAAATGGCATTAGTACTAACAGACAGGCAATATTGACTGTAGAATGACTGAATCTAATCAGATGAAGAATGTGGGCAAGCCAAGCAGAAACAACATGTGTGGGTAACAAACGGGAGGAACTAGTACCACTGGCACAGGAAGTGATTATAGGGATAACAGAAACAGTGGAATAGTAGTCATGACTGGAGCATGGGTATTGAAGAGCATGTGCTATTCAGGAAATAAAGATAAAAATATTGGAGCAGTATTTTGTATTAATGAGAAGGTATATTGTAAAGAAATTAGAAGTGATGGAATCGATAAAACACTCTGGCTCCAAATCACTTTGGAATGGGGAGTGGGGCGGAGGGGCGGGGCGAAAGCTACCATAGGTTCCCCAAGGACAGTGGTTGGGTTATGCTACCAGACCACCAGGATCGGATTTGGATATGGATAAAGATCTCTAATGTTTTTACAGAAATAGATACTGCTGGCACTAAGGGGATTATAGGAGACTGTAATTTCCAAGATAAGAACATAAGAACGGCCGTAGTGGGTCAGACCAAAGGTCCTTCTAGCCCAGTATCCTGTCTGCCGACAGCGGCCAACACCAGGTACCCCAGAGAGGGTGGACCGAGGACAATGATCAAGCGATTTGTCTCCTACCATCTCTCTCGAGCCTCTGACAAACAGAGGCCAAGGACACCATTTTATCCCCTGGCTAATAGCCTTTTATGGACCTAACCTCCATGAAATTATCTAGCTTCTCTTTAAACTCTATTATAGTCCTAGCCTTCACAGCCTCCTCTGGCAAGGAGTTCCACAGGTTGACTACACACTGTGTGAAGAAGAACTTTCTTTTATTAGTTTTAAACCTGCTACCCATTAATTTCATTTGGTGTCCTCTAGTTCTTCTATTATGGAAACTAATAAATAACTTTTCTTTATCGGCCCTCTCCACACCACTCATGATTTTATAAACCTCTATCATATCTCCCCTCACTCTCCTCTTTTCTAAACTATAAAGCCCCAGTTGCTTTAACCTCTCCTCATATGGGACCCGTTCCAAACCCCTAATCATTTTAGTTGCCCTTTTCTGAACCCTTTCCAAGGCCAAAATATCTTTTTTGAGGTGAGGAGACCACATCTGTACACAGTATTCAAGATGTGGGCGTACCATAGTTTTAGACAGGGGCAGTAAGATATTCTGGATCTTATTTTCTATCCCTTTCCTAATAATTCCTTGCATCCTATTTGCCTTTTTGACCACCGCTGCACTCTGTGTGGAAGTTTTCAGAGAACTGTCCACGATAACTCCAAGATCTCTTTCCTGATTTATCGTAGCCAAATTAGCCCCCATCATACTGTACGTATAGTTGGGTTATTTTTCCCAATGTGCATTACTTTACATTTATCCACATTAAATTTCATTTGCCATTTTGTTGCCCAATCACTCAGTTTGGTGAGATCTTCTTGGAGTCCCTCACAGTCTGCTTCTGTCTTGACTATCCTAAACAGTTTTGTATCATCTGCAAACTTTACTACCTCACTGCTTACCCCTTTCTTCAGATCATTTATGAAGAAGTTGAAAAGGATTGGTCGCAGGACTGACCCTTGGGGTACACCACTAGTTACCCCTCTCCAATCTGAAAATTTACCATTTATTCCTACCCTTTGTTTCCTGTCTTTTAACCAGTTCTCAATCCAAGAAAGGACCTTCCCTCTTATCCCATGGCCATGTAATTTACACAAGAGCCTTTGGTGAGGGACCTTGTCAAAAGCTTTCTGAAAATCCAAGTATAGACAAAGACACATCCATGGAAGACTTACAGAAAATGATAAGGGCCCTTATCTACAGATTTAGTCCATTTCTGTGAGGTAGCTAGCCAGGAACATTAAATACTAACTTATCAACAGGCCATCTAGGTCAAATGTTGTTCCAGAACTATCAAATATTTGAAAACTCATTAACTGGTAAAAACTCATTAACTGGCTCACAGACCAACCACAGTCTGACACATGCAGTTGGTGGAATTCTTGTAGGATATTCCAGAAATGTATTTAACTCTATTAAATTCAAAGGCCCAATTATACCCTTGCTCTAAAAACATAAACAACAATAAGCAATCAATACATGGAGACAGTAGCAAACGTAAGTGTTCGTTCAGTACACTCTCCAAAAGCCCATCTTACGAACACCTGTCTCATCCTGAGTGACACCAGTGTAATCAGATGGGAATGACAACTACCTTGAGCAAACATGGGTTATTTACACAGTATAACAAGCGGTTTCATCGTCAATTGCTTTCTTTCGCTACGAACTAAATCGGGCAATCTGGGGTTGCACTTTTCTTGGTCTTCCCGCATCCTTGACTAAGACCAGATAGGCTAGTGTGGGCCTTTTCCTTGGTTTTTATGGATGTCAAAGCTATCTCTTTACACAGGCCCATATTTTAAAATATTAGCATTTAGGAGGTTACTATAAAATTTATCAGACCACAACCCTTCTCTGTCTGTTAGAAGCAAGGTGTTAAGAGAGTTCTCTTAATCATATTTCAAGCATAGCTTCCTTGCAAAACTCATCTTGTTCGATGTTGCATTCTATTTTAGCATTTGAGCCAATTTTTTTTCCAGGACTGGTTCCTTTTGCTTTGCTCTTTACTCAATTTACTAAATACATAAGTAATTGATGCCCAAGCTAATTTAACTTTGAACCTTCTATTTTAAAACTATTCTGTAAAGTAAACTTAGTGTATGAGAATGTAAATTAAATAGTCAATGTATTAAAACTAAGATTTCTATAAATCAAAGCAATCCAGATGTCACAGGTCTGACTTATTAAAGCTATATACCTTATGATCAAGCAACAGTGATGGATTGCAGAAATAAAAGAGTTGCTTTCTCTTGCAGCTTGTCTGTATTTGGGGAGCTGGTGGGGCAACCTCAGGGAAGTTTCTGCTTGGACTGTGAGTTGTGACACATGATACCTCTGTTGTTATATTGCACCGAATCCTGTGTTAGCAATTCCACCCTCCAATGTTAGCATAACATTGTAAGTATTCTTCCTTTTATGGCATCTTTAACAAATTAATATGACTGCAATTAAATAATTTAAAATAAGATTACTTCGAAGCATTTTGTAAATTTTTTTATTAAAGCAAGCATGTTCAGTGAGAAATCTCTCAGTACATACTTGGGTATGAGGGGTCTGCCTTTTACTACCAAAGAATTCAAGGGATCTATTCCTTCTGAGATACGGGTTTGCTGCAGGGTGGGCGTGCAAGATAATGAAGTCTGCAGGGTGCAGGAGGTCAGAGTAGACTAAAAGAGCATGGCAGTCCTTTCTGGCTTTAAAGGCTGCTTTGTGGTACTGATTATCAAACTGATAATCCTGACTGATGCGTTGCGGTGACCAAGAATGAAGTACTGGTTATCTGGTCACTTCAAGGTATAGTTTAGGTTTTCACGTTAAAATACTTGAGTTCTAAATCCACATGATTCACCTTGTGCTGCATTCATTTGAGCTACCGGATTAGTAGCATAACAATTGTGGGCAGGGACTGGAAATTAAACTGATTTCTTTCTCATTCTAGGTCTACAATACAAGCTTTGATCAAGATTTTTTCTATTGCTTCTTTTTCTCTGCCATTCATTACACTGCTGGTTTTTCACCATAACAGAACAGCCTATGACATTGTAGCAGGAACTATAATGGAAAGAAGAAATGGAGTCAGATGATACCAATGCCCAGATTACCAAAATTTTCTGAACTTGTTATGAAAAAACAACAGCCCAAAAGAAGACCATTAGCATTTTTTGCCCAAATTAACTGGAGACAGATTTAGGTGTTAAACGAAATGAGCCATTTCTATGTAGTGCAAAGTACCTTGAAAGTATTAATTTTTCTTAAATGCCAAAGAAATTTGAAAGAAATAGTACCACTTCAATATAGAAATATTAACATTAGATTGACAGGAAGGAAACAAGAGATATTTATTTTAAAAGACCAATTCTCTTAGTCTCCAGAAAGAAGATGCCTGGAAATATTGCTATCAGGTTCTACTTCATAATTATTTGATGGGGAAAAATAAGATGGAGAATGTAGTTGTGGTTGATAGTAGTGTTTACAAAACACATTACACAAACATCTTCTCAGAGAGGGTTGCAGTGTTTCAGGGATGGAGGCAAAAATCTAGCTAATAACGTGTTTCCGTTTAGCCAATACATTTTGTGGGACTGGGTATCAATCCCTAAAAGTCTTAGTGAATTTCTTTTCTCCAAGCATAGTATGCCCTTACTATTTTAAATGTCTTATCGAAACATGTATTGTGGCAGGTTTAATGCACGATTGCATTAAGTCACTTCCCAATGAAGAGGTAAATTAGGTTACTACTTCTTTGCAGGAATAAGAAGTTACTGTGGTATTTGTGAATTAGGTTTGTGCAAATACCTTCAAAGCCGTACAATTAACAGAGTAGACCCCGGTAACAAACAAAATGTGAAAATTGATGCTTCCATTTCTTGGGGAAGGAAAAAATTTACTTCTATCAGGTTGTTGCATATAGACTATGCAAACAGATAGATGGAATTTTTCAGCAGCGTATAGAAAAGATCAACCAGAACAGCGATTATGGCTGTAACTCTATAGACAAGTTCCAAAACTGGTTTTCATGTTATATTTTAAAATTTTGCCTAATCATTTCTATATGCAGAAAAACTTAAGCAGCTACTGACGAATAAGAAGTCTAATATTTTCGATGATTATGTAGCTTTGATAACTATTTTATTCTTCATATAATATTGATTAGGAAACTGTTTTGGAAAAACAAAGCAAAGTTTCATTGTTAACTTGATTAAATGTGTCAGGTGTTCTTAAATGAATTAGAATGCCACAATATTGTAAGTGGTTGGCTTAGTACTAAATAGTGACAAATGGTTGCAGCAGTTACTCTTGATTGTCATCTAGGTTGCGCAGGGGGATATTCTGGGAGGATATTTTAAAATGAGAATTGTAAAGTAGGGATGTGATAGTGTACTGTTAACCAGTTATATGCAAGCCACTCCCCGCCTCTGTATCAGAGGCTCTATGGTGAGGAGGGCAGGAGAGAGCCAGTGTGCGCAGGAAGCTGGCTTAAAAGTAGGTTCCCTACACACATCGTCTCCTGTGGAGCCACCTTTCCCCTGACATATAAATGTATAACCGCTGAATAATTCAGCAGTTACATGTTAACCCCCTCAGCAAAAATGATCTTTTAACATCCCAATTAAAACTTAAAACAAACATTTCTTAGAGTTTGAAATAATGTAAGAAGGAAGTGTCACTGTCAGTCAACTATTACAATGGTTTGGTATTTTAATTTCTGGTGTATGATTAGGGCGAACTCTTCCTGGGTGTTAGTGTGTAGGAGTATTTTGAAGTAGAAAAGCATTAAACTGAACCACTTTTCACTACAGTGGTGCTTAATCTTTTTCGTTAGTACTTGCTACAGGTTGAATGTCTGAACACAATATGAGAAGGGCCATACAGGGTCAGACCAAAGGTCTGTCAAGCCCAGTATCCTGTCTTCTGACAATGGTGGATGCCAGATGCCCCAGAGGGAGTGAACAAAACAAGTAACAATAAGCAATCGCTCTCCAGTCAGCCATTCCCAGCCTCTGACAAACAGAGGCTATGAACACCATTCCTACCGATCCTGGCTAACAGCCATTGATGTACCTAACCTCCATGAATTTATAGAGATCTTTTCTGAACCCCATTAAAGTGCTGGTCTTCACAATCTCCTCTGGCAAGGAGTTCTGCAAGTCGACTGTGCGCTGTGTGAAGAAAAGCTTCCTTTTGTGTTAAACCTGCAACTTATTAATTTTATTTGGTGAGCCCTGGTTCTTACGGGAATCGTAGAACCATAGAACTGAAACAGACCTCAGAAGGTCATCAAGTCCAGCCCCCAGATTTCCTTATTCACTTTTTCCACCCCAGTCATGATTGTACAGACGTCTTTCATATCCCTGATTAGTTTCTCCTTTCCTAAAATGAAAAGTCCCAGTCTTTATAATCCCTCTTCATAGGGGACCCGTTCCAAACCCCTCATGGTTTTTGGTGCCCTTTTCTGAACCTTTTCCAATGCCAATACATCTTTTTTGAGATGAGGCGACCACATCTGCACATAGTATTCAAGATGTGTGTGAACCATGGTTTTATAGGGCAATAAGATGTGCTATCTTCTTCTCTATCCCTTTTTAATGATGCCTAACATTCTGTGGGCTCTGACTTCTGCTACACGTTGAGTGGATGTTTTTAGACAACTGTCCACAATGAGGCCACAATCTCTCTTGAGTGGATAGAGCTAAATAAGCCCCCACCATCTTGATTTAAGGCAGATTTTAGTAAACTCAAGCTATGTCTGCACTGGGGTTTTAACCCCGCCGCGTCCAGGGAACATGTTTCCTCTTCCACGTTTTTTTGCGGAAGAGCAAATCCGCTCTTTCGGGGAGCCCTATATGCCTCGTTCCCCAAGGAATAAGGACTCCTCCAAAAAAGGAGGCTTTTCCACCATTTGACCCCATCTAGACCTATAGTGCAGACCTAGCTTCAGAGAGCTGGTAGGTAAGGTCCCATGGGATGCAAGACTAAGAGAAAACAAGCGAAAAGAGCTGGCAGTTTTGTAAAGACACATAACTAAGGGTCCAGAAGAAAACTATTCCATTTTGTAGGAAAGACAGAAAGTCTGGCAGGAGTCCACCTTGGATCAACCAGAAGATTTTATATGATCTAAAAAAAACAAACAGGAGTCGTATAAAAAATGGAAACTAGATCAATTTACAACGGCTGAATATAAGCAAACACACATGTATGCAGGAGCAAGAGGAGAAAGGCGAAGGCACAAAACAAGCTCAATCTAGCTAGAGACAAGGGTAACAAGAAGTCCTTCTACAAATATGTTAAAGAGAAAGACCCAGGACAGAGTAGACCAACTGCTTAATGAAGACAGAAACAACAGAAAACTTGGAAATGGGCAAATGACAGAGGTGTTAATGACCTTTGTTTTGATTTTCACCCAAAAGATTGATGGTGGTGGATGCCTAACATGTGAATGTTAGCGGAAATGGGGTAAGTTTAAAGATTAAAGAACAAGTTAAAAATTACTTAGAAAACTTAGATGTCTTCCAGTTACCAGGAACTGACTAAATGCATCCTAGAATACTCAAGGCGCTGATAGGAGGTATCTGAGACTTTAACTATCATCTTTGATAGAAGCCATAGGGGAGATGTTTTTTAAACTCTTGCAGCCCAGCTCCAGCCTGATAAAGAGGCAGCAGTGTGGAATGGCAAGGGGATCCTTGGGAATGTGGCAGGAGCACACTGGCTGCCAGCCCTGCCCCCCCAGGGACTATAGACTAGTCGACTAACCAATAAAAATTCATGAGGGTACTTGACTATTCAATTAAATGATATTTCACATCCTTATTATCTATACGTTACCAGGAAAGAAAAAAAGAGTTTGTCCCATTTGCTCTTTTTTCTTTGAAGAGGGCCAAGAAATTCAGTTCTCAGCCTGGAAGACATGGTCATGACTGGACAACTCAAGCCATGACATCACAAAAGCCAACAGACTGAAAATAGATCAATCAGCTCTGACTTGGACGTCCTGATCTGTTGTGCAATTCTCCAAAATGTTCATTAGTTATCGGAAAGTTTTTGTAAAACTGGGGATATAAAATCCCGTTTAAAATATTAACTGGTTAAACCAGGGGTTCTCAAACCTTGATCCCATGACCCCCTAAAACGCTCACGGCCCGGGGAGAGGGGTCACAAGCGAAAAACCGAATCCAGCTGCGACCCCCCTCTAAGTTGTTTGTGACCCCCCTGGGGGTCGCGACCCAACGTTTGAGTAACACTGGGTTAAACTACACGTGGGCCTGGTCAGGCTGCTCTGGCCCATCTGCCTAGAGCCTGCCACACTGCGGGAAGAGGTTTGTTTCGGCCCAGCTGGCCTGGACTGCCCCCTGTGGCGTAGCCTGGCAAGGCTGCTCTGATCAGGCTGGGCGCCAGGTAACTGGTTACCAGTGAGCATCACCTAGTCTTTCAGGTCTGCGTTATACGTCATACACAAGCCCAACTAAACATTGGAAAGAAACCTTTAACAGCCCTGTCATTTAGAAGTGATTCTTAGTGCACAGTTGCCAGTTCTAAAAGCCCCCCTTCCATGGTGTTCGAGACAATGACTTCCAAGTCTCCGACCACATTAGGGTTTGTAACCATGTTTAGAATGTTTTCAGGACTTTCCTTTGCTTGTGCAATTCATACATATTGTTTTATGATGTTTTATTTTGTATGCTGCAAAAGGAACAGTAGACTTACAAATCCAGGCCATAATTCCCTTTTGTAATGGCAACATTACTCGCACATGGTGAAGTGTCAAGGCTAGAAACACTGATACCAGAGCACTAGGACAGGGAAAGTCACAGGTCTTCAGTGAGACAAGTCATTTTACTTTAATGGCTCGTATTAGACTCCTGCCAGTGCTCGGCCTTTATAGTTTTTGTTGGATTGAGTGTAATGTAGAGAGTGGGAAAATCATTTATTTGTGGAAAAAATAAAACATCGAGGCATATTTTCTGCCCCACCAGGGATTGCTTGAAAGCTGTTTATTGGTTTTTTTTAGAATTTTACATGTAGGCCTGGTAGAAATAGATTGAGCAGAGTGCCAATAAGGCTTCAATAGGGTTATTCTGCATATAGCGTGGGTTATTGATTACAGGTCTTCACCTTAAAAAACAACGAATAGTCTAGTAGCACCTTAAAGACCAACAAAACATGTAGAAGGGATCATCAGCATTGTAACAAGGATTGGGCAAGAGGGGCACTTGCCCCGGGCACAGTACTTTTAGGGATGCAAAATTAAAAATAGAAAAGTTAAAATATTATTTCTTTTATATCTTTACTATCATCTATTTCCAATCTCAATATATATGCAATTAACAACATATGCAATTAATAAAATACACAGAAATTAAGAATTTTATCTTTTTGGGGGGCGATGGTTCAGTAGCTTAGTGTGTAGCAACTTTAAAATGTTGTATTTTTTAACCAGGACAGATCCCCTTTAACATATTGGAAAGTGTTTAATTTAGACATAATGTGATTGAGTTAGATGGGGGCTACTCAACTTTGGAAGCCCTGGGGGCCACAGTGATACTCACAGCACATGCCCAGAGCCCCAACTTAAGTGTGGTCGCATATACATATGCAAATAACTTCTCTCAAACTGACAGGCATGAATACAAAGATTAAGGCAAGACGACACAACATGCAGGCCCTAATTAAGTCAGTTCTGCTGATATTCATAAAATGCAATAGTGACCCGATTTCCACTCTTATGCACTTTTAATGAGCAATGACAGTCCCAGGAATTTAACTTCGAAAACGCATACCAAGAGAAGATCATTATATTGACTTTTTTTTTGTTTTGGCTCCCACTTGTGGGTCACATATTGAGCCCCACATAAACCCAAACTGCACCACAGGCCTCAAATAAATGGGTCGGCTCACAGATGGCATGTTGAGTAACCCTGTGTTAGACTATTCATATACCGATGATGCACAATGCCTTCCTCTCCCACTCACCCCTTGCCCAAACTGTATATCCGGGTAAGAGCTATCTATCTTCCAGACATTTTAGTCTTTGAAGGAAATTTAGGTTATCCACTTTCTCCGGCTCTCAATCAGCCTATAATCTTTCTGTAATCACTGTTTATCTTTCAAACTGAGGAGTGAATAAAATATGAATATGAAGCACCTGTTGCATTACAATAAGTTAACTAGCGGAGAACATTTCTCTGCTCATGTTTGGTCACATTTAAACACCCCCAAAGCACAGGGGTTAACGTCCCGATCCTGGCCATCATCTATTAAACCTGCTACGCTCCTGCTTTCAGAAGAAAAACATCCAGCATCTCAGCTGGAGCGGGAGAAGCACTGACTAGCCTGCCCCAATTTCTCCTCTCCCCAAATGCCACAACATGTGAATGAAAATACAAAGGCCATAGCAACGATGAATATTTATTTCTTTTCTACCCTCTCCTCCCCCCGTTTCCGTAGAACAGACCCCTGTGGGTCCCAGCGCATTTCACACGGACAGCTGTCCCTCGCCTCTGTCCAGGCTCTCAGCTGGACCTGGAGAAGCATGTGTGTAACATTGATTCTCCTGCCCCAATATTTTCGCTCCCAAATGCCACAACATGTGAATGAAAATACAAAGGACATAGCAACGGTGAACATGTATTTATTCCCCCCCCCTTTTTTTATGTAGAACGGACCCTTTTCCGGACACATCTGCAGACATGAAAGTGTGGAGCGGGATGGGATGGTCACAAGACCAGGTGTCGGGGAGGATGGATGAACTCCGCTCCCAGGAACACCACACGGGCAGGCTTGGCTATTGCCGTGAGGAGCGGCGGTGAGATGGCTCTCCTCCCCTCAG
The DNA here is from genome assembly GCF_052426305.1 of Pelodiscus sinensis. Lineage (NCBI taxonomy): Eukaryota > Metazoa > Chordata > Testudines > Trionychidae > Pelodiscus > Pelodiscus sinensis. Next base: position 58,484,544 of record NC_143060.1, read on the forward strand.
TCTCAGGGGTCATCGAGGTGGGGCAGGGTTTCCAGCTGGCCCTCTCTCCTCGCTTCCTCCACCCCTTGCAGCCACTCCATACACCTGCACACCAGCTTCAGGTTCCTGATCCCCGGCGCCGGATCTTCCTCATACTCTTCATCATCATAGCGGTTCTGCTCATTCACCACTGAGATCTTTATTAATGAGGTCAGGTCCAGGCCGGCCCTGCTCTGGGAGCCCGGCAGGGGTGTGGTGCTGCCCAAGGGATTCCTCCATCCGCTCTGGTTCTCCAGGTGGCGGCGCAGCAGCAGCCTGGTCGCCTCGGCCGTGAGGTTGATGGTGTAGTCCGTGGTGGGGACCTCAGCCGCCGGCTCCGGCTTCGCCGCCGCACCTGGGTTCCTGATGGTGCGGCTGCGGGTACGGGTCGGGCTCGACCTCTGTGGCTGCTGCGGTGGCTGTGGCTGTAGCTGTTGTTGTTTCTGCTGCTGATGCAGGGAGGCGCAGAGGCGGGAGTTGGGCAAGGGGCCGGTTCTCGCCTGGGGCGCCCCGCGTGGATTCCTCTCCTTAGGAGCTACCTGCTTCTTCGGCTGCTTACGGGTGGTGGCAGGGCCAGAGGCCGCAGCAGCGGGAGGCTGGATGGGCGGTAGAGGCTTGGCGGTGCTGCATGACCCCTGTGCTCTACCCCCCGACTCAGCAGCCACTGTCGCCCGGGGCAGGTGGAATAGATTTTTCTCTGGGTTTGAGATGCGCTCCCAAAGGAGAGAGGAGCACTGCTGCCCCTGGCGGGGGCCCTGGCTCTGTAACTTAGACAGGCGACGGCAGCAGGGCTGAGCCGGAGGAGTGGGTGTGAGGACGGGAGGAGCGGGTGGCGGGGCCTGGGAAGCTCCCACGTGGGAGGGCTGCGACATCCCCCGGGAGGGCTGCGGAGCCACCACACGGGGGAGTTGCGATGTCCCCTGCATTGCCTGCGATGCCACCACCTTAGAGTGGTGTGGGGCCACCACTGGAGAAGTCTGTGGCGCTGTCCCCCGGGAGAACTGCGATGTCCTCTGGGAGGGCTGCTGCGACATTGTGACCTGGGAGGGCTTCGGTGACGACATCACCCGGGAGGACTGCGACACCACCACCTGGGAAGGATGCGACGTTCCCGATGCTGGAGTCTGAACACCGCTGAAATAGAAGGGATGGGTTAAAATAGTACTCCAAGGGGAGACAAGTCTTACTCCTTGGTGCATAGGGGAACTGCTTTTTACATTTTAAAACAGTCATTTGCACTCAACAACTTTTGATTGTGATTAGTCCATGTGGCTATGTCTACACTACCGGGTTGGTTAGAAATAAGTTATTTTTAAATCTCTTCTGTTTGTGAAGAATAACTCTTTTGAAATAATGGGGGTATTTTGAAATAATCTTATTTCACAACAGGCTTGATAGTGTGGATGCTCGCCTTGTTATTTTGAAATAATGCCCCAGTGTAGACATGTACTAATATGTGAAAAGAACACTGATTTTATTGTTCAGTTTTTGAAAAGATAAATGGTTCCCTCAACTATTCAGTCATCTTTCTCTTTTGCCATCTCCTGGAAGTACTCCTCACTCTTACAGTAGCTATTTATAAAACTTGGTCATTATCTTCAGTTCACCCTGTTTGACAAAACCTTGTGAACTAGTTCAAGACATTTGGAACCTACTATATTTAAAGGTACAGTTAAGAGACACTTAAGAAGAGAGACAGATGTTGCTTCTAAGGTCAATGCAACTGGAAATTGTGTTACTTTTTAGCACCACATTCCCACCTCCTTCCACCCATAGCCAACAGCCTCTTTTAAAGAGTCTCTCAAGATCTTCTTTCTTTTGTTCGTAAATCTTAGCCTCTACCAATTAAAGAGATCTGAGTCAATATGCACATGAAGACATGCCTGTTAAAGCTAAATCTGGAGGAGACAGAGCTACTGCTATTGGAGAGAGGGAAACAAAGAACTTTCAGCCACCTAAAAACTAGGACCTAAGCTGTCTACTCTGGCTTCAGAACCATCATAGTCTTGTTATGTGTTAATAGCAGAAGTTGGAAAAAATATTTAAATCACACCCTGTCTCTAAAAATACTTTCATAGAAGCAAAAGAAAGGATATTGAGCACATTCCATATAGCCACTTCATGTACATGAACATCTGAGGAGCATTTTTTCAAAATACTAATAAAATTAAAGATGCTTTAAAGCAGAGATGGGCATTAATTTTTGATGGGGAGGCCGTTCCAAGAGGTCAAGGGCCACACTTCTCTATGGAGGGGAGGTGGGGTCTGGAACAGAAATTGGATGTAAAAGGGAGTTCAAGGTCGGGTTCTGGTGTGCAGGAGAGAGTATGGGATGTGAGGAAAGAGGGTTGGGGTGGAGGAGAGGATTCTGTTCTGCAGGAGAGGTCTAGAAGGGGTTGCAGGATTTGGGAGGGAGTTGTGACCCATGAACGGGGGAGGGGGACCTGGCAGAGAGGTAGTGACCTGAAACAGGAGGGATTGTGACCTAAGGCGGGGAGTTGGGGTGCCAGAGTAGGCTCTGGCCAGGAGGCACTTACCGAGCTGGTTCCAGGCTAGCTGCCTAATGGAACCCTGTGCCAAGTTCCCTGCCTACCACAACCCCAGAGCTCAGAGTGGCTGCTCCATGTGTCTTTCTGTGGGGCACAGTGGGAGGCGGAGAAGGGGGAGCTACATGCATTGCCCAGGCCCCCAGCACAATCTCTCAGCTCCCATTGTAATGGAGATTGTGATGTAATGTCAAGCGTGTCGGGTATTTTTGCTGAAATCATCTGGCAACCCCTAGCTCTTACACAGCAGAGCCCCACTTGTCATGTCAAATTGGGACCAGGACCAAACCAGATGATCAAAAATTCAGATATTCGGGAGAGTAGGGAAGTGTGAGGCCACAGCGCCATCTAGTGGCCATGGGAGGGTTGCCTGCTGCTGGCCCTGCATGCGCTGGTTATTAGGTCAACATGGAAAGTTGCACAATGGAAGGCTGGAAAAATGGGGCTCTACTGCACGAATATGTGAAAAGAACACTGATTTTATTGTTCATCTGTAAGGACTCCATATAATAGGGCACCTCGTATTACACACTCCTGGCAGTGACACACACACACACACATCCTCAACCTCCTTAGCCAAAGGGCAGATAGTTGGGTGTAACAATCCACTCCTGACAGAATCAGGAACTGCTCAGGCCCAACCAATGTAGAGAAGCTGAACAATTCCCCAAGCAGATGATACATTCTGGCTCATTTGCTGGGTCTTAAAGAGAACAAAGTCCTGGATCTTCTCCCTATCACTCTCTCATCCACTCAACAGTGAGACTCAGGCAGGGCAGGAGACTATGGGAAAAGGGAAACAAAAGACACAAAATCCACTGTCCCCACTGGTAAGGAATAGTTCCAATGTGAATGTTTCTACAACTTCCATTTGGCCAGCACCCGATAGGTCAGGCAGCATCAGCGCCAAATCTATCACAGGCTCTTACCTTCTCCGCAGAGACGTGTCTCTTTTCTCAGAAAGGGATTTGTATAACACTCCAAGAAGATTCTTCTTAGTGTTCATGTTGGAGGCCTGAGAGCGCTCAAGGTAAGAAGAGCAGACCTCGAGATGACTCCCGGCCGGAAAGCTACGGGAGTCTGAAATTGCCCCAGCCCCGCATCCTGTCCTACCTGGCTGTTGTCATGGACTCTCTGTGAGTTCACCACCTGGCAAGGTCCTTTAACCAATAAGCGGAGACACCGAAAAAGGCCTTGTGATGTCACCGCCACACCCTGTCCTGCCCCTGGCCAGCCCCTCTGCATATTTGAGCCTCTCCCCCCTGCATTTCCCCTACTCACTCAATGTTAGTTCTAGGAATCAAGCAGGCTGGACATGGAATCATCAGAGGCTGCTCAGTGCCACATGTACTTGGCAGATTGTAAGGTCACAAAAGACCAATCACCTAACCCAAGGGCGGACAATAATTTTCACTGTGGGGGGTCACTTCAGCAATTTTGATTTGTGGTCACAGGCTGGATTTGTGCCCCCTGGTAGGTGCAGGGCCTCAGAACTACAGAGAGAGAGAGGGAGTTAGGGATGTTAAATTTAAACAGAGCTCAAAATGGCCGCCCTTAAAAGGACAATGCCGGCTCTCCTGTTAAAAGGACAAACTGTTTTGTTTTTTTGCTTATCTTCTTTTCCCTGTCCTTTTTTGTTTGGTTGGTTTGCTCAACAACTTTTCCTTGGGGCTTTTTTATTCCCCATCAACAACTTTTCCCTTGGGAATGGCTGCCCTTAAAGGGGCAAGGCTTTTTTTTTGGCTTAAAAATCTTTGGTTTAAAGTTTAAAGAGTGTGATTTGAGAAAATTACACTATTGAACAAAATTAGGACTGAACTGACTAACTTTTAATTGCGTAAAATGAGATCAATTAATGGTGACTCCCTTGCATAAGTAATATATGGGAGACAATACCTGAAAAAGAGGGAAAAGTATTAAAATTTGAAAGGTTTAATTTGTTTTCTACATATCAATTAATTATTTTTGTTGCAGACTGCTATAATAAACCATGTAATTGGATTATGTATACAAATTCTATCCACTTTACAATAAAAGAATGCTTCAAGAACTAAGCGTACTGCCCAGAGATTCTTTTCTTTTTTTTTAATCGGTGTTGCTATGTAGCGCTTAACTTTCACTGACTATGAACTCCACTACAAAACAGAATATGGAGATTTACTATCACTTAACATTCTCAACTTGAGTTCTCGAAGACTGATAACATCCCTATTTCATATAGTTGAGTTAAGAGGCAGGTATTTAATTAATCGAGTAGTCCATAGAATTATTGACTACTTGATTAGTCGATTGGCAACCCAGGTTGTGCCATTTTCTTCCCCCTGGCTGTGTCTAGACTGGCAAGGTTTTCCGGAAAATGAGCCGCTTTCCCGGAAAAATTTGCCAGCTGTCTACGCTGGCCGCTTGATTTTCCACAAAAGCAATGACGATCTGCTGTGCGAAATCAACCGCTTTCCCGGAAAAGCTTTGCCGCTCCCGTTCGGGGAAAAGTCCTTTTTGTGAAAAACTGTTGCACAAAAGGGCCAGTGTAGACAGCTAGCTAAGACTTTTGCGGAAAAGCAGGCTAAATGGAAAAAAGCGGTTTGGACGCCGGGAGACCCCGTAGGAGCCCCGGATTTCCTGGGAACCCGAGCTCTTTAAGCAGTCACAGGCTACTGAGCGCACGTGGCAGGACCGTGCCACAGAGCTCTATGGCCTGAGGTCTGCCACAGCGCCCGTCCTGCCCAGCAGCCATCAGAGCCAGCCATGGCAGCTCCAGGCGGTGAGCCACCTGCACCCCCAGTGCAGGAGGCCCCCACAGCTGGAAAAGACGGGCTCCCTCATCGTCCCCCAGGGAGCTGGAGACCCATGGACCTCTGGCAGGAGGAGGAGGGCCTCCACGACACGAGGTCCCGGCACCGCAACACTGATATCTTCGGCCGCATGGCTGAGGCACTGGCCCAGCACGGACACCCTGCCTGGAACCTCGACCAGGTGCGGGCGAAGGTGAAGGAGCTGCGCCTGGCCTACGTGAGGGCCAGCGAGTGCAGGGGGGCAGGACCAGACACCTGCCCCCACTACGACCGACTACACGCCATCCTTGGCCAGCCAGCCCCGCGAATCCCAGATGTGCCCGTGGACACCTGCGAGCGCCCCCCCCCCGTCACCCGGACCACCAAGGCAGAGGAAGGAGAAAGCAGCGCTTCGGAGGAGGAGGCCAGCGTTGCCACCCAGCAGGCCCCCTCCAGCAGCCCCTCCGAGGCCGGGGAAGGATCCACCGGTGATTGCTGGACTTTGCACTCACAATGGCGGGGGTTAGAGGGGGAGAGCCAGGCGCCCGGAGGGGGGAGGGGGAAGAAGGGGGAGAGCATGTCACTCTGGCCACGTGAGCTGCACGCTGTGTAGCATTAGGCAGCAAGCAGCACGTGCAACCACGTGCAGCCTTGTGACCGAGTGGCACGTGGCCGCAGCAGGCAGTTGCAGGGCACGCCTGGGACCGTGCTGCTCACACACATTCGGCAGGACCAGGGGGCAGGGTGGATGCCGGCTGGAACCGGCCAGGGCCCCAGGAACACAGACCAGAGCCTGCACCTCCGCCAAGGGTGCAGCACGGAGAACGGCAACACTGTCCCATGCCTGGCTGTGAGGCACAGCCAGCTGCTCCTGGGTAAACTGCAGTGTCACAGCCCTGAGACCGTGGCCCCCACCGAGCCCCTCGCCTGCTCCTGGTGCCTTGGCTGGCTCCCCGAGGGAAGTCCCCACTGCGGCCACACATGTCCCTGGGCTACCGTTGTGTGAGGGACAGTGGGAGGAAGAAGGGGGGGAAGCGCTCGGGCCGCCTTTAGGGCTGCCTGAGTTTTGCTGCAAGGCTGGGATATCCCCCCCCCCCCCAGTCACTCTTCTGGTTCCGTCCCGGAGATATCCCACGCACTGGGGATCTGAGAGCCCAGACCACCTCCGCCAGACGTGCTCCCAAGCAACTGTGTGGGGATGCATCTCGCTCCCTGTCAAACACCAGTGATTAGCCCAAAGCCTTCACAGTCTCCACGGCAGGGAGTTCCACAGGTGAATGCAACACATGCGCCCTCCCGCCCTCCACAGGGCCAGAACACAGACCGGCGGTTACAATACTGGAGGGAGGACCCTACTCCAGGGGCGGTCCTCCTTGCAAACATACAACACGGGAGGTAGGCAGGGAACCGAGTGGGCCCAAGCCACACAACTGTGGGGTCACCTGGGCTCAGGGGTGGAGGGCATGAGGTGTGGGGACAGTGGCTGGCCTGCCTGCCTGACCCATCCTTTCTTCTCTTCCCTGCAGCGGGACCCTCCAGTCCGGCAGCAGCGGCACCCCCACGGTTGCGGTCGAGGGAATACAGGGCTCCATTCGCGAGCGTGTCCAGGGGGACCTGCAATGCCGCCAGGAGGCCTGGGCCGCCTTCCAGGCCCAGTGCACCAGGATGGCTGACCCCATGGCAACCCTCACAGCGCACATAGCGCACGCAATCCATTACAGCATGGCCGTACCCCGTACCCCCGCCATCCCTCCCCTAGCACTGCCCATGCCCCCTCCTGCCCCTGCGATGCTCCCTGCTCCAATGCTCCCTCCTGCCCCTGCAATGCCTCCTGCTCCTGTCGCCCCTCCAATGCCCCCTGCTCCTGCCCACCTCTCCATGCAGCCTGCCCCGATGCGGCCTGCCCCACATGTGCAGGTCCAGCCCTGCATCAATTTTGTGTTGGGGGGTATTACGTTAACTGAAGTTTAGGGAAGCTGCCAGATCACTGCTGCAGCCATGGGGGGGAGGGAGGTATTAGCCCCAAATTGGCACAAAGAGGGCCACGTTAGGTGTCAAAAAAACGCTTACTTTCTACTGGTTCCGTGAATGCTCTTCATTTATCTGGATAATGTCTGTGTGTGGAGTTATGAATATGTGCTCTGTATGGAGACTGGAAGTTTCTCTATATGTCGTTGAGTAATGGGTCAGGAATGTTTGCCTATGGACATACTAATGAGCAAGTCTCCAGGGAACAATGGATCTCTGGAGTCCAAAGACACACCTGGCCATTTGACTCTAGCCAGCTTGGAAGAAACCTGGAAGGAGGTATAAATAGACCATGTGGATGACTCCATCTTGGTCTTCAGCTCTGCTTCTGACCCCAGATGCGGCCTCGTAGGGAATCATGAGCCAGGAAGAACTGCAGACCCATCCTGGCATAGGATGTGCACCAAGGACTTGTAAGCCAGCAGCTATAACATCTCTCCTACAAGCCTGCATTGAGAACTGGGAGATTCGATGCATGTAATGTATGATACTTTAACAGCCTTACTCTCATGCTTTTCTTTCTTGTAGTAATAAACCTTTCGATGTTAGATTCTAAAGGATTGGCTCAGCGTGATTTGTGGGTAAGATCCAGAGTGTAAGTTGACCTGGGAACTGTGGCAGGTTTCTTGGAACCGGACAGAGCTTGTTCGGGGTAGGTGAGATTGGGTTCTAACACCCGTCACCTGTGTATGAGGTCCCTGACCATCTGGGGCATGCATACTGGTGCGATGTCGGAGGGATTTTGCTCGTGAAGCTTCAGGCAGGCAGCTGAAGCGCTCTGTGGGACTGGTTTATGGTCTATTTGTGAAGGCCTCCAGTCTGGGGGCTAGAGAGAGCCCCGAATTTGAGCAATTCACTCTGAGCGGATGTCCTAAGCTGCACCCAGAACCGGCCCGGTCCATGGCATCTATGACCCGGGCTCATCAGTTAAATGTGCACACTGTTACATCCTTGTTATGCCCAATAAATTTTAAGGTGGCTTTTTAGGAGGAAAGAATGTCCAGTAAACACTTGCCTGAGACAACTGAACTCACTCTCCAGTGAGGTCTTCAACATTTTAACTTACTAGATAAGGGTCTGGTGCAGAAAATTAACTCCCCGTCCAATAGTCTGTATTTGATAGCAAGCAGCTACTTAGAAGTTTACTGCTTCCTTGTTTGTTTTGTAATTTTCGTCTCTACTGAACTAGTGGCAGGCGGAGGCGTGTGATCCCTCACAGGAAATACACAAAGAAACAGCAATATCAAGTCACAATTTCATCAACTGAACTTGTCCCAAAACACTTGGATCTCTGTCACTCTCTGCATATCTTCGACATGTTTTAATTAAATAAAACTATTCTCCCAGAATGCAAATAATTATCTCATTTTAAAGTAGTATTTCACTCACAACTTCGACATCTTTTAAAATGATTTTCTGATTCCTACAGTGCAGCGGAAGATAACTATTCAGAAGAGGAGGAAATGTTCTCCTCTTTTAGAGCTGTAAGCTGGTTGCCATGTCCCCTTACAGTTCACTACTGGAACGTTACGAAACAGAAGATAAACAAGACAGTAAAAAGAAGAGAACAATAATATTATTTGTAATTACATTGGCCAAATTTCAGAACCAACATTGACGAATTTACAAAGCTTTATATTGCAAATCATTTTATTGGGAAATCACTTAGCAAGTATAAAACAATTCAACTGCCTTAGTCAATTGTGTTGTCTCTGAAGTAAATACCAGGTAAATGAACATGCTCTGAAGCATTACTTTTTGTTAAGATGCATGTAATTCATTAATTGTGCAGTCGAAAAAATAGTCGACTATACAATTCATCTATAAGGCTTAGCACTGCAAGCACTCAGTCCCGGCTTGCGCCATTTCCTGGGAGCTACCCCCATTGCGGCTCTGCACTGGACGTAATTTAGGAGCCAGGGCAGGCAGCATGGCTCCTAAAATACTATTCTGTGCAGCTGCAGCAGAGGTAGCTCCTGGGACCGACATGAGCTGGAACTGAGCTGGGCTGCCTGTCCGCCAGCTCCTAAAATACTTTTAATGCAGAACCGTAGTGGGGGTAGCTCTCCGGACCCAGCACCAGCTAGGACTGAGCCAGGCTATGTACTGGGGGAGGGGATGGGGTGCAGAAGGGAGTTTGGGGTAAAGGATTGGGGTGCAGATGGAAGAATGGAGGCTGAGAAGGAGTTTGGGTGAAGGAGGCAATTGTGATTTATGGCAGGGGACTGAGGTGCAGGGTTTTGGGATGTCAGACTTTGGGAAGGAGACAGGGATGCCAGATCTGGGAAGGGGTAGAGGTGCAAGAGGGAGGCAGGAGTGGGGGGCAGAGCACTGGCAGTACCAGAGGCAGGCTCTAGTCTGGAGACTTACCATCCAGCAGCCAAACCAGCCTGCCTGCAGAGCTCCAGCCATGTCTCAGCCATCCAGCCAACCCTCCCCACCATGTGCTTCGGTCAATAACTGAGCAGGAGGAGAGGGGGTACGGTGCTTTGTGGCTGCCTGTTGTTCTAACAGGCAGCTCCACCAGAAATTGGCCAAGGGGATCATGCTGGGGGTGGGGGTAGCACCTGAAACTTCCCCCCCTCCCCTCCAGGATTACAGTTTACAAAGGGAAATGGGGCCAGGCAGCTGCGTTTGTGAGCGGCATGCGGGACAAGCAGGGGAGCCTGCCTGGAGCTCCCTGCTGCCTCTGCAGGCTGGATCTGGTGGCTTGGTGGGCCATACTTTGCCCAGGCCTGGTTTACATTGTCACTTCCGTGCCCCAGAACTTTCTGGCTCAGTGAAGCAAGTTACAGGCCTGTGAAGCGCCAGGGGAAAAGGCCTCCAGCTCCCAGTATCTTACCTGCTCCCTTGGCCCCGGTTCCCTGTGAGGTGCGTGTCTGCAGGGGCACACGCCACAAATGTCAGTCCCGCCCACAGTGCGGCTGCACAGTCACAGCCCAGCTGCTCCCGGGGTGGGGCCGTGTGGCAGCTGCCACAGCTGGAGCCTGGGCTGCAGTACTAAAAATCGCACCGTGGCCCCAGCTCCAGTCCTGGCACAGGGGGAAGCCACCCGCCACGTGGCCCTGCCCCCAGGAGCACCGGGGGCTGCAGCTGCTGGGACAGCAGTACTAAAAGTAGAACCACGGCCTCAGCTCAGTCCCGGCACACAGGGCCTGCTTCCCCGAAAGCCCCAAGGAGCAGAGATGGGCAGCCACCGCTTCAGCCCTGCAGGGCGCGGAGAGGAGGCAGCCTTCTGCGGGGAGCTGGGTTTGGCCTTCAGCTACTGACCGAGCCACTTTTCTTTCTTCCCCGGGAGGCGCAAGGGCCAGTCCTGCCCTGCGCCTCTGGGACACCTCTCCATGCTTGCTGGGGTCCCCTCCTCCCCAAGCCCCTGCCTGACTCTGCACCTCCCAATCGCCTGACTTCTCTTCCCTTCCCTTGGTGCGTCCTTCCCACCCTCCTGGGCTCCATCTCGTGAATCCACCAGCCCAGGGGTGGAGCGGAGGCTGCAGGCAAGCCCTGGCCTTTCAGCACAGCCTTTTGTTCCCCAAGCCGGAAGCTTGTGCACCAAGGCCCGTCCACCCCCTCAGCTGCCGCGGGTGCCGGGACTGGAGCAGGGCCATGGTAGAGCTGCTCTTGGGCCAGGGCTAGGATACTAAAAATAGTACCGTGGCCCTGGCTCCGGCCAGGCACATGGGGCAGCCACCGGCCATGCAGTCCCGCATCCAGCACAAGAGGGTTGAGGGATGCAGGTGTCAGGACGGTGAGGGAAGGGACAGGGGGAGAGCTAAGGGGAAGGTTGGGGTGAGGAGAGGAAGGGGCTTGTACTGACGGAGAGGAGGGGCGCAGGGCAGGAGAAGAAAGGGGAAGGCACCAAGGGGCAGGTTGGAGGAGAGACCAGCCAGGGAGCCAAAAGAAGACAATGAGGGGAAAGGGCAGAGGGTGGGGGGAAGGTATTGGTAGGGGAGGGAGGGGTTAGTCATGCTGAGAGAGGAGAATGGAGGAGCATTGGGGGACGAGAAAGGAAAAGGAGAGGAGTGGGTGCTGGGAGAAGAGGGGTTGAAAGGAGGGGTAAGCATGAGGAAGGCAGCGGATGGAACAAGTCATGTGTGAGGGTGCCGGGGGGGCTTGAGTTTAGGCCTAACACTTTAGGCAATTTAGTCGTAAAACTGTTTAACTCAATTTCTGTTAACACAGTTTAATCCCCAAAGTAGATGGTTCAGGATTTGGGTAATATATGTACAATTTCTTTTAAAGTTTTGTGTATCATTTCTTATGGTATTACTATTGTTGTTCACTCTATGCATTTCCCAAACATCAGGATTTTATAATGATTGTAGAGAAAATGTTTAGTTAATTATAGCTGGTAGGACGGCTTTGAAATGTTTGAACGTTTGTAACAGTATGGAGAAAGCTTGATATGAGCATGGGAGGTCTGGTAAATGCTTACTCGGTTTTGTTATAATGCTAATATTTTAAGCACCAATTTTTTACTTTGAAACTTAAAATATAATTAAAATGACATGAAAATAATATATACATTGATTTACAAAATACATAATTTTTAAATGTTGACTATAATTTTTAAACTTAAGCAACAGGGCAGGAAATTAAAATGCTGTTTTTGCAAACGTGTTTCATTTTAGAAGTAATAATTTGAAAGTGTGTTGACTAATTTCAATCTTTTGCTACCGAGGAACACCAAAACATTTTTTTCATGAGAAACTCCAAGGATTTTTAAGACAAAACAAAAAAAAATGGAGGCTTTAAGGGCAGCCATTTCCAAGGGAAAAGTTGTTGATGGGGAAATAAAAATGTCCCAAGGAGAAGTTGTTGAGCAAACCAAAAATGACAGGGAAAAGAAGTTAAGCAAAAAAACAATCAAACAAAAAAAAACAAACACTAAAACAAAAAACAAAAAAACAAACCCAAACAGTTTGTCCTTTTATCATAGAATCATTGAATCATAGACTACTAGGGTCTTTAAGAGGTTATTGCGTCCAGTCCCCTGCGCTCGTGGCAGGACCAAATACTGTCTAGACCATCCCTGATAGACATTTATCTAACCCACTCTTTAATATTTCCAGAGATGGAGATTCCACAACCTCCCTGGGCAATTTATTCCAGTGTTTGACTACCCTCACAATTAGGAACTTTTTCCTAATATCCAACCTAAACTTTCCTTGTTGCAGTTTAAGTACATTGCTTCTTGTTCTATCCTCAGAGGCCAAGAAGAATAAGTTTTCTCCCTTCTCCTTATCACACCCTTTTAGATTCCTGAAAACGGCTATCATGTCCCCCCTCAATCTTCTCTTTTCTAAACTAAACAATCCCAAATCCTTCAGCCTTCCTGCATAGGTCATGCTCTCTAGACCTTTCATCATTCTTGTTGCTCTTCTCTGGACCCTCTCCAATTTCTCCACATCCTTCTTGAAATGCGGTGCCCAGTACTTGACACAATACTCCAACTGAGGCCTAACTAGTGAAGAGTAGAGCGGAAGAATGACTTCTGGTGTCTTGCTCACAACACACTTGTTAATGCATCTCAGAATCATGTTTCCTTTTTTTGCAACAGCATCAAACTACTGACTCATATTCAGCTTGTGGTCCAATATAACCCCTAAATCCCTTTCTGCCGTACTTCTTCCTAGACAGTCGCTTCCCATTCTGTATGTGTGAAACTAATTTTTCCTTCCTAAGTAGAGTACTTTGCATTTGTCTTTATTAAACTTCATCCTGTTTACCTCAGACCATTTCTCCAATTTGTCCAGGTCATTTTGAATTATGACCCTATCCTCCAGATTAGTCACAATCCCTCCCAGCTTGGTATCATCTGCAAACTTCATAAGTTACTTTCTATGCCAATATCTAAATCGTTGATGAAGATACTGAAGAGATCCGGTCGCAAAGCAGACTCCTGCGGAACCCCACTTGTTATGCCTTTCCAGCAGTATTGTGAACCATTAATAACTACTCTCTGAGTACGGTAATCCAGCCAGTTATGCACCCACCTTATAGTAGCCCCACCTAAGTTGTATTTGCCTAGTTTATTGATAAGAATATCATGCAAGACTGTATCAAACGCCTTACTAAAGTCTAGGTATACCACATCCACCGCTCTCACTTATCCATAAGAGCAGACCTTATCAGTAGAACAGGCATTGTCCTTTTAAGGGTGGCCATTTTGAGTTCTGTTTAAATTTAACATCCCTAACTCTGGGTATGTCTACACTACAGCGCTAGTTCAAACTAACGGATCCAGACTAAAAATCTAGTTTGGATTAGCGTTTTGCTAATAAAGAAACGTTTTTTATGTATTTGAATAAATAATTAAAGCCTTTTGTGTTGCAACAGCAGATCCTTGGGAACTGTGAACCGGACTGTTCATCTGTTGCAGGCATCTGATTTTATTCAGTTCTGGGTTTGAAAGAGAAACAGTGACTACAGAAAGATAAGGGTGGGCCAATTAAGAGCCGGAGAATGTTCAGGTTTTGTTGGATAACCTTAATTTCCTTCCTAGACTAAAATGTCTGGAAGATTGATAGCTCTTACCCGGATATACAGTTTGGGCAAGAGATGGGTGGGAGAGGAAGGCATTGTGCATCATCAGTATATGAATGGTCTAACACAGGGCTACTCAACATGACATCCATGGGCCAACCCATTTATTTGTGGCCTGTGGTGCAGTTTGGATTTATGTGGGGCTCAGCATGCGACCCAGGAGTGGAAGCCAAAACAAAAAAGTAATCAATATAATGGTCTTCTCTTGCTATACGTTTTAGTGGTTAAATTCCTGGGTCTGTCATTGCTCATTAAAAGTGCATAAGTGTGGAAATCAGGTAAATATTGCATTTTTTGAATATCGGCAGAACTGACTAAAATAGGGCCTGCATGTTGTGTAGTCTTGCCTTAATCTTTGTATTCATGCCTGTCAGTTTGAGAGGAGCTATTAGCATATGTATATGCAACCATACTTTATTTGGGGCCCTGGACATGTGCTGTGAGTATCACTGTGGCCCCCAGCGCTTCCAAAGTTGAGTAGTCCTGGTGTAACCCAATCACATTATGTCTAAAATAAACACTTTCCAATATGTTAATGGGAATCTTTCCTTGTTAAAAAATACAACATTTAAAAGTTGCTACACACTAAGGCTGTGTCTACACTGGCCGCCTATTACGGAATAGCCATGCTAATGTAGAACTTTGGAAGAGGCAAATGCATTTGCATTTTCATGGCCGCCGCTTTTTTCCGGCTTGGAGAGAAGCCAGAGAAAAGCGTCCAGACTGGCGCGATCCTCCGGAATAAAGCCCTATTCCGGAGGATCTCTTATTCCTACTTGCAAGGGTATGTCTACACTACAGCACTAATGAGAAATAAACGAATGCGAATTAGGGCATTTAGACCTAAAAACTAATTTGAATAATCGTTTTGCTAATTCAAACTAGCATGTCCACTGTGAGGGGACCCTGAACCGAAGTTAAGGCTGGCTGGAAGCAGTGCCGGCAGGGCATCAGGTTACGACTTAGAGTGTGGAGCTGCATCCTCAGGCTAGCCGAGGGCTGTGCTTAAAGGGACCTGACCCCCACCCCAGACAGACAGTTCTCAGGATTCCCCGCTTGCTTGTCTACCTCGATGAGGGACAGCAAAGCAGTCCTGTCTTGGAGTGCCCTGAGTGCCCACTCTCGGCGCATCGCAGCACTCGGCCAACAGCCCGGCTACACTTGCTGCAGGCTGCCGTCGGGGGGGGGGGTCAATTGGGGGGCTGTCAGGATCCAGGAGGCCCTGCAGGAGAGCTTCCACCCCGAGGAGCCCACAGAGCCACCCCAGTCCTCCCCATCGGGGTCTCGTACCCCATTCCTCCCTCACCTCCTTTCACTTACCCCTCCCTAGCCCCCATTCTTGATGTAAAAAATAGATGTTCAAAAATAGAAACTCTCTTTATTTAACAAAACTGGGGGGAGGGGGATTAACCACTGGGGAGACTGGGAAAAGGAGGTGGGAGAGGGGAAGAGAGAGGGTGGGAGGGGATAGGAGGAAACCTGGGGGGAGGGAGCTGGAACGGGGAAGCCAGGGGAACAAGGAGGACGGGAAGTATAAAACTATGGTACACCATATCTCCAGTACTGTGTACAGATGTGGTCTCCTCACCTCAAAAAAGACATTTTGGCCTTGGAAAGGGTTCAGAAAAGGGCAACTACAATGATTAGGGGTTTGGAATAGGTCCCATATGAAGAGAGGCTAAAGAGACTGGGACTTTTCAGATTAGAAAAGAGGAGGTCTATAAAATCATGAGTAGTGTGGAGAGGGTGAATAAAGACAAGTTCTTCATTAGTTCCCATAATATAAGGACTAGAGGACATGAAATGAAATTAATGGGCAGTAGGTTTAAAACTAATAAGTGAAAGTCCTTCTTCACCCAGCACATAGTCAACCTGTGGAACTCCTTGCCACATGAGGCTGTGAAGCTAGAAGTATAACAGAGTTTAAAGAGAAAATAGATAAATTCATGGAGGTTGGGTCCATGGAGTGCTATTAGCCAGAGGGTAAGAATGGTGTCTTTGGTCACTTTTTGTGGAAGGCTGGAGATGGATGGCATGCGACAAATCACTTGGTCATTGTCTTTGGTCCGTCCCCTCTGGGGTACCTGGTGCTGGCCACTGTTGGCAGACAGGCTACTGGGCTAGATGGACCTTTGGTCGTACCCAGTACTGCCATTCTTATGTTCTTATGTTCTAAGCTCAGAGCTCAGGGTCGGGGGTCTCACTGGACAAACTTTTTTTGCAAACCTGCTCCTGGGATCGCATGTGGCCTTTGGTGGCCAGGCTGGCAGCTATCCTGCCCTAGACAGCCACATTGCTGTGGACGTTGGAGGCCTCCCCCCAAACCTCGATGAGGTCCACGATCTGCGCACTAGACCAGGCGGGCGCCCGCCTCTTGTGACCCCGGGCAGACTCCTGGGAGCCGCCAGCCTGGTCCCGGGAAGAGGCGCAGGGCTGGGTGGCAGCGGGTGGCTGGCTCATGCAGAGCCAAGTGCAGAGTCTGCTGGCTGGGTGCTGGCAGGCTTGCAACGGGCACAAGCACTGTAGCCAGACCGTGCCTCTTTAAGGGCTACGGGGCTGGGAGGGGAGCAGAAGAGTTTCCCTGGTTTGGCCCAGAGTGGCCTCCAGGGCAACCTGGGAAGGGCTAACCTCCAACTAGTTCGAATTAAGTAGCTACACGGCCCTTAATTCGAACTACTTAATTCGAACTAGGCGTTAGTCCTCATAGAATGAGGTTTACCTAGTTCAAATTAAGCGCTCCGCTAGTTTGAATTAAATTTGAAATAGCGGATTGCCTGTGTAGCCCCTATTAAAGTTAATTTGAACTAACGGCTGTTAGTTCGAATTAACTTTGTAGTGTAGACATACCCTTTCAGTTCCCGCTTCCTCTGTTTCCCACTGTGTCTCTACCTCCCCTGTCTCCCACGGAAACAGGACTGGAAAGAGCCAGCTTTTAAGCCAGCTCTCTCTCCTCAGCACTGGCTCTTGCTCCCCCCCCCTTGCTGCATCACTAGTCGACTATCCGATAAGCTTATGCTAATCCTCTAGTCCACTAGTCACTTCTATCCCTAGCTGCCATATGAAGAGAGATTAACAAGACTGGGAATTGTCCTCTAAGAGGAGAAGGGGTATGTGGAGATACGACAGAGGTTCATCAAATCATGACTGGTGTGGAAAAAAGGAGCAAGGAAAAAGTCATTTACTTGTTCCCATAAGACAAGAACTAGAGGTCGCCAAATGAAATTAACAAGTAGCAGGTTGAAAACAGGCGAAAGGAAGTATTTCTTCATGCAACGCCCAGACAACCTGTGGAACTCCCTGCCAGAATATATTGTGAAGGCCAAGACTTTAACAGGGTTAAAAAAAAAAAGAGCTAGATAAATTAATGGAGGATAGATCCATCAATGTTCATTAGGCAGGATGAGTAAGAATGGCGTTCAACAAAACTCTATGCTAAAAAATGGTTTTATGGTTTAATTCTGACACCCCTACCAGCCACACTGGGTCAGACCAAAGGTTCATCTAGCCCAGGAGTTAGCAATAAGTTTTGACCGGGAGCCACATCAGAAACTTTTGAAGTGGCCCCGGGCTGCCCCGGAAGGGGCAGGGCCAGGACACTTTCCATTTCCCCACCCACAGATCCTGATCGCTCTGGGGGGAAAGAGCACATCAAGTCTTTGCACGAGGTGTACCGGTAGTTCGGAATAGGAACCTAGTCCGAACTACCTAGTTCGAGCCCCGTGTAGCCGCGCTACACGGGGTTCGAACAAGCGGGGATTTAAAAATGGCGGCTCCCCGCTTATGCAAATGAAGCCCGGGAAATTCAAATCCCAGGCTTCATTTGCAAGTGCGGTATGCCTACATTACCCTCCTAGTTCGAACTAGGAGGGTAGTGTAGACATACCCAGAAAGAGGCTGCAGCCCCATGTAGGAGGGGCCCAAGCTTCCAGACCTGGTGTGAGCTGGAACTCAGCCAGACTGCTGCCCAGCCTGCTAAAAAATGTACTGGCAGGACTGGGGAATACATGTTGTCTCTAGCATTAACCTACAAGCTTTTGCTTATTGATTAATTGACTACACTATTACATCCCTAATGGATAAAAAATAAACCATAGTTAAGCTCCACTTAGCCACAGTTCTGGTATTAGTATTTCTTATGTCGTGTCAGTGTTTTTATTTGGGCTGCAAAGATAATTGATAAATGTTGGACTCCACAATTCATTGCAAATGTCAAAGGTTGTATCTCCATGTGTAACCTCAAATGAAAACCTTAGGACCCCTATAAAATCTATGGACACAATTATCATAAAGAGTGCATAGGTTAGGTTGCATTTTCCGTATGCATGTCTATCCATCGTCAGTGCTGCACTGGAACAGTTGCAATGGTACAGTCAGTCCTTCCATCAGCATCCTGTTATGCAAACTGCCTCACCAACCCTTGGCAAACTTAAGAACTAGCCACTATGGTACATTGCAAAGTTTACATTCTCATATAGAGGTAGCCTTTTATATCGTATGTGAATCTATGTACAAAACTAACTACAGAAGCTACAGCTACTTCCAAAGACACTTTACAGTGCTTTTTTAAAAAGCACCGAAAAGAATGGTAAACATTTATGACACTTCAATTTTAAATATTTTCAACTTGGGCTGAACTACACCCTAAAATCTGTTTCTGAGAAGTGAGGTAATGCACATTCAGCTAGGTCCCATACAATTTTCAACACACCACTTTTCCTATATTGAAAACCCATTTTCTGAATTGAAAACTGTAATTTGGAAGAAATTTGGACCGAAACTCTCAATTTTTTAAAAGAGAACTGGAAAATAACATCGCTTAGGCCAAAGCAACCTCTGCCTACCAAGCCATTTGTCTCGTGCCATCCATCTCCAGCCTTTCACAAACAGAGGCCAGGGACACCATTTCTACCCCCTGGCTAATAGCACTCCATGGACCCAACCTCCATGACTTTATCTCACTTCTCTTTAAACTCTGTTCTAGTTCTAGCCTTCACAGCCTCCTGCAGCAAGGAATTCCACAGGTTGACTATTTGCTTTGTGACGAAGAACTTTCTGTTATTAGTTTGGAGCCTGCTACCCATTCATTTCATTTGGTGTCCTCTAGTCCTTCTATTATGGGAACTAATGAAGAACTTTACTTTATGCACCCATTCCACACCACTCGTGCTTTTATAGACCTCTGTCATATCCCCCCTCAGTCTCCTCTTTTCTAAGCTGAAAAGTCCCAGTCTCTTTAACCTCTCTTCATATGGGACCTGTTCCCAACCCCTGATCATTTTAGTTGCCCTCCTCTCTCCCACCCTCTCTCTTCCCCTCTCCCACCTCCTTTTCCCAGTCTCCCCCAGTTTTGGTCAATAAAGAGAGTTTCTATTTTTGAACACAATTGTCCTTTATCTTGTACATCAGGAAGAGGGGCTAGGGATGGGTAAGTGGAAGGAGGTGAGGGAGGGATGGGGTACGAGCCCCCGATGGGGAGGACTGGGGTGGCTCTGCAGGCTCCTCAGGGTGGAAGCTCTCCTGCAGCCCCCCAATTAACCCCCCCGCCCGGATGGCAACCTGCAGCAAGTGCAGCCAGGCTGATGGCCGAGTGCTGTGATGTGCTGAGTGTGGGCACTCAGGGCACTCCAAGCCAGGACTGCTTTGCTGTCGCTCATCGAGTTAGACAAGCGAGTGGGGAACCCCTGAGAACTGTCTGTCCGGGGTGGGGGTCGGGTCCCTTTAAGCACAGCCCTCGGCTAACCTGAGGCAGCATCTCCACACTCTAAGTCCTCCTCTGATGCCCTGCCGGCACTGCTTCCGGCCATCCTTAACCTCGGTTCAGGGTCCACTCAATGTGGACATGCTAGTTCGAATTAGCAAAACACTAATTCAAACTAGTTTTTTAGTCTGGATGCATTAGTTCGAATTAGCTTAGTCCAAATTAACTAATTTGAATTAAGTGAGTTCAAATTAGTGCTGTAGTGTAGACGTACCCTTGCTCTTTCTCCCCTCCCCACTACAGGCAGTGCCTGCGCTGGACGGGCTGGAGCAGCTCCTGCTGGTGGTGGGCCAGAGTACCCTGCAGGAGCAGCCTCTGTGTATGGGTTGCCCAGCCCAAGGAAACAGCCTCTGTCTGTATTTCCCCCATGTCCTGGAGGGCTGGAGCAGCCCCTTGCCTGGGGCAGGTAGGGAGCTGCTCCAAAGCCCCCAGTGGTTAAACATTCACACCCCTAATGAATAGTATCAGCAGAACATGTAATAGGTTTAGATTTTTTAAAAAATTTCAATCCACACAGCCCTGGTGCTGTAAATGTGCATGTGACTCATTTTACTCCTGTTGATCAGTTTCACTGATGAATACAGAATGTCTTGCAGGATTTTCACCAGGGGTGCTTGCTTAGATCCAGCTCCTGAGGTTTGGGGACTACCCCCTCCAGCTTTGAGGAGCTGGAGCGCACAATCTACTAGTCTGGACCCCCCGCCCCAGTCGAAGGTGTGCAAGAGGCATGTGGGGAGTGTCTTTCTCCCCTTTAGTAGAGGTCATGTTATAGTGGCCTTTTTTTGTTACGCTTCTCACTTGTGTACACCCCCTGACTGACTTTTCTGTGGGTCTGCTGCCCCTGACCCAGCAAAGGTTACAGATCCCTGAGTTTGGATCTTTAACAACACTTGCAAAAATATATCACATGCAAATGAGTAAATGTTTGTGCTAGTGTGTTTCCTAACTGAAAGAAAGGTGAGTTGCAAAATGGCACACAGCTATTTGAAGATCATAAAGCAGTTGATTAGGAGAGGGAACAGGAAGGTACCAGGATCTCTATCAACAACCTGTGCCACAGCACTGCTAGGGTATGTCTACACTAGCTCGTTAGTTCGAGCTAGGTAGGCAAATGAGGGCAATCGGAGATGCAAATGAAGCCCGGGATTTAAATATTCTGGGCTTCATTTGCATGTTCCCCTTATTCTGAACTAATTGCCCGCGGCTAGACGCGGCAGTTAAACGTTAATTCAACCTAACTCCTTACACTACACACACTGTGGGCAGGACTGACATTTGTGGCGTGTGCCCCTGCAGACACGCACCTCACAGGGAACTGGGGCCAAGGGAGCAGCTAAAGATACTGGGAGCTGGAGGCCTTTTCCCCTGGCGCTTCACATGCCTGTAACTTGCTTCACTGAGCCAGAAAGTTCTGGTTCAGTGACGTGACAGTGTAAACCAGGCCTGGGCAAAGTATGGCCCACCAAGCCACCAGATCCAGCCTGCAGAGGCAGCAGGGAGCTCCGGGCAGGCTCCCTGCTTGTCCCGCATGTTGCTCACAAACGCAGCTGCATGACCCCATTTCCCTTTCTAAACTGTAATCCTGCAGACGGGAGGGGGGGGGGGGGCGGGCGGGCGGGAGAGGGGGAGTTTCAGGCGCTGTCCCCACCCCCAGCATGATCCCATTGGCCAATTTCTGGAGGAGCTGCCTGTTAGAACAACAGGCACCCCCAAAGCACCGTACCCCATCTCCTCCTGCTCAGTTATTCACACAAGCACGTGGTGGGGAGGTCTGGCTGGATGGCTGAGACATGTTTTAGCTCTGCAGGCAGGCTGGTTTGGCTGCTGGCTGGTAAGTCTCCTGGCTAGAGCCTGCATCTGGTACCCCAGCCCTCTGCCCCGCACACCTGCCTCCCTCCTGCACTCCTACCCCTTCCCAGATCTGACATCCCAGTCTCCTTCCCAAGGTCTGACATCCCAAAACCCTGCACCTCAGTCCCCTGCCATAGATCACAATCGCCTCCTTCACCGAAACTCCTTCTCAGACTCCATTCCTCCTGCACACCAATCCCTTTCTCGAAGCTCCCTTCTGCACCCCACCCACTCCCCCAGTACATAGCCTGGCTCAGTTCTTGCTGGCGCTGGGTCCCGGGAGCTACCCCCGCTATGATTATGCATTAAAAGAATTTTAGGAGCTGGCGGACAGGCAGCCCAGCTCAGTTCCAGCTCATGCCGGCCCCGGGAGTTAATCCTGCTGCAGCTCCACAGGAAGAGTATTTTAGGAGCCATTGTGGGAGAAATATCAAATAACTCCAATTGTGTCTAAGGGGGGACTGTGCAGGAAATCAAAACTCTCTTAAAGAAAACTGCTGTAAGGGTTAAAAAATTTTCCAGGCCTCTCTCCCTGTATCAGAGAGAAACCTTCTTAACTCTAATCAAGACCCTTACAATGTTTCCTATCTCAACTTCATGAAGACTCCTAGTCTGTCACAATTTGTCATGTAAATCCTTATCTTTGTCACAGTTTGCCTTGTAGGCTCCTCACTGAGGTTCTCATTTGCCTTTGTACTGTAAACTTACTTCTAGCACTTCTGGTGTGAACAGAAACCTCTCAGAGTACTTCTGCTGAGACTTTGATATGTTAAAGAAAACAATCAACAACTAAACTGTCTGAACATACTGTCTAAAGGATCCCTGAACCTGTCTCTCAGGGCTGCTGCTGCTGCTCTCACTCTGGTAGCTGTCAGCCTGCATGCATAATAAAGTTTTCCTTCTAGATTTCTCTCCTGCCTCACTGCTTTGACCTCCAGCCTCGGACCCTTCTGGGGGCTCTGTACCCCAGGGGAGCGAGATTTCCCCAACACCTCCAACACTAAGAAAGCAAATAGGGAGCCCCCTTGAGCTGCTCAATCTGCATGGATTGCTTATGCCTAATGCCAGCACTGCCAGGATTTCACACACTCTATTTTACTGAAACAAAAAACAGGACTATGTAGCACTTTAAAGACTAACAAGATGGTTTATTAGGTGACGAGCTTTCATGGGCCAGACCCACTTCCTCAGAACAAATAGTGGAAGAAAATAGGCATGATCATATATATCAAAGGATACTATAAAAAAATGAACACATATGAAAAGGACAAATCAAATTTCAGAACAGAAGCGGGATGAGTGGGGGAGGTAAATGTCCATGAGCTAATCATATTAGAGGTGATAATTGGGGAAGCTATCTTTGTAATGGGTAAGATAATTAATGTCTTTGTTCAGACCTAAGCGTAAAGTGTCAAATTTAAGCATTTTTTAAATTAAATACTGTTCTGCTGTGACTTTAGGTTTTTGAACAACATGGCACACAGAGAAAAGGTTCTCACTAACACTACAGTATGATTAGTGGGTAGCAACTTTAAACTGTCTGATTTTTTTACCAGGACAGATCCCTTTTAACATATTGGAAAGTGTTTAATTTAGACATGCAGTGATAGAGTTAGATGGGAGCTACTCAAATTTGGAAGCCCTGGAGGCCACAGTGATACTCACAGCACATGCCTAGGGCCCCAAATTAAGTGTGGTTGCATAGACATATGCAAATAGCGTCTCTCAAACTGACAGGCAGGAACAAAAAGATTAAGGCAAGACTACACAACATGCAGGCCCTATTTTAGTCAGTTCTGCTGATATTTATAAAATGTAATATTTACTCTATTTCCACCCATATGCACTTTTAATGAGCAATGACAGTCCCAGGAATTTAACTACTAAAACGCATACCAAGAGAAGACCATTATATTGACTACTTTTTTGTTTAGGCTCCCACTTGTGGGTTGCATGTTGAGCCCCACATAAACCCAAACTGCACCACAGGCCACAAATAAACGGGTCGGCCCACGGATGGCATGTTGAGTAGCCCTGTGTTACACCATTTACATACTGATGATGCACAATGCCTTCCTCTCCCACCCACCCCTTGCCCAAACTGTATGTCCGGGTAAGAGCTATCTATCTCCCAGACATTTTAGTCTAGGAAGGAAATTGAGGTTATCCAACATAACCTGTGCATTCTCCGGCTCTTAATTGGCCCACCCTTATCTTTCTGTAGTCACTGTTTCTCTTTCAAACCCAGAACTGAATAAAATCAGATGCCTGCAACAGATGAACAGTCCGGTTCACAATTCCCAAGGATCTGCTGTTGCAACACAAAAGGCTTTAATTATTTATTCAGATAAATAAAAAACGTTTCTTTATGTGCAAATACACAAAATCAGTGGACCCTTCCTCTGCTATTGCCACGAGGAGCTGTCTCAGGGGTCATACAGGTGGGGCAGAGTTTCCAGCTTGCTCTCTCTCTTCGCTTCCTCCACCCCACGTAGCCACTCCATGCACCTACGCACCAGCTCCTGGTCCATGACTCCCGGCGCCGGATCCTCCTCGTACTCCTCGTCATCGTAGCGATTCTTCTCGTTCAGCAGGGAGATCTTAATGATCGAGGTCAGGTTTAGGCCGGCCGTGCTGTGGGAACCTGGCAGTAGCCCAGTGTCGCCGATGGGATTCTTGAACCCCCACTGTTTCTCCAGATGGCGTCGCATCAGCAGTCTGGTCGCGTCGGCCGTGAGGATGATGTTGTACTGCTTCGCTGGGACTGTTGCCTTTGGCTCCAGCCTCGCCGCTGCACCTGGGTTCTTGATGGAGTGCCCGCGGGTACGGGTCGGGCTTGACCTCTGTGGCTGCTGCGGTGGCTGCGGCTGTAACAGTTGTTGTTGCTGCTGCTGCTGCTGCAGGGAGGCGCAGAGGCGGGGGTTGGGCAAGGGGCCGGTCTCTGCCTGGGGCACCCCCCGCGGATTCCTCTCCCTGGGTGGTGGTGCTCGATTCTTCGGAGCCACCTGACTCTTAGGCTGCACACGGGTGGTGGCAGAGCCAGAGGCCGCAGCAGCGGGAGGCTGGATGGGTGGTAGGGGCATGGTGGTGCCGCGTGACCCCTGTGTTCCGCCCGCTGACTCAGAAGCCAGCTGCAACCGGCGGAGGCCCTGGCTCAATAAGGTAGACAGGTGACGGTAGCAGGGCTGAGCCGGAGCAGTGGGTGTGGGGGGAGGAGGAGCGGGCGGCGGAGCCGTGGAAGCGCTCACCCAGGAGGTCCTTTGGGAAGGCAGGGATGCCAACACCTGGGAGGGCTGTGGCACTCTTCTCCGGGCAAGCTTCAATGCCACCACCTGAGGGCAGCAGCACTGTCACCCGGAAGAACTGTGACGACGACACCCGAGAGGGCTGCTGCGACGTCCCCTGTTCCGGAGTTTGAACACCACTGAAAAAGAAGGGATGGGTTAAAATAGTACTCCAAGGGGAGACAAGTCAGACAGAGCAAGAGATGTCAAAAGATAATCCCGGAAACATTTACAAGAACAAACTCTACAGGAAGTTTGAGCAAGGCTGGGGCATTTACAGCTCTGAAATATTAGAGGGACTTGTAGTTTAGCTGCTAATACTCTGGCACCGACCAGTATTTTCAGCCCCTCAGGGCACATACTACTGCTCTTCTACTGCACTCCTTGGTGCACAGGGGAACTGCTTTTTACATTTTAAAACAGTCATTGCCACTCGACATCTTTTGATGGTGATTAGTCCATGTGGCCTCATTCCCACCTCCTTCCACCCAGAGCCAACAGCCTCTTTTAAAGAGTCTGTCAAGATCTGCTTTCTTTTGTTCCTCAATCCTAGCCTCTACCAATTAAACTTGTTAGAGGGAGCTGCCACGTGCTGCGTAACTGCAATATCAAACAGGCTCAATGCAACAATCGAAATGAGATTTTGGAGAAGTAGATTCTTTACCCAAAGAAGGAATAACTCACATCACTACTTTCACAGCAAAATCTTATTCATTAAGCTAGCTTTCCCACAATAATTCCAATATTCAAATCCAGCCAACTGAATGGATGGCTAAGAAGAGAAACCAGTGAGTCCTTTTTCTTACGCTGCTTGACCACGGGGCAAGTTTAGAAATCTACATAAAACAATTTCCAACCCTGAGACACTGTGACTACAGTTATGTTAAACATGATATTGCCAGTGCTAAGGGTACACAGTGAGCATAGATAAGATCTCCCACAGGACAGAAAGAAAAATACTTAGAAAAAGAGTTATTCAAGTAGGCCACAAAACTAGCTGCATTATTGTTATAACACGACTATCCACAGCAGCAAGTGGTTGAACACAGGCCAATCCTCCACAGAAATATTATGCAAGCCTGTTTCCAAAGGGTGAGCACACGACAGTGTAAAAATGTAACCACCATGGTGTTTATTTAATAGAACATGCAACCATCTCCCAAAGATCTGACTCAATATGCACGTGAGGACATGCTTCTTTAAGCTAAATCTGGAGGAGACAGAGCTACTGCTGGTGGAGAGAGGGAAACAAAGAACTTTCAGCCACCTAAAATCTAGGACCTAGGCTGTCTACTCTGGCTTCAGGATCCTCATAGTCTTGTTATGGCTTAATAGCTGAAATTGGAAAAAATGTTTCAACCACAGCTTGTCCCTAAAAATACTTTCATAGAAGCTAAGTACAAAGTCCTGAGTCTTCTCCCTATCACTATCTCATCCACTCAACAGTGAGACTCTGGCAGGGCAGGAAGCTATGGGAAAAGGGAAACAAAAGACACAAATTCCACTCTTCCCAGTGGTAAGGAACAAAAAGCCTAGGAGGGAAAAGAAGGGTTCCCAATAGGTCAGGCAGCATCAGCACCAAATCTATCACAGGCTCTTACCTTCTCCGCAGAGATGTGTCTCTTTTCTCAGAATTGGATTTGTAGAAAATTCCAGGAAGATTCCTCTTCGTGATCATGGAGCGCTCAAGGTAAGAAGAGCAGACCTTGAGATGACTCCTGGCCACAAAGCTACGGGAGTCTGAAATTGCCCCAGCCCCGCATCCTGTCATACCTGGCCATTGTCATGGACTCTCTGTGAGTTCACCACCTGTCAATGTCCTTTAACCAATGAGCGGAGATGACGAAAAGGGCCTTGTGATGTCACTGCCACACCCTGTCCTGCCCCTGGCCAGCCCCTCTGCATCTTTGAGCCTCTCCCCCCTGCATTACCCCTACTCACTCAATGTTAGTTCTAGGAATCAAGCAGGCTCACATGGAATCATCAGAGGCTGCTCAGTGCCACATGTACTTGGCAGATTGTACGGCCAGGAAAGCCCAATCACCTAACTCAAGGGCGGACAATAATTTTCACTGTGTGGGGGGTCACTTCAGGAATTTTAATATGTGGTCACAGGCCGGTTTTTGGCCCCCTGGAAGGTGCAGGGCCTCAGAACTACAGAGAGAGAGAGGGAGTTAGGGATGTTAAATTTAAACAGAGTTCAAAATGGCTGCCCTGAAAAGGACAATGCCGGCTCTCCTGATAAAAGGAAAACCTGTTTGTTTGTTTGTTTTCCTTAACTTCTTTTCCTTGTCCTTTTTGTTTGCTTGGTTTGCTCAACAACTTTTAGGTAAGTAAATTGTTTCCATATGCCCCAACATAGTGGTCCTATCATTAAAATTTATATAATCAAACCAGTGCTAAAAAGAGGACGTATACATCCTCCTCAAAGTGAACACTCCTCCACAGGGGTATTTTCTTGCAATAATCTTTTTAATGCACATTAAAACAAACCATACGTTATTGAATGCCACTTTGTAGCACCACGTAATAGCTCTCTCAATTGCTTGGATAAGACAGACAACACAGGAAGCTCTACTTGGGATGACATTTTATACTAGAACATATTTCAGTTACCTGAAATGGAATTAGGCCCGTACAGCATTAAAACTACAGGTCAAAATAATCATAGGTGTCTTAGGCTTTATTAAAGACATTTTTATATTATCTAATCCATACTGAACTGAAACAAGTCAACTCATGTTTTACCAGATCAGCATTCAAATAAGGGAAAGGAAAAGCTGGGGACCAATAGTCATTAACGGTGTTTTTTTTGTAAGAAAAGAGGTGCCGGTACTCCAAGTTCAAAGTTGTTGAGAGAAAGAAAAAGGGGAAAAACACAAAATGGAAAAGTTGTTGAGCGAAAAGATTGGGAGCCAAGCCTCCTCAGGAAATAGGTGCTGGTATGACAGAGGGGAATCCCATTCAATTAAAGTACCGGAGCCTATCGTCACAAAAAAAGCACTGGTTATGAATATATTGGAATGTACTAATATATTTGCATCTACTAAAACAGCAGAATGAATTAAACCAATTTGAACAAAAATAAGCCTACAAGTAAAACATGGTTGTGAACATTTAGAATGTTAAAAATCTGACTGGAGAAGTTGGGATGCATGAAAATTAAGAGAACGTCTTTTAATATTTAATTTTGTATCATTTCACTGCTTTCAGCTCTCTTGAGAACAGTCCCCCTGCCGGGGCTCTTGTACGTTTCAAAAGCAGAATCACAGCAGAAGCAGCGGGAGTGGAGACTGTTTCAGTCCCTGCTTCCTCTGTTTCCCGCTGTGTCTCTACCTCCCCTGTCCTCCATGGAAACAGGACTGGAAAGAGCCAGCTTTTAAGCCAGTTCTCTCTCCCCAGCACTGGCTCTTGCTCCCCCACCCTTGCTGCATGACTAGTCAACTATCCGATAAGCTTATGCTCATCCTCTAGTCCACTAGTCACTTCTATCCCTAGCTGCCATATGAAGAGAGATTAACAAGACTGGGAATTGTCCTCTAAGAGGAGAAGGGGTATCTGGAGATACGACATCAAATCATGACTGGTGTGGAAAAAAGGAGCAAGGAAAAAGTCATTTACTTTTTCCCATAAGACAAGAACTAGAGGTCACCAAATAAAATTAACAAGTAGCAGGTTGAAAACAGGCGAAAGTAAGTATTTCTTCCTGCAACGCCCAGTCACCCTGTGGAACTCCTTGCCAGAATATATTGTGAAGGCCAAGACTTTAACAGGGTTAAAAAAAAAAAAGAGCTAGATAAATTCATGGAGGATAGATCCATCAATGCTTATTAGGCAGGATGAGTAAGAATGGCGTTCAACAAAACTCTATGCTAAAGACTTGTTTTATGATTTAATTCTGACACCCCTACCAGCCATACTGGGTCAGACCAAAGGTTCATCTAGCCCAGGAGTTAGCAATAATTTTTGACCGGGGGCTACATCAGAAATTTTTGAAGTGACCCCAGGCTGCCCCGGAAGGGGCAGGGCCAGGACACATCCCGTTTCCCCACCAATAGATCCTGATAGCTCTGTGGGGAAGGAGCACATCAAGTCTTTGCACCGCGAACTGTTCCCAAGAGCTGGCTGTTCCCTCTAGGTACCTGAGCCCCTGGCAGTGGGAAGAGACTTCATGTGCTTCCTCCTGATGCCCCTGGGTCAATCAGGGCCTAAGGATGGGGAGCATGTGAAGTCTCTCACTTCTGAGCAGTAGCTAGTGGTAGACATTAAGGCTACGTTTACACTGGCATGATTTTCTGGGAATACTTTTAACGGAAAAGGTTTTCTGTTAAAAGTATTTCCGGAAAAGCGCGTCTAGATTGGTCCCGGAGTTATCGTTATAACGATGCGCTTTTGCAGAAAAGCGCGTCCAGATTGGCGGCACACTTTTGCGCAAAAGTAGGAACCCAGAACCATTTTGAAGCGGGCAAAAGGCCACCAGACCTTTCCGGGGGCGGGGCTGGAGCTCCGTTCAGACACGTGCTTAAAGGGGTCTCGCCCAACAGCCGTTTGTCTCCTGCTCCGTGTGTTGCGACCTCTGGCAGGGACTGACAGCCATAGCAGGTTTGGTGGTTGCCCTCTGACTTTTGGGGACACCACCCTTTTGCCCCCTACTGCTTTTTCCTGATTTGGGTTTCTTGTGTCCTGCTCTGTCTGCCATGGACCCGTGGGTGGCCATGTGCCTGCTCTGGCCCTGTCGGCCATTTTCGAGTGCCTGCAGCTCGTGCTCCAGGCCGGTGCCCTCGTGTTCCAGGACCAGGAGTCAGAGATCGCCTTCGACTCCCTCACCAGGGAGGCCATGGCTTCCCTGCGGCATCAGCACCCGTGGTGAGGCCAGTCTGGAGATTGGAGTATGGACTGGTGGGACCGGCTGGTCCTCGGGCAATGGGACGACCAGCAATGGCTCCGGATGTTCCTGGAGTTGTGCGCCTGGCTCACCCCAGCGCTACAGAGAGCCACCACCCTGCTGTGGGCACCCATCCCCATCAACAAGAGGGTCGCCATCGTGCTGTGGAAGCTGGCCACCCCGGACAGCTACCGATCAGTGGCACAGAAATTCGGGGTGGGAAGATCCACCGTCGGTGTCGTCGTGATAGAGGTAAGTCCCAGGGGACTGGGGTGCGGGGAGGGTGCTGCACTCCATGCCCAGGGGCAGCCAAGGCTCCAGGCTGGGTCACCCAGGGGTTTGGGCCGTCCCTCCCTTGCACAGGCCTGCTGGTGGGGGGGGGGGGCAGTGGGCAAGTGGTCTCCGGTGTGTGTGTGTGTGCGTGAGTGAGGACAGAGGGAGTCACGGGGGCAGGGCCAAGGGAGCGCACACTCACCCTTGCCTTATGTGATGTGTTCCCTTGTGTTTCTCTGCACCCTTCTGCAGGTCGCCCATGCCATCAACGATGTCCTGCTCCCAAGAGTCATGCGCCTGCGCAACGTGGACGCTACACTGGCCGGGTTCGCTGCTCTCGGGTTCCCCAACTGCGGGGGAGCCCTGAACGCAACCCACATCCCCGTCCAGGCCCCGGAGCATCGAGCAGCCCATTTCACGAACAGGAAGGGGTACTGCTCGATTGTTCTCCAAGCCCTTGTGGATCACCGGGTCTGCTTTCTGGACTTCTACATTGTCTGGTCCAGCAGGGCACATGACGCCTGCATCCTCCACAACTTCAGACTCTTTCGCAGGCTGGAGACGGGCACCTACATCCCCCGACGGGACTTGACTCTCGGGGATGTGCCTGTGCCCATCTGCATCATCAGGGACATGGCCTACCCCCTGCTGCCCTGGCTAATGCGGCCCTACACAGGGCAGCCGGACCAGAACCGGGTCTGGTTCAATGACCACCTCTACCGGCCCCAAAATCAGATGGAGCTCGCCTTCGGACGCTTAAAAGCCCACTTCCGGTGTTTGCTCACCCGTCTCGAGATGGGTGAGCGGAATGCAACGGAGCTACTGGCCGCGTGCTGCGTGCTCCACAACATTGTGGCATGGAATGGGGAGGCCTTTCTCCCTGCGTGGATGGTAGCTAAGGCACAGACGTTCGAACAGCCCCACGCAGCTGCCGTCCGCCAGGTGCACCAGGATGGGGTGCGTATCAGAGAGGCCCTGATGGACATGTTCGCACAAACCCCATAGTAGGGTCGCCTGGGTCTCCCCATACGACTCCCTCCCATCTCCTCCCCTTCCCCCCTTCCTCTTACTTTCCCCCCAATTGTAAAGCGTCGGTTCCAAGCACATCGGCCGTCATCGTGACTGTTCGTCGGGTGTGTCGGACGTAGTTAGGGTTTTTCTTTTAGTTTAGGCTAGAGTTTAGGCCACCATCGCCTGTCCGAGCTGTCCCGAAGAACAGGAAGAGGATTCGTGGTTCGTGCGGAAGGCTCGAGTCAGCGTACCCGATTCCAGTCGTCTTCGAGGGATCTCCTGGCTGTTCCTCTCCCAAGGCCCGGAAGGATTGAGGTTGCCAGCAACACTACAATCGTCTCCTGCGTCTAGACTTTGTTACATATTCTTTTGTGTGCGTCTTTTAACCTTTCTTGCTTGTTTGTTATCTATGTTAATATAGTTGTGGTTTAAATTTTACTTAAAAGTGTCAGTATTTATGTATGCGCCACAAACCAATGACCACTTAAAGGGATGATGGGTGATAGATACAGATTTTGGTGTCCGCATTTTGTAATCCTCTTAAATTTAGTTGGCTAATTGGCATCTCAATTCATTTATTACAGTTACCTCGAGTAACACAATAACCAACACAGTTTTGTTTTCAACTGAAAAATTGTCTATTTTTATTTACAAGGGGGAGGGGGAGAAGGAGACCTTCAACTGGGACAGGGGAGGCGGAGGAGCTACTCCTGTGAGGGGTGGCCCCTGTGAGCGCTCCTGCGGGGGCGGACCTGCACATGCGGGCAGGCCACATCGGGGCAGGCTGCACGGGGAGGTGGGCAGGAGGAGGGGGCATTGGAAGGGCGACAGGAGGAGGGGGCATTTCAGGGGCAGGAGGGGGCATTGGAGGGGCAACAGGAGGAGGGGGCATTTCAGGGGCAGGAGGGGGCTTTGGAGGGGCAACAGGAGGAGGGGGCATTTCAGGGGCATTGGAGGAGGGGGCATTGCAGGGGCAGGAGGGGGCATGGGCAGTGCTAGGGGAGGGATGGGGGGGGGCATGAGGTAAGGCCACTCCATAATGTATGGCATGTGCTATGTGCGCTGTGAGGGTTGCCATGGAGTCAGCCATGCACATGCACCGGGCCTGGAAGGCGGCCCAGGCCTCCTGGCGCCACTGAAGGTCCCCCTGGACACGCTCACAAATTGAGGCCTCGATTCGCTCGACTGCCTGCACGTGCCGGCGAAGGAGCTGGTCCCGGTGGCGGAGCCTGTGCCTGTGAGGTTGGGTATCTGGGGGTGCCGCTGCTGCCGGACTGGAGGGTCCCCGGCTTGTGCTTGGTCCCAATGCAGGGAAGAGAAGAAAGGATGGGTCAGTCTGGCAAGCCAGCCACTGTCCCCACACCTCATGCCCTCCACCCCTGAGCCCAGATGATCCCACAGTAGTGTGGCTTGGGCCCACTCGGTTCCCCCCTGCTCCCACCGCCCATGGAGTAGGATCCTCTTCCATGTCTTGTAACCACCAGTTTGTGTCCTGGCCCAGTGGAGGGTGGGAGGGCGCTTGAGTTGCGTTCACCTGTGGAACTCCCTGCCGGTGGAGACTGTGAGGCTTTGGGCTAATCACTGGTGTTTGACAGGGAGCGAGATGCATCCCCACACAGTGCCTGGGAGCACATCTGGCAGACGTGGCACATCCCGCCCCCCCGCCCTTGTGAGTGCAAAGTGCAAGACTTGCCGATGGATCCTTCCCCAGCCTTGGAGGGACGGCTGGAGGGCGCCTGCTGGGTGACGATGCTGGCCTCCTCCTCCAACGGGCTGTAATGAATCCCTAGCTACGACAACCAAGTCGTTTGATTCACACAGCTTTGTTACAGTGAGGGTCCAGCATATTTCTTCACAGTCCTGTATTTAACGTGCCTCTGCAACCGCCCTCACATTTAAATGCTTGTACACGCTCATGCACCCAGCCAGAATCTTTGTCATCTCACAGTGCCTAGTACCAAATAGGCGTAGCCCAGGAGGAAAACTAGTCACATGCACATTTACAGCACCAGGGCTGTGTGGATTGAAACATTTAGAAAAATCTAAACCTATTACATGTTCTGCTGATACTATTCATTAGGGGTGTGAATGTTTAACCACTGGGGGCTTTGGAGCAGCTCCCTACCTGCCCCAGGCAAGGGGCTGCTCCAGCCCTCCAGGGCATGGGGGAACTACAGACAGAGGCTGTTTCCTTGGGCTGGGCAACCCATAAACAGAGGCTGCTCCCGCAGGGTACTCTGGCCCACCACCAGCAGGAGCTGCTCCAGCCCGTCCAGCGCAGGCACTGCCTGTAGTGGGGAGGGGAGAAAGAGGTGGGGTGGCAGGCAGAGGCTGCTTTGGCTAAGCGGTGTTATTTTCCAGTTCTCTCTTAAAAAATTGAGAGTTTCGGTCCAAATTTCTTCCAAATTACAGTTTTCAATTCAGAAAATGGTTTTTCAATACAGGAAAAGCGATGCGCTGAAATCTGTATGGGACCTAGCTGAATGTGCATTACCTCACTTCTCAGTAACAGATTTTAGGGTGTAGTTCAGCCCAAGTTGAAAATATTTAAAATTGAAGTGTCATAAATGTTTACCATTCTTTTCGGTGCTTTTTTCAAAAAGCGCTGTAAAGTGTCTTTGGAAGTAGCTGTAGCTTCTGTAGTTAGTTTTGTACATAGACTCACATGGGATATAAAAGGCTACCTCTATATGAGAATGTAAACTTTGCAATGTACCATAGTGGCTAGTTCTTAAGTTTGCCAAGGATTGGTGAGGCAGTTTGCACAACAGGATGCTGATGGAAGGCCTGACTGTACCATTGCAACTGTTCCAGTGCAGCACTGACGATGGATAGACATGCATACGGAAAATGCAACCTAACCTATGCACTCTTCATGACAATTGTGTCCATAGATTTTATAGGGGTGCTAAGGATTTCATATGAGGTTACACATGGATATACAACCTTTGACATTTGCAATGAATTGTGGAGTCCAACATTTATCAATTATCTTTGAAGCCCAAATAAAAATGCTGACACGACCTAAGAAATACTAAGCAAAATTAAGGCCAATCACTGATGCCAGAAAAGTGACTAAGTAGAGCTTAACTATTGTTCATTTTATTATCCATTAGGGATGTAATAGTGTAGTCAATTAATCAATAAGCAAAAGTTTGTAGGTTAATGCTAGAGACAACATGTATTCCTCAGTCCTGCCAGCAAATTTTTTAGCAGGCTGGCCAGCAGTCTGAATCAGTCCCAGCTCACACCAGGTCTGGAAGCTTGGGCCCCTTCTACATGGGGGCTGCTGCCTCTTTCTCTGAGGCAGCAGCACATGGTGCTAGTCAGCCGGTCTGTAAGGGGAGATGTTTTTTAAACCCTTGCAGCCCAGCTCCAGACTGATAAAGAGGCAGCAGTGTGGAATGGCAAGGGGATCCTTGGGAACGTAGCAGGAGCTAGTGGGAAGCTCTAAGGAAGGACTCCCGATCCTGTCCATCATCTATTAAATTCATGGCTCCTGCTTTCACATGAAAACCATCCAGCACCTCAGCTGGACCGGGAGAAGCATGTGTGCAACACTTATTAGCCTGCCCCAATTTTTCCTCTTCCCAAATGCCACAACATGTGAATGAAAACACACAGGCCATATCAACGATGAATATGTATTTCTTTTCTCCCTCCTCCTCCCCCTGTTTACGTAGAACAGAGCCCTGTGGGTCCCAGCACATTTCGTATGGACAGCTGTCCCTCGCCTCTGGGCAGAGTAAGTCTGTTTCCTCACAGGTCAAACCCGGCACTGAAACTCCGATATCTTGTGGCCGAGTCTGCAGACACGAACGTGTGGAGCGGGATGGGACGGTCACAAAACCAGGTGTCGGAGAGGACGGGCAGCCTCGGCTATTGCCATGAGGTGCGACGGCGAGATGGCTCTCTGCCCCTCAGGCTCAGGGGTCACCCAGGTGGGGCAGGGTTTCCAGCTGAGATCTTAAAGTCTACCACTAGCTGCTGCTCAGCTGGCAGTCAGATTTTTAACATTCTAAATATTCACAAACATGTTTCACTTGTAGGCTTATTTTTCTTCCAATCGGTTTAATTCTTTCTGCTGTTTTAGTACATGCAAATATATTAGTAAATTCCAATGTTATTAGTATATTCATAACCAGTGCTTTTTTGTGAGGATAGGCCCCGGTACTTTAATTTAATGGGATTCCCCTCTGGCATACCAGCCTGTGACCACATATCAAAATTCCTGAAGTGAACCTCCACGGTGAAAATTATTGTCCCTACCACAGGTTTTGATAGTGCCAGCTTTGGAATACTTTACTTGGCATAGTACCCGGGAAGGTCTCTTTGGAATTCAGGGCTTTTAGGGCGTATTCATAATCCACTACTGCTCTGTGGTGCAGAATCCAGGATTTTCCTTGCAAAGGTGCGTGTGGCAGGGAGAAGTCACATTTTTGTAACCAGTTCCCAGCTGGACATATCAAAACTGTCTCCCTCTTCATGGGGAGAGCTCTGTAGGGATTTCTCTGGGAGCCCCAGAAAGTGGGGTTGGTCTCCAAACACAGGCAGAATCTCTTTGAGGGTGGATCTCCTTGTTTTGTAAGAAAGCTCACCTTGTTTTTAAATGCTGTCTTCAAATTCCCTCTAATCGTGTTTCCAAAGAGGCCAGTTACCCAGTCTGACATCTCCCTACAAGAACTTGGGGTGCAGCATCATTGGTCTCTATTTCCAACAGGTACTGCAGGGTCCCTTTTGGCAATTGTCATCTTGTCCTGAATACAGGCTTAGTGATCGTAACCACTGGGTGGCCCTGAACAGGTCTAGAGGGGATTGGAAGTTGTGGCATTTGAAACATCAGCAAGCCCTGGCAGAGCTGTGCTGGAACCGATGCCTGGTGGAGATTGTGAGAAAACTGTTGGCATGGACGTAACCTCTGTTATCTCTCGGCTACCTTTGCTCCCATGGGAGACGAGGGGAGTTTTACCACTGACTTCAGTGGTAGCAGAATTAGGCCAACCCTGAACTCGTCTAAAAATCCCACCCAACCAGTGCAAATCAGAAATGAAGAATTAATTTTTCATTGGCATATCAAACATCAACACCCAGGAATCTCTGCCACCGTGGGTCTACAGTCCCAGGAGAATTTCCAGATGGGCCTGGTACGCTTCCAAATACTGTTATGCAAATATGCTGTTCAAAGAACTGCATTTCTCTGTCATGATCACGAGGGTTAGCCAGCATCCTGAGGATTAAGGGGTTAACTATGTCCCTTACCTAAACCAGGTGGCAGGTAGCCAATAGAAACGTAGGTAGGAATTTCAAACTTGGACAAAGGAATTTTTGGGATTTCCCCTCCTTTGTCACTGGGGCAGTTCCTCTCCAGTTATTGAAACCATTCTTCACTTTCTGTGAGTAAGGTAAAGTTTAGATAAATCCATTAGGTTTTATTGTTTTATAGTTTGGGAAATGGGATCTGATGTCTGTACTTTAAGATTTTTTAAATCATTTTATTCACACTGAACAGTGAATCAAATTCAGTCAGTGCTACTTCCTGTTAATTGGCAGTTTCCCTTCCTGTTTCATGGCTACAAACCTTTTGGGTTTCCTTCTCAATCAACACACTTAAAAACACCTGTTCCAGTTTCCTCACTGATGGGTTTGGGCCTCAACTACTTGGCAAAGTCTCTTTAATAAGAAAACCAGGAACATGTGAGCGGTGTCAAGTCTGCTGTACTGTGTTGGACGGCTGCATGAGAGTTGTGTATTGCAGGACAAAAATGCAACTTGCCTTTTATAGCTGTTTCACTGTGACAAGTGATCTTACCCTATTTTGGATGAGTTCTAGTGTACTCAGTATTGGGTAAGATGTCAGCATTGTAAACCATGTATGTAAGTGTCCCAAAT